>NC_057861.1:578599777-578919095 GCF_019393635.1 Dromiciops gliroides
CATAATTGATATATACATCTATGTTCACAATATTTGATTAATGTATTTTAAGTATTAACACATTTAATCTTAAGTATTAAAATATTTCACATTAAACAATGATTAATATTTATATGAATATATTCAATGATATATAATTACCCACCAACATCCATGTATACAGCTAAGTGACTTGCCCAGTATCACAAAGCTAGTAAGCATGTGAGGCTGGGTTTGAACTCAGATCTTCATGACTCCAAGGCTCCAGTGCTCTATGCATCACACTACCTAGCTGCCTCTATGAATAAGCACTTTCTAAAGAAATGCAAACTCTTAATAAGTATATGAAAGAACGATATAAATCACTTACAGTAAGAGAAATGCAGATTAAAACAGAAACTTCATAATTATGGATAGGACAGTGCAATGGGAAGCTCTCCTGCTACTTACTTTCAGAGTACAAAAAACCAGAGAGGATTCTTTGCTAAAAGTGACTGCCTTGCCCCTGTCAATCACCTCACTATTAGAATCCTGCTGCAAAACCCTGGATCTTACACTTTGTACTAATCTTCCCCATTTTTAAAATCCTGATTTTTGTCTCTGCTTCTACTTTGTCCACTATGGGGCATCTTTCCATGAGGTTTTGGTTTCCCGTATGCTTAGGAACCTCCTGATCTGGCTTTTCTCTGGATCCCCAAACTAGAAAGACTTCAACCACCATCATAGAATGCATTCAGACACAGCTCTTGGTGAGTTGGGGAGTAGCAACAACAACAGAGCAATTCAATAGACTGTTCTTTTGAGATGTCTTTTCCCCTTCAGGGAGAATTTGGTATTCATTCTAACTTCATATAATTATAAAAATCATAGAGGATGACTTGGGAAACACTCAGTATGATTGACCTCTCACTAATCACCACAACATCTCTCTCTCTCTCTCTCTCTCTCTCTCTCTCTCTCTCTCTCTCTCTCTCTCTCTCTCTCTCCTATACTGGGTTGCATCTCTCATCATATTCAGGAAGAGATAGCTTGAGCACCATGTCTGGCAATCATCTTTTCAGCCTCCTTGAAATGGTTTCAGACAATGGCTCAATTCTACCTCTAGATGTAATTTTCCACTAGCTGCGGGATTATTCAAAAAGGTAGGGAAACAGATGGGAAGGGGAGATGGGAAGGGGAAATCTGATCTTGAATTTGAATCACCTGAGCTGAATCCGAGTGCTAGATTATTACAACATGAGGACACACTAATGGGAACTGGTTCAAATACAAAGCCATTCCAGGATGATCTTTTCTCGTGTCATCTTTGAAATTCCTCTGCACTTCTGCAGTTTTCTCACCATTAAATTTTCTCACCATATTATGCAGCTCCCAATGAACTTCAATGCCTTGACTTGCCCCACCCCTAGCCTCGAGTCTAGGGTACATGGTCAATGATTGTGAATTACTTTGAAACCATAATTTGTGAGATAAATACATTAATAAGATAACATGTCCAACTAACTGCTCGACTTTCAGTAATCAACTAAAGTCCATGCAATGATTTCACTTCCATTGCGTTTGAAGCTCTCTGTATAAACAGAAAACATTATAAGAAAAAGCCAGGCTTAGTGGAATAAGCCAATTGTTGGCAGAATGACACCTCCTAGGGAGGAAAGCATAAGCAAGCATTTGGATTATTTTATGATTGCTTCATGGAAGCCAGGGATTTCCATGCAGGATGTGGGAGGAAAAAAAAATTGGCTTCTTGTCCAACACATCCAATCAACTCTCCATCCTTGTAAACTTTCAGAGGTTCACTCACGACCCAAACTTCTCTGGCCATGCCAATTTTCTTTTCTTTTTCTTTTTTTTTTTTTTTTTTTGGTGAGGCAACTGGGGTTAAGTGACTTGCCAGGGTCACACAGCTAGTGTCAATTGTCTGAGGCTGGATTTGAACTCAGGTACTCCTGACTCCAGGGCCGATGTTCTATCCACTGTGCCACCTAGCTGCCCCACCAATTTCCTTTTATAAGCATCTGACTTGGCAAGGAAGTACCTTTTGCCTTGTTGAATAGACTGCTTGTAGGGTTATGCTTAATTCTATTCAAATTAGCATTTAATTATCAGTGATGGCTGAGGCAGGATTCGAAACCAGTACCTCTGACTCTAGAGCCATACTATTTTTACTCCATCACAATATTTCTCCATTGAAATCAATCACTCAACCAACAGGTATTTTAAAAGTACCTACTATGTACCAGGCACTGTGTTAAGTTGAGGAATAAAACAATCCCTACCATCAAAGAGCTTATATTCAAATGGGAGAGATGAAAAGTATATATATATATATATATATATATATACACACACATGTATTTTGTTGTTGTTTCAGTCATGTATATTTACATAAATATAAAGTGAATAAATGTAAATATATGCAAAGTAGTTAAATGCAAAGGGTTTTTTTTGTTTGTTTTTTTGCGGGGCAATGAGGGTTAAGTGACTTGCCCAGGGTCATACAGCTAGTTAAGGGTCAAGTGTCTGAGGTCAGATTTGAACTCAGGTCCTCCTGAATCCAGGGCTGGTGCTTTATCCACTGCGCCACCCAGCTGCCCCAAATGCAAGGTATTTTAGGAAGGAATTAGCAGTTGGAGGAATTCTAGAAGGAAATTAGAAAATTTATTTGTACTCTAATACATATTTGTTATTTACCTCTAGTAACTCCACAGGTCTATTGTGGATCCACAATAAACCCCATTCCACTCCCAAATGCCAATCTTCTCATACACAAATGAATTTTATAACAGCTCCATGGTGATATCTCTGTACTGGGGTCCCTTAATCCCCCCAACCTAAAGAAAATTCAGACTTTTCTCTATCATTGCTCCCTGAAAACAGCATGCCATCTTCGAAGTCTAAGGATGTCATAGTCCTGTATGAATCTAGAATCCATTAATTTCCATAATTCCTCCTTGAAAATCTTTTTATTTTTTAAAAAAGATTTTCATTCTGTTTAGCTCTAAACAGAAAAAAGGAAGAACAACATTGTGTAGTCAATAGAGGGGGAAAGGAAACAAGCATTTATAAAGTACCTAATATGTGCCAGGCACTATGATAAGTACTTTATAAATATTATCTCATGTGATCCTTACCACAATCTTGTAAATTAGGTGTTATTATTCACATTTTACAGTTGAGGAAACTGAGGCAGACAGATGTTAGGTGAGTTGTCCAGTGTCCCACAGCTGGTGAATGTCAGAGGCTGAATCTGAACCCAGATCTTCTCAGCTCTGGGCCCAGAGCTATACTCACTGTGGCTCATAGAGAGCTATGGGACTCAGGGCTAGTCACTTAACTTCTCACTGTTCTAAGTGACTCTCTAATATGGTAAGTAGTAGAAAAGCTTCTGACCTGCAGTGATAAAGGGAGTTTGCACACCTGAGAGCTCCCCATTCCAATGAAATGAAAGGCTAAGGCTCTCTCCCTGTGGTCCCAGGAAGATTTAATACAACTTGAAGGTAAAAAGCAGCTTTTGCCCTGTGGTTTAGGGAAGAAACAAAGTAGAGGACAACTAAAGGAAACAAAAGGAGTGGATGCTACCAGCTACAATATAAACCAGTTAGTGTAGTTGGACAATAAATTTGACTTTAAGTGTTCTGGCTGAAAAGATAAAACAGGAAAATGCACCGAGTTACATGGTTCTTGTTTTCTGCCCACAGAAAGCACATAAATTCATCAGCAAAGACAGAATTTCCCACCCTGGTACTAAAGTTAAATATGAATTTATTACATGGGTTCTTATATAAAGGACATTGAGTAATAGTTGAAAAATAGCTTTGAATAAAAGTTTACATAAAACACAGAAACAATCCTAGAGGTAGACCCAAGATGGTGGATTTCCCTCTCAATAATTTTAAAATAATACCTTCAATCAAATTTTGGAGTGTCAGAGCCAACAAAAGTTCAAGGTGAGACATTTTTTCCCAGTCAAAAAAAAATTTAGGAGATCTGCAAGAGAGGCCTATGACACCAGGGTAGAGGTCTGTCTAGAGTATGCAACAACAGCAACAGCAACAGCAGCAGCAGCAGCACTGTGAACTCTCAGCCCAGAAACAGTAAGGGAGTCAGACAAGTGGTCAGAAAGGGATGGCTGGGGACTCTGTTGGCACTGGGTGTAGCTAGCACTGATTGGCAACTCTATTGCTCATATGCAGTTCTGGATCACAGTTCCAGAGCCAAGAGTAGCATTAGTATTTGCAGTGTCAAGAAAGCAGGGGCCCTTACTGGATAAAGAGAAGACCACAGACCAGTAGATCACTGACCACACCTCTCCCTGGATCATGCTACCTTGGAAGCACCAAAAACTTTCTTAGAATTAAGTCTGAAAATAGCAACGTGAAAGAGTCTGAAGCTTGGGTAGTGCTTCTCCAGCCCCAGTCTTTTTAAGTAGAGTCTTTAAAGACTATTAAATAACTAAGAATCGGGATCTCCTTTCTTTAGGCAAAGCCAGCTATCTCAGGCTAACACAGAAAGTGAAAAATCTCTTCCCCTGTTGTACCCCCCAAAAAGGGCTCCTCCTTGGAGTTTTCTGTTCATCTAGCAAGAAGCCTGGGTGTGTGTATACACACACACACACACACACACACACACACACACACACACACACACACACACAAATAATATAGTCTTTTATTCAAGTTTTCTTATATAAAATGACAAATATGGTAATGTTTTACATAATTTCACATGTATAACCTATATCTGATTGCTTACCACCTTAGGGAAGGAGGATGGCAGGGAGGGAAAAAAGGATAGAATTTGGAACTCAAAACTTTAAATAAAAAATGTTTATTACTTTATTTTTTGGGGGCAGGGCAATGATGGTTAAGTGACTTGCCCAAGGTCACACAGCTAGTAAGTGTCTGAGGCTGAATTCGAACTCAGGTCCTCCTGAATCTAGGACTGGTGCTTTATCCACTGCGCCACCTAGCTGCCCCCTCAAAATGTTTATTATTAAAAAAAGAAGAAGAAGAAGCCTGGGTATGCTGAAACAATATAACAGTTGAAGTTAGGGTTAAGTATATTCAAGGCAAATTTGCTACAGTCACCTGTTCTCTATTCTCATCCCCACATTAAGTTTTAGTTTTCATGGTTTCCCTCTGAGCCCTTGTAAGGGATACTGGATTGCTCATTACTAAGCTAGGCTTGTGGTAATGCAGATGTCCAAACCTTTCTTTAGCCACAATTAGGGTTCAATTACCTCAGAGGATGGAGGAGTAAGATGGAATGGTGACTTTATTCTCCTCTATAATTCTGGAGGTTTATTATTATATTCTCTGAGAGCTAAAAGGATTACATGATAATAATTATCATACACAGTGTACAGTTGTGGATCATGTGACCTTGAGTCTCTTGTAATTTTATCTTTTGGCGAATGCTATGCCTTTTTTTTTTAATGAGGCAATTGGGGTTAAGTGACTTGCCCAGGGTCACACAGCTAGTAAGTGTTAAGTGTCTGAGGCTGGATTTGAACTCAGGTACTTCTGACTCCAGGGCCGGTGCTCTATCCACTTCGCCACCTAGCTGCCCCAATGCTATGCCTTTTTAACAAAGTGCCTCCTTTCATACTCTTGAGAATGCAAAGTTAAGGTGACTCATCAATGTGACAGTCCAATAAAAGCTTTGATCTAGACTTCTGACATTATCAATATAGCAAAATCTTTGTGAGGAAATTCCCTCTACCAATGATTTGTCAATCACTGCATAACTAGGATCGGTCAGAGGTGGGAGGTCTTCCTGACTACAGGGTTGGCTCTCTATCCATCATCTTATGCTACCTCCCTCTGACAACTTAGCTTGTCTTAAAAGAAGCATTGGCTTTAGAACAATAGAGACCACAGTCTTCCTCAACTCTACCCCGAGCACATCTAAAGCACTGTGTCCTGCTGAATATTCCACATTTTAGGAAAGATATTGATAAGCTGGAAAACATTCAGAAGAGTAACAGGAATAGGAAAAATGTAAAGAATTCATTGTTATTTGAGGTTTTTATGCCCCGGCGCGCACTGGCCTCGGGCTCCGCAAACCGCACCGTGCTCCACCCACTGGTTGTAGCCGTTGCCAGGGCTCTGGCACCTCACGTCATCACCACTCGCCGAGGCCTACATGGGCCTGGCAAAATTATAATGATTGGAAGCCTAGTGAGGGCAGTCATGTGACTGTCAGAGGGGCCATCCCATTGGCTGGGGCTGTGTGGGGGTGTTTCTAGGTTTGGGGGAGGAGAAGTGGGCATTCTAGGTGGAAGCTGGAAAGCGACAGGCGTTCTGCTGTGTATTTTCAGCTGATTCCTGGGCAGTGGTATTTTTTCAGGTATTATAATTTCCCTTTCCCCATTTTATTTCCTTTCCCTTGATCTTACTGATCCTGTTTGTGTTTTGTTTTTTTTAAGTTCGTTCTTGTTAAAATAAATCTCGTTCTGTTTTGAGGGAGACTGTCGATCTCCTTCCTTGCCCTAATATTGCGGCGAGCAGCTTAGCTAGCACTCCCCAATTAAAAATTGGGCCCCACAAAAGTGAGATAAGAGAATGGAAAATCAACCATGCCATAACATAGCTGAATTGATGGGTTCATGGTGTGGTGGAAAAAAATACAAGATTAGAAATCAGAAGACTTAGGTTTGAATTTTGACACTACTGCTTATATTAACCATGGGGGAGTTAGTTAACCTATCTGGGACTCGGTTTTGCCATTTGTATAATGGATGACTTCTCTGGTTTCCTTTCAGTTCTACATATATGAGCCTAGCTTTAGCTTGGAGAAAGCTTCAAGAGAGGTAGGGGCATAATAGTTATCACCAAGTACTTGAAGAGCTGTTGCATGGAAGAAGGATCAGATGTTCTCTTTGCTCACAGTGGGTAGAACTAAGGGCACAATCTTTATATCTATAAACTAGAAAGATGTAAATTTCAGCTTTATATTAGGAAAATCTTGCTAGCAATTATAGCTGTCCCAAACTGGGATGGGTCACCTCATGAGGCAGTGAGCTCCCCTTTCCCCCAACATATACACATTATTGACTTTTCAAGCAGGGATGGGAAGACTGTTTGTTGGGAACATTATGGAAGCATCTGCTGTTCAGATATGCTTTGGGCTAGATGTCCTCTGAGGTCCCTTCTAATTCTGAGATACTATGATTCAAAATTCAAGTATTGGGCCAAAGATAATAGATCTAAGAACATTTCAACAATTAGGAGAAAGGATCTAGGATTTTCGTTTTTCTACATAATGACATGTAGAATTGCACCATTAGCTCCAATCATTGAACCATTTCATTCAGTTTAAAACATAAAATGCACCGAGCCAAGAGATTATCCTGTTTGGCCAATGATTGTAAGGATCAAATACAGAAGAACATATCTTGCCAAGTTTAGAACCTACTCAAAATTCATGCATATGATATTTCAACCTGAACTCAAACCTTTTGGTGTTTGAATTAATTTACTCTTGGCAAAGAAAGTGTCCAAAGCAAAAAAAAAAAATCCCTCATGGAGGCTTATTTTAAAAGTTCACATAGTTTTTTGGACATCTTATAGCTTTTAGAAAAAAAAAATCCCAATCTTTTCAGTGTAAATGAATTGGAAACATATGGATTAAATTACCCTCAAAATACTTTGGGGTTTAAAAATTTAAAAAAAACAACAACAACATGATTTTGGTAAATCTGGATAATGTTTTGGTTTTTACAAACTCTAAATATTTGAAGCACATGTAGAAATCCAAAATATATCCCTGAAATGGACTTCTCTTCATGCCAAACTTATTCTAATTATTTGTTTTATAGCTAAGGCACATAGAGACTAAGGGTTGGGTCATCCATTTGACAGTTCTTGAAGAGATCACACTGGAGCTTTTTTTTAACAGATTATTTTGTTGACCATGTGGAGGACTGGACAAATTAGAAAGGAGAACTGCAGAATTAGATGAGGTTATTGCAATAGATCAGGCACGATGTAATATGGGTCTGAACTGGCTGTGTAAATGGGGAGAAAGGGGTGAAGGCAATATATTTTGTATAGTAGGATGACATTTAGTTGAATATAGGGAAGAGAAAAGGGAAGGGGTCAATAAAGACAATGAATTCCGCTTTAGACATTTAGAATTCGAGATACTCATGGGAGGGCCAGCAAGACACAGGCAGAAAAACCACTGGCAATCGAATCAGAGGACTGGCATGCACACTTATCCCTTTGACATCATGGCGGTTAGGGTTGCAGGGCCCCCACAATCTGGAAAATGCATGTAAAATATTTTGGTCCTCTCTTTGTATCAGAGAAGTCTGAATTATTATGGTATTAAAAGATAAAACATGTTGATATTATACAATACTATACATATATCTTATGTATTTCTGATTTTCTAAACTTTTTTCTGTTTCATCTGCTGGCCTTCATGTGTAATCCATCTACAGTTTGCACAAAACTCCCCCCAAATTCCCATTTAATTTTTTATGCCAACCCATGATATATGGAAACTGTGATGTGGAAAGTTGCAATGTGGAAAGAATAACTATAACTTTAGTCAAGTCAGTTGACCTTTTTGGGTCTCAGGTTATTCATCTGCAAAATGAGGACAGGTATGTTGGTTGCCCTTGCAATCCTTGACATAGTGACTTGGCATCATGAGACTTTTCCTATGTCCAACTCAATTTGAAAGGCGGCCTTACTTGAGATGATAGTAACAAGACTTCCCTGCTTGCTCATATCCCCTACTTAACTTCTTTCTTCCCTCTTTCATGTAATTTTTAATGTATCATTGACATTCTTCCTTTCCCTTCCCTTCCCTGCCCTGCCCTCCCCTCCCCTCCTCTCCCCTCCCCTTCCCTTTTTCTCTCATTTTCTGCCTTTCTTTTCCTTTATTTTTTGTATCACTACTCTTTTGACACCACCCCCTTCCATAGAGGGCCTCTTTTGCATCAGACAAAATAAATTACCATAATGGCCACATCAAAATGTGTTTGTCTCATTCTACAATTTGATCCCATTACTCCTCTTCCAAGAAATGGAAATCATGTTTGTCATCAATCTTTCAACATTTAGCCATTGTATGAAATTATGGTGTTTTTTGTTTTGTTTTGTTTTGCAGTGCAATGAAGGTTGAGTGACTTGTCCAGGGTCACACAGCTAGTAAGTGTCAAGTGTCTGAGGCCAGATTTGAAATTGGGTCCTCCTGAATCCAGGACCAGTGCTTTATCCACTGTGCCACCTAGCTCCCTCCTAAATTAGTTCTTAAATATTTCAAGGTAGTTTTCCATTATAATACTATAGTCATGGTATTAATTAATCTCCTGATTCTGCTTATTTCCCTATGCATTGATTCATGTAAGTTTTTCCAGGTCTCTTTAAATCTGTAATTTTTGCCATTTCTTATAAATTATAGTATTATAATATTCCATTGCATTCATATATCATGTTCAATTATTCTCCATTTGATGAACTCTCCATTTCCAATTCTTTGCTACAATAAAAAATACAACTATAAATGTTTTTGTTCATGTGGGTCCTTTCTCTTTTTAAAAAACTTCTTTAGGGTAAAGGCCTAGTTGGGGTATTTCTATCTTGTTGGGCCAAGAGTAATCACAATTTGAACTCTTTCTTTCTAGTCACTTGAGATATTTTTTTTTCCTTTGACCAAGAAGCTACAGATATTGGCTATGATATTTTTGGATGCTGCCAATTTGGGATTTTTTCAGGTGGATTCTTTCTATTTTTTTCTTTGCCCTTTTGCTCTAAAAGACATGAATAGTTTTCTTTTATGGTTTCTTGAAATATAATCTACAGTTTATTTATCTAGTCATGGCTTTCAGAGAGTCTGCTGGTTCTAAAATAATCTCTACTTGGGGCAGCTAGGTGGCACAGTGGATAAAACACTGGCCCTGGATTCAGTAGTACCCTAGTTCAAATCTGGCCTCAGACACTTAACACTTACTAGCTGTGTGACCCTGGGCAAGTCACTTAACCCCCATTGCCTGCAAAAAAAAAAACAAAAAGAGAGGTCAGAGTTTCTGATTCCCCTAGTGTGCCCAGACCAAAGCACCTTCAAGTGTTTTGCCAACTTATTGTTCAATACTGAATTTGATGTTCACTGGTGTTTCCCTTTGCCTTCATTGATCACTGCTTCTTCTGGCACCTTTAAAAACTTTTCTAGGGTGTTTCTGAGGGGCTCTAAGTTTGGCTATAATCTTTCATAGCACCATCTTTACAGAGAGAAAATCAATGTTAATTGAAAAATTGAAAACAACATAAAAATTGTTGAACCCAGATGCTCTTTCTTTGGCCCTTTCACCACCAGAATGAAGACCATTCAAAGCAACCAGACTGTCGACAACCCAGAAAATGCTGACATCTCTCTTAAGGGTCATACAGTTATTGTGAAGGGGCCCAGAGGAATCCTCCATAGGGATTTCAACCATATCAATGTTGAGCTCAGTCTCCTTGGAAAGAAGAAAAAAAGGCTCTGGGTGGACAAATGGTGGGGAAAGGGAAAAGAACTTGCAACTGTTCAAACTATCTGTAGTCAAGTACAAAACATGATCAAAGGTGTTACTCTGGGGTTTTGTTACAAGATGAGGACTGTCTATGTATGCTCACTTCCCCATCAATGTTTTTATTCAAGAGAATAACTTGTCAAAATCAGAAATTTCTTGGGTGAAAAATATCTCCAAAGAAGTGCGCATGAGACCAGGTGTGGCTTTTGCTGCTTCTCAAGCCCCAAAAGATGAGTTAATTCTTGAAGGAAATGATATTAAACTTGTATCAAACTCAGCTGCCCTGATCCAACAGGCCACTACAGTAAAAAAACCAAGGATATGAGAAAAATTTTGGATGGTATCTATGTTTCTGAGAAAGGCACAGTGTGACAAGCTGATGAATAAGTTGGAAAAGATGCCAAAGGCAGTGTCCTGAGGAGTCAACACTTATTCAGATGTCAAAATAAAAATGCTTTTTGAAAAAAAAAATATTGTTGAGCTGGATGGTGAAAAACAAAACCTAAAAAAAAAAAGCCTAGAAGAGATCAGCTAATAAGAGGAGAAAGTTTTGTTGTGGTTTTTGAAAACTTTATTGCAACTCAGAAACCCTATGGAAGAAATCCTGTTCACAGATTTAGTTAGCTTCCAATCACTTTCATTTGCTTTGAGTTTCTATACCCAAAATTTCATGAGAAAGTTCCAAATGATTAGGAAGTATCTTTATTAGGCAACTCCAAGAGTGTGGTAAGAGTACTCAATTTAAAATAAGGAGATGGTAATTTGAAGTTCAGCTCTAACATTTAACTCCAAACTGGGAGGAAAAAGAGAACACTTAGGGGATGTTGCTGGGGAAGAATTTACTCAGTTGGGCATTGTTGGGGAAAGAAACAACATCTGGTAGTTCCCTAGTTTAACTATCATTGTTTTATGAACTGGGGAAATAATGAAAGTACTGACAAAATGTAAATATAACAAAATTTTTAAAAATCCCAAAATCTTTTAAAATTATTTCATATTTTTATGCCCTTTAAGTATGATAACATAAAGCAAAGATTCAGTCATTTCCACTTCTTAGTTAGAACTTTGCTGACTATGATATTATCAGGATGTCATTTAATTTCTTTGAGTTTCAGCATCCTAATATGTAAAATGATTGCCTATCTCTGATTCAGGGGTTCTTAGCCTTTTTTGTGTCATTAGCCTCTGTGCCAATCTGGTGAAATCTATGAACCTTTTCTCAGAATAATGTTTTTAAATATATAAAAATAAAATACATCATATACAAAGGTATTTAATTATATTGAAACATAATAATTTAATCAATTTTAAAAATCTATAAACCCCAGTTTAAGAACCTCTGGTCTAAGTGTTCTTGCAATTATAAACTATTAAAACACATGAGAAGGGCAAGCTGCTAGAGGAAATTTGACATAGTAGGAGAAGAGAGGATTTGGAATTAGAACACCTAGGTTTAAATCTCAATTCTACTATTTATGTGACAGTAGACAAGTCACTTCCTCTTTCTGGGATTTCATTTTCTTATCTTTAAAACATGGGTATTAGATTAGAAGATCTTAAAAGTCTTTTAAAGAACAAAAACCTATGATCCTAAATATCAATTACTCAACAAGTATCTATTAAGCACCAATTATATGCCAGGCATTTTGCTGGGTCCTTGGGGATACAAGTACAAAGAATGAAACAATTTCTATTTGCACTGAGTTTACATTCTAAAAAGTAGGGGGAATTTATCTTTCAGTACTTTTACCTTTCTTTTCATTAAAAGCCCTGTTCTCTCATGTGGATCCCCAGGCCACCATATTTCATATACCATTTTTCACAGGGCTCTATTTTTTCTGTCTGTCAATCTATTCTCTGCTTTTTAAGGACTAAATATTATCTAACCAGCTTGCAAAAGATAAAAAATGAATTCATTGTGTTTTTCTATCTATCTATCTATCTATCTATCTATCTATCTATCTATCTATCTATCTATCTATCTATCTATCTATCTATCTTCTACCCACACACATATATACATAAACATATATAGTTTATATATATATATATAATTGCTTATAAACAATAATTATTTATATATAATAAATTCTTTGTTTATTTTTTAGCACTTATCTTGAAAAAATTTTGAGTTCCTAATTCTTTCTTTCCCTTTTACTCCTCCCCCACCCATTAAAAAGGCAAGAAATACAATATCAATTGTACATGTGAAATCACACAGGACATATTTCTGTATTAGCCATATCACTATGTCCAATGTTCTCCTTACTTCACTTTACATCAGTTCATATATCTTCCCAGGCTTTTCTGAAACCCTCCTGCTCATCATTATGCATAGCATAATAATATTCCTTCACAATCATATATCATAAATTGTTAAGCTATTCAGTTCCCAGTTGTTGGGCATCCCCTCAATTCCCAGTTCTTTGCCACCACAAAAAGAGTTGCGATAAATATTTTGAATAATATTTGATTTTTCCCAATTACATATAAATACAATTTTAAACTTTCATTTTTTCATGTGTTCCCTATCAGAGTGGCTAATATAACAAAAAAAGAAAATGTTGGATGTTGAAGGGGATATGCAAAAACTGGGATGTTAATCCACTGTTGGTAGAGTTGTGAATTGATGAAACCATTATGGAGAACAATCTGGAACTATGCCCAAAGGGCTATAAAATGGCATATCCTTTAACCCAGCAATACCACTGCTAGGTTTATATCCCAAAGATATCCCCCAAAAGAGAAAAAGACCTATTTATACAAAAATATTTATAGCAGCTCTTTTTTGTGGTGGCTAAGAATTGAAATCAAAGCAATGTTCATCAATTGAGGAATGGCTAAACAAGCTGTGGTATATGATTGTAATAGAATATTATTGTGTTATAAGAACTGACAGGCAGATTGATTTAAGAAAAACCTGGAAAGACTCATATGAACTAATGTATAGTGAAGTCTTGTCCACTGTGTCATCTAGCTGCCCCATGATGACATCTTTAGGGTAAAATTTAATGGGGAGAGGAAAGAGGAGAGGTAGAATGGGGTGAAATCTCACATAAAAGAAGCAGGGAAGGGCTTATGGAGTGGGGGAGAGATGGGGAAGGAGTGGAGCAGTAAATGAGCCTTACACTCATCAGAATTAACTCAAAGACGCTAATCTCATCAGAATTGGCTCAAAGAGGGAATAACATACACACTCAGTTGGGTAGAGTAATCTATCTAACCCTGCAGGAAAGTAGGAGGGGAAGGGGATAAGGAGGGAGGGATGAAAGAAGGGTGGGCAGAGCAGGAGAGGGGGAAGTCAAAAGCAAAACACTTTTGAGGAGATAAAGGGTAAAAGAAGATAGAAAATAGAGTAAATATCCTAGGAAGGGAATAAGATGGAGGGAAATGGTTAACAATAGTAATTGTGAAAAAATTTTGAAGCAGAGGCAAGAGTAATGTAAGATTGATGGATTGATGATGATTGAAGAAAGATGAGGATTGCTTGTTGAGGATTGACTGATGAGGAGGACTGACTGATAATGATGAGGATTGAATGAAGAAAATGAGGATTGATTGACAATGATGAGGATTGACTGAGGATGATGAGGATTGATGGATGATGATTGATGATTGAGGATGATCATGGCAAAATGTACTTACTTTGCTGGGCTATTGTGAAGAAAGTTCTTTGTCAAGTTTAAGGTATATAAATGTTATCTATTACTGTTGTTGCAATAATCAACCTCATGGCTTTATTGTAAGGAAATCCCTGTTTAAAGTACTATATAAATGTAGTTTACTATAAAAAATGATGAACAGGGTACTATCAGAAAGACCTGGAGAGATCTGCATAAGCTGATGCAGGGAGGGGTGAGGGGATGGAGGGAGGGACAGAATTTGGAACTCAAAATTTGGAACTCAAACTCTTAAATTGGAATGTTTATTTTAAAAATTGTGTTCTCTATGCTAAGAGCTGGGACTACAAATACAAACAGAAAGAGTCCCTGCCTTCATAGAGCTTATATTCTACTGGGAGAAGACAACAAGCATATAGGCACATGGTAAAGCATGGTAGAGAAGTCCTATGGAGAACTCTTCCAGTTCCATATATATAATATGTATTTATTTATGCACATATACATATAATATGTATTTATATATGTGCATATACATATATGTATTTATATACATAAATATACTATGTATTTATATATACATATATGTATTATACATATAATATATTTATATATGTACATACAAATTCATATGGTTATGTATAATATGATTTTTATGCATGTTTCTTTAGTGGTGGAAATGTTGATTTTTGTATCTTCATCCCTAATTCATTGCACAGTACCTGAACATAAGAAACATTTAATAGATATTTGTTAATTGATTTTTAAAATTGTGTTCTAAATTCTCTCCTTCCCCCCTTCTCCTCCCCACTCCTTGAGATGGTAAACCATTTGATATAGATTATACATGTACAATCATGTAAAATGTATTTCCATATTAGTCAGGTTTTGAAACAATCCACAGACTAAAAAAAAAAACACAAAAAAGAGTGAAAAATAGTATGCTTCAATCTGCATTCAGACTCCATGAAGTCTTTCTCTGGAGGTGGATAGCATCTTTCATCATGAGTCCATTGGAATTGTCTTAGATCATTGTATTGCTGAGAATAGCTAAGTCATTCACAGCTGATCATCATACTGTACACAGTAACATTGCTGTTACTGTGTACAATTGTTCTCCTGGTTCTGCTCACTTCACTTTGCATCCATTCTTGAAAGTCTCTCCAGGTTTTTCTGAGTGTATCCTGTTCATCATTTCTTATAGCACAAACGTATTGCATTATAATAATATACCATAACTTGTTCAGCCATTCCCCAATTGGTAGACATCACCTCAATTTCCAATTCTTTGCCACCACAAAAAGAGCTGCTATAACTATTTTCATACAAATAGGTCCTCTCCCCCTTTTTAATTCTCTTTGGAATATAGACCAAGTAATGGTATTACTGGATCAAAGGGTATGCACAGTTTTATAGTCCTGTGGGTATAGTTCCAAATTATTCTCCAGAATGGTTAGATCAGTTCACAACTCCACCAACAAGGCATTAGTGTCCCAATTTTCTCATATTTCCTCCAACATTAATAATTTTTTCTGTCATATTAGCCAATATGATAGGTGTGAAGGGATGTCAGAGTTGTTTTAATGTGCATTTATAGCTACATACATACATTATACACACACACACACACACACACACATATATATACACACACACATACATATACACATACTTGTATACACACACATTTGTACGCATAGGACCTTTCCCTTTAACTTTGATCTCTTTAGGATACAGACCTAGTAGTGGTATGGCTAGGTCAAAGGGTATACATATAATATATTGTTGAACAATAGCAAGACAATGAATCACCTTTCTCAAGAATCATAGAATCAGAGAAGGAATGAATCTTAGAGATTATCTAATCTAAATCTCTCCTTTTACAGATGGGAGACAGTTAAGTATATTTCCCAAGGTCACAAACCTACTAAATAGTAGAAATAGGATTTGAATTTAGGTCTTTTGACACCAAGTCAAACAGTCTTTTTATTGCACTACCCTGCTGGTTGTTCATTAAAAAGGGATAATTTCTTAGCCCAAAGGAATTAATTTCTAATGGCAGAGTTTCAGGTGCTACTGATAGATTAATGGGGGACATATTTTTAGTAGGTAACTCTTCAAATCATACCAGGTATGAACACAGTCTATCCAAGAGACTGACCCTGGTAGCTTTGTGGGAGTCATTATGTTGCTTCTGGAAAGATTAGCATTTCACCAAGATAAAAAAAAAAAGAGTTTCTCAGGGTTAAACCAATAGGATTCTGCACTTTCTTTTATTCATCTTGTTTTGACAAACGGCTTCTTTCTCTCTGAAGGTCAATGGGTTTTCTAATCAGACAGCAGCATTCACATGTGGCACTCCACACCTTCAGCACCCCAGAATTTCTAAATGAATTTTCCTCTGACTTTCCAAGGAGTGAGAAATGAGAGCTGTCAGCAGGACTGAAATTCTTGGCATACAGCTTGTCTGCTTAGGATGGTGGACCAAGTTTAATGTAGACAAGGGAAGTCGGTAGGTTCCAAAACTCTTTGAATGAGATAATAAGAGTTAGCATTTATTTAGTGCTTTAAAGCTTACAAAGCTTTTTATAGCCATCATCTCATCTGATCCTCACAGCAACCCTGTGAAATATGTGCTATTATTAATCTCATTTTACAGATGAGGAAAGAGGCTGAGAAAGGTTAAGGGATTTGCCCAGAGTCACATAGGTAGTATTTGAGGAAAGATTCAAATTCATGTCTTCCTGATTCCAAGTCCAGGGCTCTACTTACCATGCCACCCAATTGCTCCTATGGCTCACACACACATTATTAAAAATTCTTTTATAATTACCAGGTATGGCAAATTTAATATACACTTGAAAAAAACTGTATATGACCGAAGCTCACAGTTTTGTATATAATCCTATTCTCTTTTTATATTGAAATGTTCACTTTTATAATTAACTTTATAGCAATAATAACAACAATACATCAATTTGCAGAACTCAAGACCAGTCCTGGGACAAGGGTGCAGACAATGCTTGTGACTGGTTTACCCATTGGCCCTTTTCTTAGTAAATCCAATGGTCATCAATTGCTTGGGTGGTGTAAGTCCAAATGTGTTCTGCCTACACCCCCCTCCCCACAGGATCATTTGATTGGTTCTGTCCAACTCAGAAAAAAGTAAAATGATTTATGCCCTTCTCCTGTTCTGCTCTCCCCCTGTGAGTCTGATTACAGAAGGAGTCCAGCAGCTTCTTGGTGCCAGAGCTGACAGGATGATACCTTATCTTTGTCAGTGGAGAGGAAACAGTTTGCTACATGCCTGAATGAAACTCCTCATTATCAGTGTCAGGAAAAAAAAGAAAAGGAAAAAACCCTAATGCAGAAAGAGAAGAAGGAATAAGAAAAACCAAATCTTTTCTTCCTAAAGTCATTCATCATGAGCTTTAGTAGCAAAATGTTCCCAAACTCCCAGTGCAGTCTCATGAAACCAGAGCTGACTTCTTGCTAAATTCCAATATTAGTCACAGTTCTGTGGTCACGAAGTACACTTATTTATTTATTTATTTGTCTTAAAATTAAAAAAAAGAGGAAAGTTTCTCATGCCTGTAACAATTTACTTTGTGTGGTGGGGGTGTGGGGGACTGGCAGGAAGAGAAAAGAGAGAAGGGGGGAAAGATTGTTTGGCTTCTCCATTTACAGGTGACCACAGAAAGCACTATAGGGGAAGAAAGGAATCTCTTGGAGGCCAGTAGAAGCCAAATTTCACCAAGTAGGAACAATGAAGGCAGTGTTACAAATGAATGAGAACCTTTCAACAAGCATGGGTATATGGTGGGGGTTGGGGGGGGGAGTGATATTAAAAGTAAAACCCTGCACTGCTTGCTAACAGACTTGTTCCAACAGCCCTGACCAAAGAGGGACATACAAGCTTGCTCCCATTAGCTTGTTAACAGAGAGCAATGCATCTGATCAAGATGTCACATCAGAATGATTCATGGGAATAGTCACTGACAGGATAAACTCTACTTCCTTTCATATATCTTTGTCATGATGAGGCACCTGCTCCATGACAGTGGTACGTTATCTCCAAATCTGCAAGTGGACCAAGGGTAAACTTGAGCAGGCTTGAGCAGAATCCTAAACCTTATGATATATAGAAATGGCATGTGTCTGGAAGCCGAGCTACAAGATGCATACAGGTTGGTGATGCTGTTTGGGACCTTTGATCAAAGAGGAACTATGGGATGTTGAAAGGAAAAAGAGCTTGGGTCCTGGAATCAGGGAGTCAGGGTTCATGTTCTAGTTTGGCCTCATGTTAGCATTGGGAATGTGGGCAAGTTACTTGGAGGCTTCATTTTAACTCTATGCCTCTCTCCATATATATTCATATATAACTGGTATTTTCGCATTTGTATTACAATACTTTTCAAATATATTCCCCCTTCTGTAGCCAAAGCAACCCCTTGTACTTTTAACAAAAACCACCCCTTTTAAATAATAACAAAGTAAAAGCAACCAACATATTAGCAGAGTTTAGCAGCATGTACAATATTCCACACTCATAGACCCCCACCTCTGCAAAGAAGGGACAGAAGTGCATTTTCACAACCTATCTCCAGAGCCAAGCTTGGATTGAGTTTCTTTTTTTGTTGTTGTCATTGTTCTTATTGTTTTTTCATTTACATTTGCTGCCGTTATATATAGTGTTTTCCTGGTTCTTATTTCATTCTACATCCATTCATAGGTCTTCCTATACTTCTCTTAATTCTTGTTTGTTTGTTTTTTTTTTGTTTGTTTTTGGTGGGGCAATGAGGGTTAAGTGACTTTCACAGGGTCACACAGCTAGTAAGTGTCAAGTGTCTGAAGTTAGATTTGAACTCAGGTCCTCCTGAATCCAGGGCTGGTGCTTTATCTACTGTATCTGTATTTCTATTTTCCCATTTTCTTATCTTTGATTTTTATTAGTTTCACCTTTGTTGTTTAATCAATTCCTGAGTAATAAAATCTGCTCCTTTTGTGAACTAAAGCTTAGAGGCTCCTTTCTTATTGGCCTGGGAGAAATATCTAAAAAGAATAGTTCAGAGGGGAGATTAAACCTAAAAAGGTGCCTCATATTTCCGGGACCCCAATATTAAGGCGAGTCACCCAAATAACACTCAGTATATCTAATTTTGGGCCTCACACATTGCACCATCTTACTTCCCCCGTGGTGGGTGTAGGGGGGTGGGAGGTGGAGAAAACATGTTAGAATTAATCAAGAGACCTGGATTTGATTCCTGGATGTCACTTAATAGCCAGGTAACTTTGAGCAATTCACTTAAACTCTCTAGACTATAACATAATGGGGTTGGACTCTAAGTTTCCTCCCAGATTAAAAATGAATGTGGGGGCAGCTAGGTGGCACGGTGGATAAAGCACTGGCTCTGGATTCATGAGAACCTGAGTTCAAATCTGCCCTCAGACACTTGACACTTACTAGCCATGTGAACCTGGGCAAGTTGCTTAACCCTCATTGCCCCCCCCCCCATGAGTGTGATTCTATCAAAATGCATCATCTACAGCTGGGCCTTTGGGATTGTGGCCAAATTTAGTATAACGGAAACATTCCATTAGCCTAAAGAATAGATTCTAATTGGTCTTGGGAAGTGTTCTGGCCTTCCTATGGAATAGACAACTCAGATCCCTCTCCCCCCACCCAACTCCAGCACCCCTTTGCCAAGCTTGCTTTATAGAATCATAGGATCTAGAGCTTAGAGACCATGTAATCTAACTTTCTCATTTTGAAGTGCAAGAAATTAAGGCCTTGAGTGAATACTCTTCAGGTTTTTGGAGATTATGTAAATCTTCTTCAATGATAGAGCTCGACAATTGTGTTGCAGCTAAATGTGGAAAGCTTTAGGGAAACTTGGAAAGGCTAATAGGCTATCCTGAAGGAAGAGCAGTTCTAAGAATGTAAATCTCACAGAGCTAGTCATTTCCTTTGCCTTGGGAATAGGCTAAGAAGCAACAAGTGAAAATAGAAGTGGGACAGGTTGCTGGAATCTTCCATTGGCAGCCCCACTCCACAAAAGTATGTATGAACAATGATTTCCAA
This sequence comes from Dromiciops gliroides, assembly GCF_019393635.1. NCBI lineage: Eukaryota > Metazoa > Chordata > Mammalia > Microbiotheria > Microbiotheriidae > Dromiciops > Dromiciops gliroides. Next base: position 578,619,984 of record NC_057861.1, read on the forward strand.
TGTCAACTCTTAGGGAAAAATGAATTATCATGCACTGAGGATTGTTTTATCTGATAAAGAATTTAGGAGAGCTTGGTGCAAAGCAAGAAGAAGTAAATCAAGATAAAATCACAAATTAATGATAATGTAGAGAATGAGAGGGTAGAAGGAGAGAGAATATTTTGTGATAGAGGGGAAAAGGAACATTGAAAGAGGCTGAGAAAGAAAGAGGGCATAATATGACAAAACCATAACCACTTTTAAACTAGAGGTCTTTTTTTCTGAGAATAATTTACACTGAAATGATTAAACATAACTAGCAGAAAATTTATATCTTGTCAGAAATTTAGTTCTTGGGAACAAATGTGGATCATGTTACACATATCATAGAAATAAGCCATCAGACTAGGTAGGAGAGCTCACAGAGGGCATAAATGGATCAGGGTTATCTGCCTGCATGGTAGTCCCTTAACCTAAGTATATTGTTAGTGTCCCAACAACTCTTCCTTCCAGGGTCCCATGACCTTTGACACAGGAACATCCAGGAAAATAAGGAAAGACTCAGAAGGTACCATTAACAATGTGCTGACCTTGTGGTACAACCATCATCATTCAAACTCACCAAAATTCTCTGTGCCCAAAGTCTTGGGCAGCTGAAAAGTATGACTGAGGCTCACTCACACACACACACACACACACACACACACACACACACACACACACACACACACACACACACACCTCCTGAGGATGCAGTGAAAGACATCTAGGAGCATTAGAATCATCTAATTGGCACTATCCTAGCACAAAGAGGTCTGAACTTAGTTTTCTTGCTATTCCTCATTTTTTCTACATTTGATGTCATTTTGTTTTTCCATTAAGAAGTACTGATTTTCTCTCCTTCCCTCACCCTAATTTAAAAGAAAAAAGAAAAACCAAACCATTGTAACAAATGGACATAGTCAAGCAAAACAAATTCCCATGTTGGCCATGTCCAAATGCCATGTCATGCTACATCTTGACTCTATAACTTCTCTTTCAGAGTTAGGTAGTATAATTCATCACCAATCCTTTGGAATAATGATTGGTCATTGCATTAATCAGAGTTCTTATGGCTTTCAAAGTTGCTTATTTTTACACTGATTATATCAATTCATCTTTTGGTTCTGGTCACTTTATTCTGTATCAGTTCATGCATATCTTCCTGAGTTTTCTGAAACTATCCCTTTCATGATTTCTTATAGCACAATAATATTCCTATATACATACACACATACATATATGTATGTATATGCCATAATTTGTTCAGCCATTCCTCAATTGATGAGCACCCGCTTAGCTTCCAGTTCTTTGCCACTGTAAAAAGAACTGCTATAAATACTTTTTGTATGTGTGGGTCCCTTTCCTCTTTCTTTTATCTCCTTGGGGTATAAGCCTAGTAGTGGGTCAAAGGATATTCAGAGTTTAGTGCTTTCCATCCTTCTAAGCCAATCACCTCTCTAGCCTTTCTGTTTTCCTGACCTATGTCTTACCACTGGAACATGATGGCTGTGGAGGAGAAAGTGAGGCTGGTGACTTTGCACAGCCCTCCCTTAGTTAAAAAATCCAATTCACTGCAAGTCATGACATCAACCTGATGCCATGGTCCTCTTCAAGAATGAAGGACAAACAACAAACAAATAGTCTTTTTGTTTATAACAGAAACCAGCCAATGAAGGGCAGGTCACACTGCTTTTAACTCTCAGAAAAATAGAGTCTGATATAAGTCCCTACATTTATTGTCCACAGCTGTTGCTTGGCAAACCCACAGCTCAGCTGGCCTGGCTTCCTTAATGAGGCAGTAGCTATCAGTTACATTTCAACTAATGAATGTTCCTTTTGCCTACAATATCCCTAGCTGATGGAAGTCACCCATTGGATAGAGTGAATGCTTTGTATCACATAAGGCTAATCTACAGTTTGGTTTTGCTTTATTTATTTGGGAGGAAAGCTTAGAAGGAATTTTTTAATAGAGAATGTTCAGTTAAATGGATGATACCATTCTTCCACTGTTCTGGCAGGACCTGAGCAGAACTTTCCTCTAGATCAGAAACCAAATCGAATTCCATTTATTGGTGCAGGGTAGAGGAGGCAGTACTTTTGTCATCAGAAGATCAAAAATATGGTTGGCAGCATGGTTTAGTGAAAGCAGTGTTAAATTTGGAATCAGAGGAAATGGATTCAAAGCCTTGACATTTATTCCCTGTGTTCGTATGGACCTTTTTGGGCTTTGGGTTCTCATTGGTTAAATGAAGAGGTTTAAACAGATTCCTATTAAATTCAACACAATGAGCACCAAATATGTGACAGACTCTATTCTTGGTGCTCAGGATGCAAAACCATTCTTGCTCAAGAAGATTATATTCTTTTAGGTGAATACAACACATTCACAAATAAATATACTTTCCCCAAGATGCTCACCCTAGACTCACTATATACCAAAATCTGGTATTTATGTTCTGCCCATGAAACTTCTCAATGCAAAGAGTGCATGTTTGTACCATATGGAGGAGGGATTTCAATCTCTGTTTCCAGGTCCTTTCTAGCAATGAATTTTGCTCTATACAAAAGAGTGAAAATGGATGATTCTTTTTTTTAGTCAAAGAAACTGAGTTTAAGGTGTGACCTTACAGTTATGAAGTCTAATTTTCTATTCAATAAAGGAGTTATTTCTCCAGTATCCTTGAAAGATGATCATTCCCCCAGCTTGAATAACTGCAGTGACAAGAAGCTCATGACCTCATGAATCAGCCTGATCCCTTGTTTGACAGTCATGGTTATTTTCTCTTATTTTTGCCAATACAAAAAAAGCTGCTATAAATGATTTTGCACATATTGGACATTTTTCTCTATATTTGATCTCTTTGGGGTATGAGGTGAGCTGGAGTTAGCTAATGAGAGTCAACTATTAATTTTCCAGTATGAGTACTTATACATCAAAAATTGGCAAATGCTAAAAATTAAGGTATGATGCGTTTTGTTCATTGTCTGAACTTAAGAAAGTGATGGAGAGGGGGCAGCTAGATGGCACAGTGGATAGAGCACTGGCCCTGGATTCAGGAGTACCTGAGTTCAAATCCGGTCTCAGACACTTAACACTTACTAGCTGTGTGACCCTGGGCAAGTCACTTAACCCCAATTGCCTTCCTAAAACAAAACAAAACAAAACAAAAAAACCAAGGAAGTGATGGAGAAAAATGATAATAATTCAGGTTAACCTTAATGGGTATCATGTATACATTTTTATTTTTAGTTGGAAATCTGGTTTTAAACATTAACCAGTATACCACTGGTATTGGCATCAATAGGTTAAAGGGTATGCACCATTTAGAAACTTTGTAGTTATAGTTTGAAATTTCTTTCCAGAATGTCTGGACCAATTCATAGCTTTACCAAAAGTATATCAATATGTTTATTGCCCCACATGCCCTCCAACATTAGTCATTTTCCTTTTTTTGATCAACTTTGCCAGTTTGATTAGAATGACATGGCACTTCAGAATTGCTCTACTTTGCATTTCTCTAATTATTAGTAATTATCCCCCTGTGTCATTTTGTTCCTCTTCAAGCATGAAAAATGACAACTAACCAAAAGTATCCATCACACAGAGAAAAAAATTCTCCCTCTTCTCCATGGCAGTTCTAAAAGTATTTAAGGATGGTTATTATTTTTCTCTGTGCGTCTTCCTGTCTTCAGACCAAACATCAATTCCTTCAGCTTTCTTGAATGATGTGCTTTCTAGACTACTCCCCATCCTAGTTACCCTCTACTGGATACTTTCAAATGTGTCAATGTCCTAAATATGGAGGTAACAGGATTATATATCATCAATTTGTGAATGATTGGAAAAGTTACGGCATGCCAATGATTATTGTGCTGTAAGAAGTAAAGAAGAAAGACCTGGGAAGACTTGTTTGAACTGATACAAAATGAAGTGGAAATTGGTTTTTCTTGATTATACTTATATGATACAAGAGTTCTATATTTCTTCCCCCTGCCCCTCAGTGGGTAGGGGCAGGTGGGACAGAAAAAATAAATAGTCATTTATTATTTATAATTGAAAAAAAAGAAATACAGTTTTCCAACTCTTACTAGACCAAATTATGGTGGTACTATGGTTTCCTTTTAAATGGATGCAACATTTCAATCACTCAAAATGTGAATTATTAAGTATCAGGCAACATTTTAGGTGCTGGGGCTACAAATACAAAAGCGAGACTGTTTTTCCCTTCAAAAAGTTAATAGTTTACTTATTTTAGAATTGTAGCATGTAGAATTTTTATAGCTAGAATGTATCTTGGAAATCATATCCATCCATCTAGCCATCTTTCCATCATATATGTATTATGCATGTTTATATGTATGTATATATACATGTATGTATGTATGTGTGTATGTATCTATCTTTTAAAACATACAATGAAACCCTGAATAGTTATAATGCACGAACTGGACCATTAAGAAGAGATGAGAAAATATTCTTCCTTTACTTCTTTGCAACATGAGAGATTATGGTTTTGGATCATTGCAGACATGAAGTCAGACTCCATTATTATATTAATTGTTTTGCTAAAATATTTATTTTCATATTTCCTATGATTTTTATAAGGAGAGTTATAATACTATAATTTGGCACACTACAGTACTGCCAGCTCAGTTCTTCTAAATCAAATCAGTCATGCCACTTCATTGATCAAAAGTTTTCAATGATTCTCTATTCCTTATAAGATAAAGTTCAACTATTTCAGCCTGGCTCTTCAAAATAAAACTTTATACTATCTTTCCAGTCTTCTCTTCCACATCTCCCTCCCCTCATATTCTCTAAACTAATTTGTCAATTTCTTCTTTCAATCCAACCAGACTACTTATTGTGTCCTGACCCTTAGTGCTTCCATAGATTTATTTGCATAGACTTCTATTCCTCAAATTCCCTCCATAATTATTGAAATAATTCATTTCCCTATCTTTCCTTCTCTTTTTTTCTTTCCAGTCCAGTTCAAATACTGAAACTCTGAACTTATGCCTATATTTGTAAATAAATGCTCCCACCACTAAAAACCATCCCCCTTCCCTTGATACTTTTTTCTTTTTTCAAGGAACAAAAACTTATTTTATTTCCCCATCAGAAAACAACCTTTGTAAGCAAACACTTGTAACAAATATATACAGTCAAACAAAACAAATTTCTGCACTGTCCAAGTTACAGACACACACACACACACACTCACACACACACACACACATATGCACACACACCTGTACCAGGAGTACATTACCTCTCTTTCATGTAACATGTTTCATCATGGGATTTTAGTTGGTCATTGCATCGATCAAAGGTATTATGTTTTTCAAAGTTGTTTATCTTTACAATGTTATTACTATCTAAATTGTTTGTTTGGTTCTCTTTATTTTGTACTAAGTTTGTAAAAACTCCCCAAGTTTCTCTAAAACTTCATCATTATTCTCATCTTTAATGAAATAACCTATTTTTTCTCCTATGAAGTATTGTTTGACTCACTCTTTCAGATTAATTTGACAATTTAAATAATTTACTTGGTGACCTTTTATTTAATATTATTTTACTGCATCATGATCAGTAAAAGATGTGTCTGATATTTCTGCTTTTCTTCGTTTGTTTGTGGGGGGTTTTAATGGCCTAATATAAGTCCAGTTTTTGTAAAGTGCCATCCACAACTGAGAAATATGTAGAGTCCTTTTTAATGTCATACAATAAATCACCAGGGATCTATTGTTTCTATTCAGATCCATATTTTCTTATTTCTTTCTTGTTGTATTTGTCTAGCTCTGAAGGGATTATACTGTAGTACTCCTTGTTATAGCTTTGGTGTCTATTTTCCCTATAATTTGTTTGGTTTTTCCTTCAAGTATTTAGATGCTATACCTTTGAGTATATATGTTAAATACTGAAATTAATTAATTAATTGTTTATGGTTCCACCTTGTAGTTAAATCCCCCATGAGAGCAAGACACATAGAGAGAGAGAGACAGAGAAAGACAGAGAGATGGAGACAGAGAGACAGGGACTGAGAGAGACAGAGAAATATGGGGGGGGAGAAAGGGAGGAGGAAAAGGAAAAGAATTGGAGGAGGAGCAGGAAAGAAGAAGGAGGAGGAGGAGGAGAAGAAGAAGAAGAGGAAGAGGAAGAATAGGAAGAGGAAGATGAGGACGAGGAGGGGGACGAGGAGAAGGAGAAGAAGAGGAGGAGGAGAAGTAGAAGAAGAAGAGAAGAGGAGGAAGAAGAAGAATTGCAAGGAAAGGGATGGAAAGAGAAGGAAGAGAAGAGGAAACATAATAGAGGGAAAAACAGAAGAAGAGGAGCAAATTAGAGAAAAGGAAGGAATGGAGTAAGGATGAAATGGAATGAAAAAGAAGATAGAAGGGTTAGATGGAGAGAGAGAGACATAGAGATGGAAGGTGGAAAAAGAACAAGAAAGAAAATGGGGAAGGGAGAGTCTATTGAATAAAAATGCCAAGGGAAAAAAAAACATGAGGAAAACAAAGAAGAGAGGAATTCCATGACAATTTCTTCATAAAGAAACATCAAGAAACCCATGGAGAGAGGGAAAATGACACATTGTGTTATTGTCCCGCAGAGGACTAGCATTTTTTGTACCATCTCCTGTCATCACACAAACATGATTTTGCAGATGTTCAGGCACTATAGCTGCTTAAAAATAGATCATCAGAAAAGGGCAAGGGACTAGGAACAGAAGGGCATAACTTCTTCAAACTTTCAGATTCTCATGAGTAATGATTCTCCAGCTCCTAATGTTACAACTTTTCAAAAAGTGCTATTTAATCTACACCCAGTCAACATTAAGGTATGTCCTACTGGCTCTGCATGCCTATAACCTAAATGTTATAGCAGTAAGTCATTTTGTCACTTGTAATCTATGGTTCTTGGCTGAACATGAGAAAGGATTGCATTCATATTCTTGGCCTCCAGGCTAGAGGCTGTAAGCTGACTCAAAGACATAGAAGTGCAACAATATGCCTGTGCTTCCCTAAAACCATTATGTTCAAGCAGACATTGGTCTGGTGGTCATACAAATTGTGGTTGCTGATTGATCACCCACTGGGAGCAAATCTGTCATCACATGTATGCCAAAGCTCCCCTCCTTAGTTATGCAAACAGATGAATAGTCACATCTGTGGCTGGCTCATGATTACAGACACCACATCAGGGCTTGCCATGAGAAGGGTAACTGATGTGGGCAGCATCATGTGAGGGCATATATTCATCTGCTTTCATTAATGAATCCCTTTTCAATTTGGGCAAAGACTGATTTCTTTTCCTTTATCCAGTGACATCAGACCACCATCAAGTCTGGGCAATGGGCAACCATCAACTGTGCTGGGAATGGAATGTTGCTGTCCTGAAACCTCCCCACCCCCCATAGTCACTGCTTCATGCTAGAAAATTCATGTGTTGTCTCCATGTGCAAAAAGAAAAGAGATTGAGTCTGGAATGAGGGATAATTCAACTTTAGCATATATTACCTTAGGCAATCAAAGATTTCTTCTGATGTTGAAAGCCTATTATAAAGACATTAATTATCATATGCCAGATTTCTTATTCTACTTTACAGGGAAGGGAGGTGAAACTTACTGCTATAGTGAGCCAGGCAGTGAAAGTATCCTGCTATCCTATAGCAAATATATACCCATAACACAATGCTGTTAGTCTCAGCAAACAAGCTTCCCATAGTACAAGTCTATCAAAGCCTAGTCAGAGTATTTATATGGTACTTTAAGGTTGAAAAAGCACTTCTCTCTCTCTCTTTCTCTCTCTCTCTCTCTCTCTCTCTCACACACACACACACACACATACACACACACGTGTGTGTCCCAAAACTCTTAGGGCAGTTTTTCTTAATATTTTTCTGGATAATTTTTGTTTTTTAGATCACTATGGCTTCCCTTAGTATCCATCCCCCTTCCTTTCTCAGAGATTCATCTGAGAATTCATAGTTCCATCATCCATGAATCAATATGCCTATCTTTCCACAACCCCTCCAACATTGACTATTGCAATTTTTGTCACCTTAGACAATAGACAATTGTCACAGTGCAATGTAAAACCTCATAATTGTTTTGATGTGTATTTTTCTTATCATTAGTGATTTGGAGTTGGAATGTGGTTGTGAATACTTTGCAATTCTTACATTGAGAATTATTTGTTCATATGCTTTGACTGTTTATCTATTGGGGAATGGCTATTAGATGTATACCTAGATATGTCATATGTAATCTATCTAGATACATATGATATATTATCATTATACACACATCTATAATTATAATTATGTATGTATCTGTATATATACATACATATATGTATATATTCACACACACACACACACACACACACACACACACATATATATTCAAAGCCAAACAAAAGTTAATTGTTTATATATCTTTGATACTGTTAAGGGTTAAAATTCTAGCTAAACTGTCTAAAACATCTAATGAGTGGTCGCCAATAAATTATAAGCTTTAGCAAGAGTTAGACTTTTAAGCATTTATTAAGGAGAATAAGAATTTGGTAAAGAGAGAGAGAAAGGCCTAGATTTCTATCTATTAAAAGGAGAGAGCATTTCTAGCTCCACTCTCCACCAGCGTCCTCAGGAAAAAGCGCGAGACTGAGCGCCAGTCTCTTCCTTCCTCCTCCCACTAGTCCGCGTCACTTCCTGACTCCTGAAGAAAAGACTCCTGGTCTTGCCCTCAAAGACCTTCCCTTCATGGGCAGAACTCTTCTACAGTAAGTATCCAGCAGGTGGCGTTATTCCAATCGTTACAGTCCCCCCTGTTGTTCCTCAAGAAACAAAATGTTTCCTTGACGGAACAGTAAAAAGAATATAATAACTATTGCTAACTAATAATATGTGAACAACAATATAGAAAAGGAAGAGAGGAAAGTTTTGTTCAGAGGGGCGATTTTTTTTTTTGTCCTCATGAACCGACGCTTTGACATTAGTCTTGCAAAGGGAGGGCCTCTGCAGAGAATACATGTTACAGATGGTGTATATTATAACAGAAAGAGAAAAAAACAACAAAAACAACAAATCAAAACTGTTCATTTAAAGTCTCTGAAAGTCTTTTCTCAGATGTCCTCTAGGTGTAGTCGTGGAATGGAAGTCTTTTCAGGGGTTGATATGTGGATGCTGGTAATCAGCCAGGAAAATTTCCTACAAAATTGAGCTTAACACAACTTTAAAATAGCTTTGTCAATAATCAAATCAAACAATGAAAGTTCTCAAAAACATGTCTAAGGGAATTCAGAATCTTAGTTGTTACACATGAAACATATAATAAAACAAAAATTGAACCATTCTTTAAAATTATAATATTACTATAGTCCCCCCTTATGGAGGGTATTTGAGAAGACAATTGCTGCGATATTAATTTTTAAAAATAATTTTTATCTTTGTTTCATCACTTTTTGCATCATCTGCCTAATTATCCTCATGCCATTATGAGAAATTAGAAAATCTAATATAATTGGTAACAGGTGTCAAGGCCAAATTCAACACTGTTATTTATCATGACACCTGAGATAATTATGGGGGTTACCATAAAAGAACAGAGAAATGATGGGATATGAGCATTCCCACACTTGAGCAATATGTACTGCCCATACAGTATGCCAGGCTTAAAATAGGTGGATGGAATATATGTCCATGCCACCGAACATATTGGAAGAAACTGAGTCAGACTTAATCAGATGCATGGGATTGAGATGTCCATGGCATCAGGCATATAGGAGGGAGCATAGAAGCCAGGTGTAGAAGTGAGATGGGTGAGATGAATACTTCCAGCCATCTGTACAATATTGTGGGGGAAAAGAGAATAAAATATTAAACCAAGAGAATCCAACCTCAACATCAGTCAAAAGCCGTTCCCTCGGCCATACCTTGACTTCATGCATGTCTCCCCTCATGTGACAGTTCAGTGTCTGCTCTTGCATGTATTCCTCTTGTGATTGGATGGCATCTTGGCCAACTGGCATCTGATAACTCAGAATAAAGGCAATTAATGTTTTAAATGATAAGTTCCCATAATTCCAAGTCTCATATGGATTTAAAAATTGAGGATAATAAATGATTGCAAAAAATGTGAATACATCTTGACTCAAAATATAATATATAATTATGCAACAATTTCAAATAATACCCTTTTTTTTACTTAGTATACAATTACTTTTGTGAAAAATCAGAACATACTTAAATACAAGTTAAAGCACAACAGAATCTCAAAGAACTTTTTTTTTTTGAAAAAAGAAAACTTTTACAAATGTTCCCCTCTTTTTTTTTTTTTTTGGGAATATGCTTATCAAAAATAATACTTCTAGAATCAATTTATACTTGCCATGGCAACCAATTTGCCAGGGAAATGCTTTAAAGAGTTTGATCAAATAATCAGTTGAGGAAAAAAAAATAACAAAAACAAACAACTCAGAATATGGGAGCACAATACTCCTAGAATTAACATTGTATTATGAAATCAAAACCATGTTTCAAAATTAGATAGATGAATGAATAGAAGAAAATACACGTGGAATAATAAAAGACAATGAAATTCAAACTAGGGAAATCTAAATGAATATGAATTTAATATTAATAAGAGTCTTATAAAATATAAACTTGATCACATGACTATAAAAAGCTTTTACAAATATTCTCCTTGTTTTAAAAACTAAGTATAAAACACAATCTCAAAAGCATGAAAATCTCTATGAAAATAAACCCATACCATTAATTTCAAAATGTAGGTGTAATAGCATAGAAATCCTATGTAACCTCTGAACTGACATTAATACTCTGAGTGAATTCAGAACACTTTTGATTCCGATATCTAAAATCCCCAACACTCATATCAATACCTTGCTGCTTACTTCTACATTTCTCTAAAATATATACCCTTCCATGGCAAAAGAAGCAGAGTCTTGAACTATGTTGATGGTTGTCATTCTTATTCAGCTTAAGTTTTTCTTCTTTAACCCCTTTATATTGTCTGTCAGTCTTTTCACCATACAAATGCTTTATAAGATTACTAATTAAAGACAAAAGCAGGTTAGCAAAATTATGAACAAAACAGGCACATGTGGAATTTAAAGGGTTTTCTAAAGTTGTCTCAGAAGCACAGCCAGGCTGGGGAAGGGCTGAGCCTGAAGCTGCAAATGTAGTTAGAGAAAGTTGCGCATGAGCATTAGATCTCTGGACTTCCCAGGCAGGGGAAGCAATGGGCTTAGCCATGGGAGGAGTAGAGGGTGGGGTCTGGAGAGGAGGGGAGGGACCAGCACAATTTGAATCAGACTTAATTTTGAACTCAGGCCTGGATTCCTTTTCCCCCACTTTGCCTCCAGGTGCTAGGGGATTAAAAGCTTCTAGAGGGTGGGTCATTGCCTCCAGGCATGCAAAATTAGAGCAACAATTAGTGTTAGAATTGGGAAAAGCTGCAGGAATCTCTTCAGGTTTCTCTGAAAAAGCATGGTTGGGAGAGGGGGAGATATTTCCTTGTGTGAGTAAGTTGCTGGCTCTTTTAACAAAAATAAAAAGAAAAATAGAAAATCCAGAAAAACAAAGCATTAACATGATCTTATCTCCCATTTGTCTGGTTAAACAGACTAAAATCAAAAATAGGGTAATTAGGGAGTTTAAAAGGTCCATTTGAAAAAATTTAAAGGGAGTTTAAAAGGTCCATTTGAAAAAATTTAAAGGGAAAACGCAGCCAGTACACCAGTACTTAGCAGTTAAAGGGAGAGGGTAGAGAAAATGCCTTACCCAACCAGAAGATCAGAAGACTGAGGTTTAGCTTTCCTCTTCGTGGTCAGCCATCTGTTAAGGGCTAAAATTCTAGCTAGTCTGTCTAAAATATCTAATGAGTGGTCGCCAATAAATTATAAGCTTTAGCAAGAGTTAGACTTTTAAGCATTTATTAAGGAGAATAAGAATTTGGTAAAGAGAGAGAGAAAGGCCTAGATTTCTATCTATTAAAAGGAGAGAGCATTTCTAGCTCCACTCTCCACCAGCGTCCTCAGGAAAAAGCGCGAGACTGAGCGCCAGTCTCTTCCTTCCTCCTCCCACTAGTCCGCGTCACTTCCTGACTCCTGAAGAAAAGACTCCTGGTCTTGCCCTCAAAGACCTTCCCTTCATGGGCAGAACTCTTCTACAGTAAGTATCCAGCAGGTGGCGTTATTCCAATCGTTACAATACCAAAATCTTATCAGGCAAATTTGATGCAAATGTTTTTTTCCTAGGTTTCCTTTCTTATCCTTCCTGCATTAATTTTGTCTATGAAGAAGCTTTTTAGTTTAATGTAATCAAAGTTACCTGTTTTATTTTTCATAATTGCTCCTATGTCTTGTTTGGTTAGGAATATATCTCCACCTCATAGTTGTGAGAGGTATATGATTTGCTTTTCTTCATCACTACCACCACCACCACCAACACAACCACCACCTTCTTCTTCTTCTTCTTCTTCTTCTTCTTCTTCTTCTTCTTCTTCTTCTTCTTCTTCTTCTTTTTTCTTCTTCTTCTTCTTCTTCTTCTTCTTCTTCTTCTTCTTTGTATAGTATAATTTTGAACATTAAGCTCATGTATTCACTCAGAGTGTGTTGGAATATGGTGTAAGGTCTTAGTCTAAGCCTAATTTCTGCTGTACGGCTTTCAAAGTTTTTCAGTTATTTTTATCTAATAGTAAGTACAGTTTAAAGCACTACAGGCTTAAACAAACCACAAATAGATCATGTTATTATTCCAATTTTGTAGATAAGAAAACTGAGAAAGCAAAAGTTAAATGACCTTCCAAGTTAACCAGATGATATCTGAGACAGGATTTGGATTTGAACAGGTCTTCCTGATACTAAGTCCAGTACTCTATCCAGTGCACCATCTAATGGTCTCTAATAAGATGAAATTCAATAGGAATAAATGTAAACTTGGGTACAAAAAAATCACCCTCTCAAGTACAATTTGTGACTGGCATGGTTAGAGAGAAGTTTGAGAAAGAGCTAGAGGTTTTGGCTGATCTACCAGGTACATATGCATTACATTCCAGTCTGGCCCCAGGAAAAAATGTATATTAAAAAAGAAAATATGATCCAAGAGGGACTTGAGTAGGGCAAAAGAGACCATAGTTGTCACTTCTTTCATTTACGATCATTACTTTTTTTTTGCTGTCATGTGACTTTGACTCACACTGAGCTAGGTGTTCACACATTCAAAGATCATTTTTCCCCCCCTCACACAGAGTCTTTTTTATTTCAGGTGTTAGGGGCTAAAATTGTAGCTAGTCTGTCTAAAATATCTAATGAGTAGTCGCCAATAAATTATAAGCTTTAGCAAAAGTTTAGACATTTAAGTATTTATTAAGGAGAATAAGAATTTGGTGAAGAGAGAGATAGAAAGGCCTAGATTCATCTATCAAAGGGAGAGCACATCTTTAACTCTGCTCTCCACCAGAGTTCTCACGAAAGAGAGTGAGAGAGCCAGCCTCTCCCCCTCTTCCTCCCACAAGCAAATGTCACTTCCTGATGGTCAAAGAAAAGCCACATCTTGCCTTCAGGTGCCTTCTCCTTATGGTGGAGCTTTCCTACAGTAAGTCTCCAGCAGGTGACGTCATTCCAAGCATTACAGAGGAGTCTGAACCAAGGGTCTTCTCTAGGATTGGTGGCAGAAAACTGGAAAACCCACATCAGGATTTCTCTCTAACAGCCTGAAAGGTGGGGAGGGAGCCAAAATCCCTGAGAACCCAGAGTATGGAAAATGAAAAGGAGAAGCATGGTCCAGCATAAATGTCGAGAGGAAAATATGGTGATCCGGCTGAGAAAGCAGTTGAACTCTGTCCCACTACTTGGGTGTAACACGGAAGACCCGAATGGGAATTGAGTTATTTCATTTCAGGTTAGTGGCTCCTGATTGATTGTTAGTCTCAGGCTCCAGCTCATCTACCAGCTCCACAGTGGAGGTGTTGGCAGCCACTTGCAAGACCCCAAAGCTGCTGGCTTGTAACTGCAGGGCATTGTTGATGGTTCTATTAATGGCCAGCCCCAAGCCATGAATGTAAATCTCAGTACAGCCACCCTGTCGCCTACCCCCTCCATCACCCTCCAGAAGCTTCCTGACATCGAGCCAGCTGGGCCTTGAAGTCATTCTTCATGTTAACATAGATGTCCATTCGGTCTTCGAGGGAGACAGTGGGGAAGCCGCTTTCAAAGAGTATACTCCACAGGTATGGTTTAGCCTCACTGGTTCCCCATGGCTCTCCATTCTCAGCCATAGTTTCTGTGTCCCGCTGCTGAGGGGAGCACCTTCCCCCTGGGGTGCCAAGGCTGGCCTGCTCCTCAGATGGGAGAAGCAGCTCAGGAAGGAGTTGTCCGATGGAAGAAGAGGAGGCGGTGGCGGCAACACTAGCACTGGAAGCCTGGCCAGCTCCAGAAGCTTGAGGAACAACGCCCATGAGCACCTGGTCTCAGAGGGTTAAACCTCCCCCTCAGGCTTTGCACCAATCGCCTTCCCTCTTCTTGGTTCCACCTGTCTCCTTATCTCCTTTCCTCCTTTCCACTCTCCTGCCTTGTCTGGCTAGAGCATATTTTGGAGTACCAAAGATCATTTTTATATGAACTTTGATGTACCCATGCCTCCTCCCATCCGATAATTGTAATGTAAAGTTATTTTTTCTTGAACACAAGTGTAGGATTTTATACTTGTCCTTATTAAATCTCATTAATTTCATTTTGATCCTTTATCTTGGACTATTAAAATCTTTTTGGATCCTAAATCTGTCATCAGACATATTAGCTATTGCTTCCCCAGTGTGCCTTCTCCCATCTCTTTCATCCAGCTCTTAAATGCCTTCTTTTCCACTCACTATCCAAATTTCATCAGCTATTCCTCACTAGATAAACAAGTATGGCTTATGTGTAGCTATAAGTATAGCTCAGTGTGAGTATGATCATCAATAAAGATAGAGAGTATCTTCGGCTCTAGAAAATGTTAAAAACATAATGATTAAATCCAAAAGTGTGTCTACATACATTTTTTTCTTCTTCTGGAGAGCTGGTTGTTAAACATTAACAGCACACCACTGATTTCATCCTTCCCTTTCTTTACCACTTCCTCCTTATATATGTTACCCCTTCCCACCTCTCCCTATCATACACCCTGCAAATGTGTTTTTTTACCTTATCCCCCATTGCAAAACTTACTCCCAAGAAAGGCTCTTATATTGGTCATTTTCATCTTAGCTTGAACTTGTCAGTGTATCATATATCTTTGGGGATACCTTTAGCCTTTTTTCTAATGTGAATAGTGCAAGAGCTCTTTTTTCAGGTGTCAGAAATGAGCAATCATTGACTCCATCTCTACGAAATCCAGTCAATCCCATCCTATCTCATTCCATTGTGTGCAAAGTGATGCTCAAAGATGACATTCAAAGATGAGAAGTTCTAGTAACTACACCCAAGAAGCTTCCAGTTATAATCACAGAATCCTAGGGTTGAAAGAGATGTCAGAAATCATTTAATCCAGCCAATACTTGAAAAAAGATTCTCTTCAACAACATATCTGATGACTGGTTACTAATAAATAGGTTGGGACAATGAGGACTTTATCATAAGGCACTGAAATCTATAGGGTACAAACTATAGGTCTACCCCTTCAGGAATATTAAAATAGGTTGTTGTGAGGAAAGGTTCTTGCAAACTGTAGAATACTCTATAGATATTAGTTTATAAGATCACAGATATAAAACTCCTTGAAGGTCAACTTTAAAAAAAAAGTTCTTTGTATTCCCAGAATTTGGCACACTGCCTGACACATAGTAAGCACTTAATGAATACTTAATGTCTTATTAGCTGACTCAGTAAAAACTGCTGGCAGCATAATTAATTTATTTGGGGGCAGTTTTCTTTTGCCTATTTGCTAAAAAGAATCCTTAAATACAGAGATATAAGTTTTTCCCCCAATTGCAAAGGAAAAATCTTCACATTTATAGATAGGCATACCTATTGGAAAAGGTGAACTTTCCTCCAATCTAGTGATGAAACCTTAACAATGCAGTTAATACTATTAATATCAATTGTTAATATTTTTTTGAATCATAGAGGTATGTCACCTGTTATGCCATTATGTGGGAACTGTTGCCAGAAGTCACACTCTCTTTCTTGATAAGCTATTTCAGCATTTGCTTTATTTTAATCCCTTAAGTAGAATGAATTTATTATTTGTTACTGACATCTGGAGGTGTTACTTTTGACAATGGAGATGCACATTGTCGAGCTATTACTTAGCTAATTTTAAAAAGATTAGTTTGTTAGAGTATTAGAATTCATTTAACATTCTTGTGATCTACACTGGGGGAGATCTTATATATCTAAGTAAGTATAACTTTTCTCTTGACCCTTCTAGTTGCAATCTGTTTCCTGGCATGGGTTTCTTTTCATAAATTTAAAATGGAAGAAACATGGGCATATAGATTACTATTGTTTGTTCTGTATGCTGACCGATTTATTTCAATGGATCTGTGATTTTATTCTTTGTACTTTTATCCCCACTGCTTGACACAAAGTGCACTAAGTGCAAAATAAATGCTTATTGATTGATTGATCTCATCCACACAAGTACTCCCTTCACAGTTGTAACTTGCAATCAAGACATGCTTCTCATTTGGGACTCTTGTCCATGTCTTCCCACAAATACTCCAAAAAGGACCCATGAAACATGCTAGAAGACTTTCTTTGGTCCTTTTAATATTTTATATTTCATGGAGGGCCATGTTGTACTTAGGCTGCCCATTTTTCCTGGTACTCCTAGGGAATGGGGCAGCTGGTGGCACAGTGGATAGAGCACTGGACTTGGAGTTAGGAGGATCTGAGTTCAAATCTCACCTCGGACACTTACTAGCTGTGTGGCCCTGGGCAAGTCACTTAACCCCAATTGTCTTAAACATCCAGGACCATCTCCAGTCATCCGAATATGTATGTTGTCACTGGAGCCAGACAGCTCTGGGGGACAGAGTGAGGCTGGTGACTTTGTACAACCCTGCCTCATTTAAATCCAATTCAGTACAAGTTATGACATCACTTCCTGATGTCCTGGGCTTCTTCAAGAATGAAGAACAGGGGCGGCTAGGTGGCGCAGTGGATAAAGCACCAGCCCTGGAGTCAGGAGTACCTGAGTTCAAATCCAGCCTCAGACACTTGACACTTACTAGATTTGTGATACTGGGCAAGTCACTTAACACCCATTGCCCCACAAAAGAAAAAAAAATGAAGGACAAACAACAACAACTCCTAGGGAATAGAATCTTTTTTTCTTCTCAAGCTACTTTATTCAGTCTGGCTTTAACCACTGAATGGGTGTTGTCACAGACAAACTGAAACCTGGGAAAAACTTTAGCTTAAAAATGTCAAGGTCTCTGATTGTAGCTGGGGCCATCTCCAGTGGTCCTGATCTGTGTCTTGCCACTGGTCCCAGATGGATTTGCTGGAGAGAGTGAGGCTGGTAGCTTTGCTCATCCCTGCCCCACTTAAATCCAATTCACTTGAAAGTCAATACATCACCTTGCTGATGTCATGGGTCTTCTTCATGAAGGAAGGACAAACAAGAGCAAACAACAATAACAACAACAACAACAACAATAATGTGTTTTTTTAATGGTTTTTTTTTTAGGATTAACAGTTCTCAATATATATTTTATTAGCCAATCTGCTTCTGACATTAGTAGAAAACTTCTGAGGTACCCTGGGCCCTAACAATTACCATATTAGTCATTTTATATAAAAAGACTCAAGTAAAAAATAAAAAACCAAGGAAATGCAAAGTAGCATCCTTCACTATACATCAGTTCAAATAAGTCTTTCCAGGTTTTTCCAAAATCATCCTGCTTGTCATTTCCCACAGCACAATAATATTCCACCACAATCACATACCACAGCCTTTTCAGTCATTCTCCAACTGATGGACATTCTCTTGATCTCCAATTCTTAACCACCACAGAAGAGTTGCCATAAATAATTTTTGTACATTTTTTTCCTTTTCTCTTTTTCACAATTACTGTTGTTAACCATTTCCCTCCATCCTATTCCCTTCCTCATGATATTTACTCTATTATCTATCTTCTTTCACCCTATCCTTCCTCAAAAGGGATTTGCTTCTAACTACCTGCTCCCCTACTCTGCCCTCCATTTTTTCACACCTCCCTCCTTATCCCCTACCCCTCCTACTTTCCTGCAGGGTTAGATAGATTAGTCCTACCAATTGAGTGTTTATGTTTTTTCTTCCTTGAGCCAACTCTGATGAGATTAAGGTCTTTGAGCCTATTCTGATAAGTGTAAGGTTCATTCACTTCCCTGCTCCTCCTCCATCTCTCTTGCCACTGCATAAGCCCTTTCCTGGGAGTTTTCATTTTGGGATCTCTTTCAGGAGGTGATTGGTAGATTATTTCAATTTTTATTTTACTTTATGCTTCTAGAATATCAGGGCAATTTCCCCTGACAATTTCCTGGAAGATGATGTCTAAGCTTTTTCCTTGATCATGGTTTTCAGGTAGTCCAATAATTTTCAACTTCTGGATCTATTTTCCAGGTCAGCTGTTTTTTCAAGAAGATATTTTACATTGCCCTCTATTTTTTTTATTCATTTGGATTTGCTTTATTGTCTCTTGATTTCTCATAAAATCATTTGCTTCAATTTGCTCAATCCTAATTTTTAAGCAATGATTTTCTTCAGAGAGATTTTGTACCTCCTTTTCCATTTGGCCAATTTGGCTTTTCAAGCTATTGATTTTTTTTTATGACCCTCCTTCATCACTCTCATCTCTCCTTCCATTTTCCCTCTACCTCTCTTACTTTTCACTCTACCTCTCTTACTTTATCTTCAAAGTCCTTTTGGAGCACTTCTATGGCCTGAGACCAATTCATATTTTTCTTGGAAGCTTTAGATATAAGAGCCCTGATGTTGCTATCCTCTTCTGAGGATGTACCTCGATCTTCCTTGTCACTAAAGAAACTTTCTATGGTCATCATTTTTTTTCTGTATGCTCATCTTGACAGTCTTTTACTTGACTTTTAACTCCTTCTTAAAGTAGGGCACTACTTCCAGGATATACTGTCCCAAGCTTCAAGGGGTCTAAGGTGGTGTTTAAGAAGGGGCAAGTTATTCACTAACCTGGCCTGTTCTCTGGCCAACTTGCTAATTAACCAAGCAGCAAAACTTTGTGTGCTGTTGTTGTTAGCTCCAATGAGCCTGCTCCCCTCCCCCACCTGGGCCACCACCACTCAAGCCTACTTCCTGTTTCCCAGCAGGGATGAAATACCCAAGTTCAGCCTCAGCACCAGCAAAACCCCCTGTAATCTCCCGCTGGCCAACCCCTCAGCCAAACTGTGAGCTTAGTTCCAGACAACTCTGGTGCTGCTGATGATTCAGAGGCTCCAGGGGTCTCTTTCTCTGGTGAGACCTGCCTGGGACTTGATCTGTGTCAGTATGACTTCAGGGTTGGGCTCCACTAATAATGTGTAATTATAAAATCTCCCCTATTAGAATGTAAGCACCTTAGGAAAAGGACTGTTTATTTGTTTGTTTATTTTTGCCTTTCTTTGTATCTTTAGCACTCAGCTCAGTGCCTATCACACAGTAAGAATGCTTATTGGTTGACTGATTTTTCTTCATTACTAAATCCCCTAAAATCCTAAAGCCTCAATTTCCTAATCTATACTTGAAATGCCTAATTCACAGGGTGATTGTGAGGAAAGGTCTTTGCATATTGTGGAATATTGTTAATATTAGTTCACAAAATAATAGATGAGAAACTAGAAGCTATTATCAAGGTCAGTGAATCCAACTCCCTCATTTTTACATATGAGGAACCTGAGACCCAGACTGATTAAATGACTTATGCAAGGTCACATAGCTAATAAGTATCTGAGGCAGGATTTGAATCCAGGCCTTTCAGACTTGAAGTCTAGCACCCTAGCCACTACACCAAAATTTGGTACAATTATGACCATACCCTTTCTTTCTCTAAAGACTTCAATGGCTCCCCATTACCTATCATTGCCTTTCATTGGATAAAATGTAAACTCAAAATCTTGGTATTCCAAGCTCTCTACAATGTAATACTACCTTTCCTCCACAGTCTTATCTCAGATTTCTTCCCTTAAGCTACTTTATGTTCCTATCAAACTGAACTACTTTCTATCCTCTTATCTCATCTTTTCTCTTGTCTCCTCTCCTTTCTTCATGTCTTTGTTCATGCCATCCCCCACAGCTTAAACCATCTCTTCCTTCTTTATATGGTAATGATCCTCCTTTCATTCAAGAATTATCTCAAGTATTAATTCCTCTATTAAGCCTTCCTTCAAACCAAACCCTAAGTTACTCCTATTTCCCTACTCAATTTTCAAAAGTCGTACTTTGCTTAGACTTCTTTGCATTAATCTTATTCTCTCTGGTATCACAGTTCCAAATGTACTTTTTCTTCCCCTCGGTCATACATAGTATAACATCCTTGAGAAAAATACTTGTGTTGCATCTATCTTTGTTTTCCTATTGTCTAGCACATGAAGACCTTGCCCATGAAAGGTGCTTTAAATTATTACTAAATTGAATTCAATGTTAGAGAAAGCATTGGGGAAAGAGCCTTGGATATGGAGTCAGAATACATGGTTAAAAATTCTGCTTCTGTCATTACCTGTGTGACTTGGGGCAAGTCACAACCACTCTTGTCTTCAGTTTTCTTACCTGTAAATTGATGGCTCTAGATTTGTGATTCTGATGGCATAGTCAATATTTAAATTGATTTATATTTCAAAAAGCATTTTCCCCAAGTAACTGTTAAATGTAAAGGAGGAAAAGGTTGAAAGAGAAGGAGAAGGGAAAGGAGAAAAAGCAGAAGGAGGAAATGATGGAGGGGAAGGAGGAAGAAGAAAAGGGAAGAAAGAAGAGGGGAGAGGAGGAGGGAGAGGAAGAAGAAAAACTGAGTCAAAAGCCAAGATGAATTCAATTCAATGGAGAAAAGTTCAATCATCCTTTTGTAATGAAATATGTACTCTTTATATCCTCTCTCCATAGAAAACTGCTTGTTTCAAACAGGGAAGATGTGAACACTATGTCCTTTTAAAATACAGTAAGATCTCATTATAATGGTTTTAGTTATTCTACAGATTCAGTTATATTATGAATCAAGTTATATCCCCGTATATGTAGTAACTGAGAAAGCATCTCTCTCAATTAAACATGGGGATCCTATAATACAAGGATTATCCTCAACTACCTTCTTCCAATATTCATCCCTACCCTCCGCCTCAACACAGACAAGAACATTACAGCAGGGAACTCTTATTGTAGCTTTAACTACAAAAACTATTTGTCACTGAGTTCTAACAAAAAGTTACCTTTTTTTTTAAACAGGACGCAATCTAAACCTCAAAGTGACAAGCAATCACCCTACTCTCACATCTGTCTGCCTCAAACATGCTCACTATTTTCTTTTTAAGCTTCATTTCTTTTTGGACATCAAACCACTTGGAGTCACCCTCAGCCCACTTCTCAACATGGTGCATATGCATTTAGGATTATGGGATATGATGGGTGAATACAGTGGTATGGACACAAATGATTAAACAGAGGCTATTAATAGAAGGTAGAACTCTCCATGTAATGTGGCAGAGTGGAAAGAGTAGAGGCCTGGAGATAATTACAAATATTTATGGAGGGCATAGATGTAAATACCATGGAACCAGTCCATGAGTTTGGAGATGAAGGGAATGGGGGCAAACTCATGAAAGGGAGCCTGCTGAAGATTTGCTCATTCAGCTGCTAATTAAGGGCAAGGAAACCACTTCTAAAAGCCTTGCTTCAGGGACAGAATTTAAAGTTATGCCACTGATTGTGTGCCCTGTGGGCAGAGTCTAGCACAAGGGGAATGTGCAAAAGAGACAGTCCTTCACAAAGAACTTACACCCTATTTTGGGAGAGCGTACTCAAAGATGATTATTAATGGGTAGCTATCAAAAGCATTTAGTTAATTAGTCAACAAGCATTTATTAAATTCTCAATATATGGTAGATACTGTGCTAATCACTGGGGATAAAAATAAAGTCCAAACCAACTCCTGATTTAGAAGAACTTATATTCTAATGGGAGACAAAAACATGAAAATAACTAGGTACACATCAGTTATAAACAGTCAGTACAATGTATCATCAGCTGAGGAAAGTGGTAGAAGAAACCTAGACATGCATATTTAAAGGAGATAATGAAAATCAGAGAGAAATCACATTGGGTCCCTAAATTTGGTCAGGGTTACAAGGAAGCTGTGTTGGCTATGCCTAAGTGGAAACTAGAGAGAAAGGTCAATGAAGGCATAAAAGAGAAGGAGAATCATCTGCCCAAGTTAGAATTAAATTAGAAAATAAAGATAAATCCACCTGTAAATAAAATCATCTAATTATAGCACTTAAGACAATTTCATATGAACCTTCAATTTTTTTTGTGATTATGGAAAAAATGAAGCATATTTAACATACTCATAAAGACATTCCATCCTCTTGTTGTTTGAGCCAGTTATGGGCAAGAAAAGTTCCAGAAGAGTGTCGCCTGGGGTTACCAAACTGACCATTTCCAGGCTGCAATAAATTCTTCTACTTCCATTAATGCATAATTTAACTTTCTCAGGAGGTCCCAATAAGATCAGGCAGGTAGTAGATTTACTTCTTTTCAATTATTGAGAATTTCTGGTACCAACTTATCTCATGTCAAGTGATATTCCTGTAGACTCTGAGAAGGCATGTCTTTACCTATACCATACTCTCCCCCCTCCCAATTCTCACATGCCAGACACTTTGAAACACTCAATCAGCAAACCACCCCGTTAAAAGTCAATAAATAAGGAGCAGCTAGGTGGTGCAGTGGATAGAGCACTTCAGGAGGACCTGAGTTCAAATCTAGCCTCAGACACTTATCACTTACTAGCTGTGTGACCCTGGGCAAGTCAGTTAACCCCAGCTGCCCTGCAAAAAAAAATTTTTTTAAGTCAATAAATATTTCTTCTGGGAAATTCTCCTGACCTCATAACAGGTCTTGGCACAAGGTGGCACCCAGATCTTCTAGATCAGTGAAAACTCCAGGAACTCTCAGCAGAAAGAATTAGGTGTGAATGATTCATATGGCAAAAGGCAACTATTTGGTTCAGAGAAGGTGAGACCTGTTATAAAGCCATGTTAACTTAGACTGTATGATCAATACCAGATACACTACCCGAGGAGGACTCTTGCTTGTTTATTTCCAGCAACACTACTTCCACATGGCTAGCCAGACACAAAACAGTCTAGAGTCTTAAGAAAAGCAAGCTTAGGTTCATTGGGCCACTCAACCCTGAGAAGGGGTTGGTATTTTCAGTTCATCATACCAGAGGAGTCTAATGGTTTCTTTGCCCTTGTTTTCTAGGAGTGGATTCTTTAGTCAGACCATGTTGAGAATAAAGTATTATGTTCCATTCAGGGAGCCATGTTTTAAGAAGACCATTGAGGGGCAGCTAGATGGCGCAGTGGATAGAGCACCAGCCCTGGAATCAGGAGTACCTGAGTTCAAATCTGGCCTCAGACACTTAACACTTACTAGCTGTGTGACCCTAGGCAAGTCACTTAACCCCAATTGCCCCGCAAAAAAAAAAAAAAAAAAAAGACCATTGACAGGCTGGAAAATATTCTGAGAAGGGTGACCACAATTGTGAGGGAACTGTAAACTGTGACATACAGAGATCAGTTGAGGGAGAATGTTTGGTGTGGAGAAAAAGGAGAATTGGGCAAAGGTAGAAGAATAGCTGGTTTCGAGTATTTCGATGACTTTCAGATGGAAGAGAATTTAGACTCTTGCTGCTTGTTCCCAGAGATTAGGAGCAGCTATAATAAAGACAAGTTTCAGAGAAGCAAATGTGAGCTTGATTTAAGTCACGATCTTGCTAAAACTGAGAATGGTCTAAAATTATAATGGCTGCTTTAGGAGACAGTAAGGCCCCTGTCATTTGAAGTCTAGGAGACTTGTCAGGAATGTCCTAAAGCACCTCATTACCTTCTTTGAATATCAGTTTTCTGCCTGCCAAATGAGTATAATACTATATATGAGAAGCACCATGGTGCCATGGTTGGGAGGGGCAGCCCTGGAATTTAGGTTAAGTCCTGGTTAAGTCCTACCCCTGGCACATAGGGAAATCACTAAGACTGTAAGTTACAACCAAGTTGTTGATCTGTACTGATATAAGGAATTGCCACAAAGGGAAGTCTGCATACCTATGAAATCATAGATATAAATCAAAAGGCAATAATGACAACCTAGAGTGATTGTGAGGAAAGAATTTGGAAACTTCAAAATAAAACATAATTTTGTGATGCTGTTAGCAAATAGACATTAAGTAGTCTACATTTGCTGCTGGGGTAAATGGTGTGTTCAAGAAGGACTAATAGCTCTGGTATGAGGGCTGCTGAGCTCTTTTCAGGGCTGCTCATCCACTTCTGGTCTCCACCTATCACCCAACTCTCACCTGTGGCTCCAAGATACACAGCAGCCATATTGTAAACTGTCTTGGAAGATAGGCTAAAACAGGTTGAGGGTCGGGGGCGGCTAGGTGGCACAGTGGATAAAGCAGCGGCCCTGGATTCAGGAGTACCTGAGTTCAAATCCGGCCTCAGATACTTACTAGCTGTGTGACACTGGGCAAGTCACTTAACCCCCATTGCCCCGCAAAAACAAAACAAAACAAAACAAAAAAAACAGGTTGAGGGTAACTGAAAGGCCTCAGACCCATCACTGAGTTAGGGGTATGTCTACCCTAAGCACATGAAGATTTCCTACTGTGGAATGATCAGATGAAAATAATTTGTTCCAACAGCCATGAAGGCGGCTGAAGCAGGTTCTGTGGAGTGCTTGGGGCTTGGTCAGACATCAAAGACATCAAGGTCACCCACTGCATCTTGGCTCATTGCCAGTCATCCTGACTTTTGTCTTATCACTGGACTTCAATGATGATGAGAGAGTGAGGCTGAAGACTTTGCACAGCTCTGGCTCATTTAGATCCAATTCATGTGCAAGTCAAGACAACATACTGCAATGTCTCTGGTCCCCTTCAAAAATGAAGGACAAACAATATTTGCTGCCTCAACTAGTAAAAGGCTTTACAAACCTTAATTTCTGTATAAATGCAAAGTATTATTGTTGTTGCCGTCATCCTCCTCTTCTTCATCATCATCCAGCATACAATATAAGTCCTTCCTCAAATCTTATCTCATCCATGAAGACTTCATGGATCATTCCAGTCTGATGCGAGCTCTCCTTCTGAACTATGATGCTATTGATGCTATGAGGTTATTGATAGTACTCTTTCATAATTGTAACATTAATAAAGTTTATTTTGATAGCACTTTGAAAATTACAAGGTAACCACTTTGGGCACTTACCATAGATATTATGCTCTGATCCTTTTAAGTGTCAAGTTAATAAATATTTATTAAGTACATGATATGTTCTAAGTGTTGAAGCACACAAAGAAAGGCTAAAGAGTAGCTTCTGACCTCCAAAAAGTCTTGTTCTAACAAGCAATATGCAAGCAGTTATATACATATAGATATTTTTGAGTATAAATGGGAGATAATTTCCAAGGGAGGGCACCAGTAGTGGGGAAACCAGGAGGACGGAACCTGGAAATGTTGTTTTTTGAAGGTGAGATTTTAGCTGAGTCTTGAGGGAAGGTAGGCAAGTTAATAGGTTAATGAAAAGGCATCAAGTTGGGAGATAAAGTGCATTTGTCTTATCCTCCCAACTAGATTATACAATGTGTTCCAAAAATTTCAGTTTAATTTGAAAGTAGGGACCATGTCTTATCTGTTTTTGTATCTTCCAGGGAACCCAGAATAGTACTTTGTATAATAGAGGTGCTCAATAAATGATGATTTGACTGACAAAATCCCACAATTTTGGGGTTCTCATTTTAACTAAATGGGAGCCAGAACATCATTCTTTGTTTTATTTTTCAATGTGACTCATCATGTCTAAACTAAATAATGTTACCTCTTTGATTGTACTGTCAGGACCTTAAGAAGAGTTACTATATTTAATATAAAATCTGTGAACCCATACAGCTTCTAAAAAGAGTGCCAGATACCCTGTTGGTCCCCTAGTAAATATCCGAAGACCATGAAAATGGAGAAAAAATAGAGTGAAGAAAAACAATCCTCACAGATTAAGAGCTGGAAGAGACCTTATTTTATCTGTGAGTAAAATGAGGTCTAGTAATGCTTATTAAGCATCTGTCTAGAACAAAATCTACTCTCTTATAACTCCAAATCCAGCACTCTAAAGACTTGTGAAGGGAAAGAAAACCACCTTTTTCTCATAAGTTCCAGAATCATATCAAACTAGGAAAAATAATGCTCTTATTTGATCAAACTACAGCCTTACCAAAACCTCCACTGAATCTCATATCTTAGATACTCATATTTGTACAAATTCCCATGCTATTTTTTCCATTATAAAGTATGGTAATTATGTTAAGTGAGAAGTTATTGGGTTTTTTCCCCTTTTGTTTTATGTTTGGGGATGGAGTGATGAGTTGAGGAAGAGGTTAAGAATAATGTATGATGAGATATAAAACTCACTAATTATTCCATTTCTGCTCATCTTGTTTTAATTGTCAGTTTCAGTCACTAAAATGTTAGAAAGACAGTCTTATAATATGTAGGTCTGATTCTGGTTTGGCATTACCCCACGAGTGGTATAGACATCATCCAGGGATGGGAGGCACTTTCTTTTTTTTTTAAATTAATAAAGTATTTTATTTTTTTCCGTTACATGTAAAGATAGTTCTCAACTTTTGTTTATAGAGGCTTTCCAATGTCAGATTTTTCTCCCTCCCTCCCCTCCCTCCCCCCTCCCCTAGACAGCAGGTAATCTGATATAGGTTATATATAACATAATAACATTAATCCTATTTCTGAATTAGTCATGTTATAAGAGAAAAATCAGAGCAATGAGGAAAAACCTCAAAATAGAAAAAACAACAGCACCAAAAACAAAAGAAATAGTATGGTTCATTCAGCATCTATACTCCACAGTTCTTTTTTTTTTTTCTTGGATTTGGAGATCCTCTTCTATCATGAGTTCCCTGGAACTGTTCTGTACCATTGCATTGGTGAGAAGAATATAGTCCATCACAGTAGATCAACACTCAATGTTGATGATACTGTGTACAATGTTCTTCTGGTTCTGCTCATCTCACTCATCATCAACCCACACAAGACCCTCCAGGTTTTTCTGAACTCCTCTTGCTCATTGTTTCTTACAGCACAATAGTATTCCATTGTATTCATATACCACAACTTGTACAGCCATTCCCCAATTCATGGGCAACCCCTCAACTTCCAATTACTTGCTACCACATAAAGAGCAGCTATAAATATTTTTGTACATGTGGGTCCCTTTCCCCTTTCCATGATTTCTTTGGGAAAAAGACCCAAAAGTGGTATTGCTGGGTCAAAGGGTATGGACAGCTTTATCGCCCTTTGGGCATAATTCCAAATTGCTCTCCAGAATGGTTGGATCAGTTCACAGCTCCACCAATAATGCATT
The DNA here is from genome assembly GCF_019393635.1 of Dromiciops gliroides. Lineage (NCBI taxonomy): Eukaryota > Metazoa > Chordata > Mammalia > Microbiotheria > Microbiotheriidae > Dromiciops > Dromiciops gliroides. The sequence continues at coordinate 578,647,646 of NC_057861.1, forward strand.
AGTATTCCAATTTTCCCACAGCCTCTCCAACATTTATTATCTTCTTTTTTTGTCATTTTAGCCAATCTGATAGGTGTCAGGTGGTACCTCAGAGTTGTTTTAATTTGCATCTCTCTAATCATTAGAGATTTAGAGCATTTTTTCATATAGGAATAGATAGCTTTGGTTTCTTTATCAGAAAACTGCCTGTTCATTTTCCTTTGACCATTTCTCAATTGGGGAATGGCTTGGATTCTTATAAATTTGATTTAGTTTCCTATATATTTTAGAGATGAGGCCTTTATCAGAAGTACTGGCCTCAAAAATTGTTACCCAGCTTTCTGCCTCCCTTCTAATTTTGGATGCATTGCTTCTGTTTGTACAAAAAAATTTTAATTTAATGTAATCAAAATCATCCATTTTGCATTTTATAATATACTCTATCTCTTGTTTGGTCATAAACTGTTTTCCTTTCCAAAGATCTGATAGGTAGACTATTCCTTTCTCTCCTAATTTTCCGACAGTATCACTGCTTATGTCTAAATTATGTATCCATTTTGACCTTATTTTAGTATAAGCTATAAGATATTGGTCTATGCCTAATTTCTGCCATACAATTTTCCAGTTTTTCCAGCAGTTTTTGTCAAATACTGAGTTCCTATCCCAGAAGCTGGAGTCTTTGGGTTTATCAAACATTACATTACTAGTGTCATTTACTACTGCATTTCCTGTGCCTAGCCTACTCCATTGATCTACCACTCTATTTTTTAGCCAGTACCAGATAGTTTTGATGACTGCTGCTTTATAGTAAAGCTCCAGGTTTGGTACTGCTAACCCACCTTTCTGTGAATTTTTTTTCATTATTTCCCTGGATATTCTTGATTTTTGTTTTTCCAGATGAATTTTGTTATTATTTTTTCTAGCTCTATAAAATAATTTTTAGGTAGTCTGATTGGTATGGCACTGAAAAAGTAAATTAATTTAGGCAGTATTGTCATTTTTACTATATTAGCTCTGCCTATCCATGAGCAATTGATATCTTTCCAATTATTTAGATCTGATTTGATTTGTGTGAAGAATGTTTGGTAGTTGTGTTCATAGAGTTCCTGGGTTTGTCTTGGCAAGTAGACTCTCAAGTATTTTATATTATCTACCATTACTTTAAATGGGATTTCTCTTTCTACCTCTTGCTGCTGGACCTTGTTGGTCATGTATAGAAATGCTTATGATTTATGTGGATGTATTTTATATCCTGCTACTTTGCTAAAGTTGTTAATTGTTTCAAGTAATTTTTGAGTTGATTCTCTAGGATTCTTTAAGTATACCATCATATCATCTGCAAAGAGTGATAGTTTTGTTTCCTCCTTGCCTATTCTAATTCCTTTTTCTTCTCTGATTGCTAAAGCTAACATTTCTGGTACAATATTAAATAATAGGGGTGATAATGGACATCCCTGTTTCACCCCTGATCTCATTGGGAAGGCCTCTAATTTATCTCCATTGCATATAATATTTGCTGATGGCTTTAGGTAGATACTGTTTATTATTTTAAGGAAAGCTCCACCTATTCCTAAACTCTCTAGTGTTTTTATTAGGAATGGGTGTTGTATTTTGTCAAAAGCTTTCTCTGCATCTATTGAGATAACCATATGATTTTGGTTGGGTTTCTTATTGATGTGGTTGATTATGTTAATAGTTTTCCTAATGTTGAACCAGCCCTGCATTCCTGGTATAAATCCCACCTGGTCATAGTGTCTTATCTTGGTGATCACTTGCTGTAATCTCCTTGCTAATATCTTATTTAAGATTTTAGCATCAATATTCATTAGGGAAATTGGTCTATAATTTTCTTTCTCTGTTTTTGCTTTGCCTGGTTTTGGTATCACCACCATATTTGTGTCATAAAACGAATTTGGTAGAACTCCTTCACTTATTTTTCCAAATAATTTGTGTAATATTGGAATTAATTGTTCTTTAAATGCTTGGTAAAATTCACCTGTAAGCCCATCTGGCCCTGGGGATTTTTTCTTAGGGAGTTCATTAATGGCTTGTTCAATTTCTTTTTCTAATATGGGTTTATTTAAGGATTTTCTTTCCTCTTCATTTAACCTGGGCAGTTTGTATTTTTGTAAATATTCATCCATTTCATTTAGATTGTCAAATTTATTGGCATACAGTTGGGCAAAATAATTCCTAATTATTGATTTAATTTCCACTTCATTGGTGGTAACATCACCCTTTTCATTTTTGATACTGGTAATTTGGTTTTCTTCTTTCTTTTTTTAATCAAATTAACCAATATTTTATCTATTTTATTGGTTTTTTCATAAAACCAGCTCTTAGTTTTATTGATTAATTCTATAGTTTTTTTGCTTTCAATCTTATTAATTTCTCCTTTAATTTTCAGGATCTCTAGTTTAGTATCTAATTGGGGATTTCTAATTTGTTCTTTTTCTAGCTTTTAAAGTTGCATGCCCAATTCATTAATCTCCTCTTTCTCTTTTTTATTCATGTAAGCATTTAGAGCTATCAATTTTCCCCTAAGCACTGCTTTCGCTGTATTCCATAGATTTTGGTATGTTGTCTCATTATTGTCATTCTCTTGGATATAGTTATTGATTGTTTCTATGATTTGTTGTTTGGCCCATTCATTCTTTAGAATGATATTATTTAGTTTCCAATTGATTTTCATTCTACTTTTCCATGGCTCTTTCTTACATGTAATTTTTATTGCATCATGATCTGAGAAGGTTGCATTGACTATTTCTGCCTTTCTACATTTGACTATGATGTTTTTGTGCCCTAATACATGGTCAATTTTTGAAAATGTGCCATGTACTGCTGAGAAAAAGGTATATTCCTTTCTATCCCCATTCAATTTTCTCCAGAGATCTACCATGTCTAACTTTTCTAGTAATTTATTCACCTCTTTCACTTCTTTCTTATTTATTTTTTGGCTAGATTTATCTAATTCTGAGAGGGGGAGATTCAGGTCCCCCACTAGTATAGTATTACTGTCTAATTCCTCCTGTAATTCATTTAACTTCTCCTCTAAGAACTTGGATGCTATACCACTTGGTGCATACATATTTAATATTGATATTACTTCATTATATATAGTACCTTTAAGCAAGATGTAATTTCCTTCCTTATCTCTTTTAATGAGATCTATTTTTGTCTGCACTTTTTCTGAGATAAGGATTGCTACCCCTGCTTTTTTTTTACTCTAGCTGAAGCATAATGTATTCTGCTCCAGCCTTTTACCTTTACTCTGTGTGTATCTCTCTGCTTCAAATGTGTTTCTTGTAAACAGCAGATTGTAGGATTCTGGTTTTTAATCCACTCTGCAATTCGCTTCCATTTTATAGCAGAGTTCATCCCATTCACATTCACAGTTATTATTACTGACTGTCTATTCCCCTCCATTCTATTTACCCCCTTTATACTTTCCCCCGCTTCTTTCACCCTATTCCTCCTCACTGACATTTTACTTCTTACCCCTGCCTCCCCCAATCTGCCCTCCCTTTTTATTACCCCCTCTCTTTTCTTTACCCTTTTCTCCCTTGCTTTTGTCCTCCCTTCTATCAGTTCCCCCCTTTCCCTTCCCCTTTTGTTTCCCTAAAGAATGAGCTAAGTTTCTTTATCCCAATGAACGTATATGTTATTCCCTCTTTGAATCAAATCTAATGAGAGTAGGGTTGAAACAATGTTCACCCCTCCTTTCTTTCCCTCTATTGTAATAGGTTTTTTTTTCACCTCTTCATATGATATAATTCATCCCATTCCCCCTCCTCTTTCCTCTCCTCCCCATAGACTCCCTTTTTAACCCCTTATTTTTTTTGTATCATCACATCAAAGACAATTTATATTTATACCCTCTGTGTAAACTCCTTCTCTCTGCCCAAATACATTTACAGTTCTTAAGAGTTATGAGTATTATCTTCCCGTGTAGAGATAAAAACAGTTTAACCTAATTGGGTAACTTTTTTTTTCCCCCCTTCTGTTTACCTTTTTAAACTTCTCTTGAGTCTTGTATGTTAAGATCGAATTTTCTCTTCAGTTCTGGTCTTTTCACCAGGAGAGATTGAAAGTCCCCAATGTCATTAAATGTCCATCTTTTCCCCTGAAAGATAATGCACATTTGTGCTGGGTAATAGATTGGCTGCAATCCAAGCTCCTTTGCCTTCCCGGAATATCATATTCTAAGCCTTGTGGTCATTTAATGTTGAAGCTGCCAGGTCCTGAGCAATCCTGACTGTGCCTCCATGATATTTAAATTGCTTCTTTCTGGCTGCTTGGAGTATTTTCTCCTTCACCTGATAATTCTGGAATTTGACTACAATATTCCTTGGAGTTTTCCTTTTGGGGTCTCTTTCAGGAGGTGATCAGTGGATTCTTTCAATGATGATTTTATCCTTTGATTCTATGATATCAGGGCAGTTCTCTTTAATAATTTCCTGGAATGTGGTGTCTAGATTCTTTTTCTGGTCATGGCTTTCAGGCTGTCCAATGATTCTCAAATTGTCTCTGCTGGATCTGTTTTCCAGATCAGTTGTCTTTCCAATGAGGTATTTCACATTTTCTTCTATTTTTTCATTCTTTTGATTCTGCTTGACTGATTCCTGGTGTCTCATGGATTCCTTATCTTCCAACTGTCCCATTTTAATTTTTAAGGCATTGTTTTCTTCAGTGAGATTATGTACCTTTTTTCCATTTGGCCAAGTGAATTTTTTAAGGCAGTGTTTTCTTCAATGAGATTATGCACGTTTTTTTTCCATTTGGCCAAATGAAATTTTTAAGGCATTGTTTTCTTCAGTGAAATTATGTGCTTCCTTTTCTAAGCTGCTGGTTCTTTTTTCATAGTTTTCTTGTTTTGCTTTCATTTCTCTCCCTATTTTTTCTTCTATCTCTCTCAATTGATTTTTAAAATCCTTTTTGAGCTCTTCCAGGAAGGCTTTTTGTTCTTGAGACCAATTCACCTTCCCTCATGAGGCTTCACATGTAGGCAATTTGAGGCTATTGTCCTCATCTGAGTTTGTGTTGGCTTCTTCCCTATTGATACAGAAGCTCTCAATGGAGAGGGCTCTTTTTTGCTTCTTACTCATTATTGCAGCTTGTTTATTTTTTAAGTTGAGGTCTGCTCTGGGGGCACCAGGGTCCCTGTTTTGGGCTTCTTGTGCAGGGGTATAGGTGCTGTGTGACCAGCTTTTTACTCTGAGACCTTTATAATGTGTGCAGTTCGACCCCCTGAACTTCCAGTCTGGGTATGCTCGGCCAGGCGCCTGATCCCACCTGTCCTGTTCCTGGCCCTACAGCCTGCCCTCCCAGCCAGTGCAGGTAGGTTTTTCCACTGTCCTTCTTGGCCACCAGATTTTTAAGCCAGGTTCCAGGGGCCTCAATTGTTCAGCTGGGGCCTGCAGCTCCTGCTAACTTGCCCCGACCCCCTCAGTGCTGAGCTGCTGCCCTGCGCTGGGCCTCCCTTTTTCCCGAGTCAGACCGACCTTTTCCTGAAGTCTTCTAAAGTATCTCTGGTTGGAAGACTGTGTCTCTCTGTCTCTTTGCAGGTTCTGTACTTTCAGAATCCGTCCAGAGGCTTGATTTAATGTTCTTTTTGAGGGAATAGAAGGAGAGCTCAGGCAGCTTGCTGCTTCCTCTCCACCATTGTGGCTCCCCCCCCCCTCCCCTCCCTCCCTCCCTCCCTCACTCCCTCCCTCCCACCCAGGCACTTTCTAGGGGAAAAAATAAACAGAGGAAAAACAAAAAAAAATTTTCTTGCTCCCCGCTTTCCTACACAGAAAATGTTTATTTACCCAAGTATTGGAAGCTGCAGAACATTCTCTGTCTGAGAAAATGATTCATGGATGTGATTTTCAAAGTAACAATGGAAGCTGAAGACTTGGAGTTGTCATCCCTGGTGACAGGGAATATTTTAAGGAACCATTAAGAATGACTAAGCTAAACTTAGGTTTGGTTTAGCTGAATGAAGAGATAAAGAAGCCGTTTTACTTTCCTTCTCTTCTCTTTCCTCCATTCTTTTTCTTCTTTTCTTCATTCCTTTTTCTTCTTCCTTGCTTTCATCATCAACATCATCAAATTTATATAGTACATTAAGGTTTATAAAGTTCTTTACTTATATTATATTATTTGAACCTCATAATAACCCTGGGAGGGAGGTGCTATTATTATCTCCATTTTAAGGATGAAGAAACTGAGACTGGCTAAGATTAAGTGATTTACCCAACATCACACAGCTAGTAAATGCCTAAGGCAGGATACACCTTCAGGTCTTCTTAACTCTAGCATTCTACCCATTCTATAATCTAGATGCTTCCTTCCTTATTTCCTTTCTTCCTTCCTTACTTCCTTCCATCTGTCTATCCATCTGTCCATTCTTCCTCCCTCCTTCCCTTCTTTCTTTCTCTCTTTTTCTCTCTTCCCTTCTTCCCACCCTCCTTTCTTCTCTTTGTTGCTTCCCTACCTGCCTGCATTCCCCTCCCATCTCTGCTTCTGATTTTCCTGACTTTGCTACCAATCCTCAGCTGCTATCTCAGCCTGGAATTTCTCTCAGTGCCTAAAACCTCCTTGCCAGGAACATGCACCTATATCTCATTTTGGGATAATCTTCCCCACTCCAAACCACTTTTCTCATTGGTAAGTACCTTCATGCCCCTCCAGATTCTATTTCTGACCTTCAGGACTTTGACAATACATCCTTCAGGGTACCTTCCCTTCTCCACCTTCTTCTACCTTCCACCCCTCCACTTTTCAGCCTCATTTCATGTGCTATATTTCACCATTAGCATGTAAGCTCCTTGAAGGTGGGCATTATTTTTCTTTGTACATTTGATTCTCAGTGCTTAGATCAGCACTGGGCACATAAGTGCTTAATCAATGCTTGTTGACTTGATTTAACTGCCACTTATCTCTGGGGAAAGGAATATTCTTACAAATACTAGAATCTTTTCTCTGAAGTCTGAGACAGGGAAAGTCCAACCACTGCTATTTCCTAGCTAACCTATTCATACAAAAGGACTCATAGATATGGAAGAAATACCACATGGCATCTGGGAATGGGGTAGAGAGGTTAGAATCTTAGTAATTCTGGCATTAAATAAAAGGCTGAAACAAATTGCTATATGAGATGATTACTTTTTCTCCTTTCAAAAGAGAATGTATGACTTTCAATGTTACTTTTGCCATGATTAGTTGGTTTAAGGGCTTAAATTTTTCTAAATTCTCTTTCCATTAACTATGCTAATACTCCATGAGACTGTGATTGGGCAGAGATTATTTCATAGAGTCTTCTAGTCCCTCAGCCCCAAACCAAAGACATTCACCCATCTGCCTTTTACTTTCTATTGTTGTCTTAGAGAATGACAAGGGTTGCTGAAAATAGCTAAGTCCTTCACAGCTGATCATCTTAAAAAATTGCTGTTACTTTAGATATAGTACATTTCACTTTGCATCCACTCTTGTAAGTCTTTCCAGGTTTTTCTGATAGCAGCCTGCTCATCATTTCTAGCAAGATTTCTTTATCTTCATCTCCATCAGTCACCCATTTTTATATAATATAATGGAATACTATTATGCTATAAGAAATGATAAGTAGGATGATTTCAGAAAAACCTGTAACACCTATGTGAACTGATGCAAAATATAGTCATCAGAACCATGAGAAAATTGTATACAGTAACAACAGTATTGTACAATGAAGAATTGTGAGTTACTTGGCTATTCTCAGCAATACAATGATCTAAGACAATCCTAAAAGACACATGATGAGATATGCTGTCTGCCTCCAGAGAAAAAACTGATATCAACTGAATTCAGACTGAAGCATACTATTTTTCCCTTCCTTCTTGTTGTTGTTCAAATCTTCCTTTACAAAATGACTAATGGAAATGTTTTACATAATTGTGCATATATAACCCAGATCAGATTGCTTACTCTCTCAGAAAGGGGGGGGGAAGGGAGAGAAAAATAGAATTTGAAACTCAAAATATTTTTAAAAACAAATATTGAAAATATTTATCATGTAATTGGGGGGGAATAAAATATTATTTAAAAAATATAGTTGTTTGGAGGGGAATTTGGAAGAGCTTGGGTGAATCCCTGCCTTTACTCAGCTACATTGGTTCTGTCCCTAACTCATATTTTCTCAAGAAAGTAGATAAATGTAGTCTTTCAAAAGGTAATGGGGGTGGGGCAGCTAGATGGCCCAGCGGATAAAGCACCAGTCCTGGATTCAGGAGGACCTGAGTTCAAATCCAGCCTCAGACACTTGACACTTACTAGCTATGTGACCCTGGGCAAGTCACTTAACCCCAATTGCCTCACCAAAAAAAAGTAATAGGAGGTCCTGTTTATACAAAAATATTTATAGGAGCTCTTTTTGTGGTAGGAAAGAATTGAAAATGGAGATACTGAACAAGTTTTATTGTGCTATAAGAAATAATGAGCAGGATGATTTTGGTAAAAACCTTAGAAGACTTATATGAACTGATGCAAAGTAAAGTGAATAGAATCAGGAGAATATTGAACAGAATAACAGAGACACTATTATGATGATCAGCTGTGAAAGACCTATGATGAAAAAATGCTGGAAGTAGCTCCAGGAGTGTAGTAATAGCAGATTGAAGCATACATTTTTTTCTTTTTTTTTTTTTTTTTTGCAGGGCAATGGGGGTTAAGTGACTTGCCCAGGGTCACACAGCTAGTAAGTGTCAAGTGTCTGAGGCCGGATTTGAACTCAGGTACTCCTGAATTCAGGGCCGGTGCTTTATCCACTGCGCCACCTAGCCGCCCCCTGAAGCATACTTTTTAAAACTTTATTTTTTGGGGCAGCTAGGTGGCACAGTGGATAGAGTAACGGCTCTGGAGTCAGGACCTGAGTTCAAATCTGGCCTCAGACACTTAACACTTACTAACTGTGTGACCCTGGGCAAGTCACTTAACTCCAATTGCCTCATCAAACACCCCCCCCAACCCTTTATTTTTCTTACTTCTTTTTTTCTGTATTTTCTTTAGTAACATAGCAAGTATAGAAACATATTTTGCATAACTTCACATGTATAATAGATGTCAAATTGCTTGCCTTCTCAAGGGGTGGTGAAAGGGTAGGTGGGTGGGAGAGAATTTGAAACCTAAAATTTAAAAAAAAAGAATGTTAACATTTAAAAAATAAAATTGGAAAATATTTCATGAAATGAAAATACTACATATTTTAAGGTAAGAATTCAAAATTCAAAATAAAGTAAATGAGAAGGGAAAGACAAACTAAGACCCAGAGAAAATAGGTGATAGATAAAAGTACATTTGGGGGCCTCAGGCAGTTAGATATTGCCTTCAATAGAGCACTGAGCTAGAAGTCAGGAAATCCTGATCACTTCAGGGGCAAAGGGCCCAATGGCTTTGCTCAAATCTTTGAAGAGCTGTCATTTGGAAGAAAGATTAGACTTCTCTTGTTCGATCCCCAAAGGGCAGAACAAGGAGAAATAGGGAGAAATTACAAAAGAGGCAAAATGAGGCTTGATGTCATGAAAAACATCCAAACAATAAAACTTTCAAAAAGTGGGATGAGTCACCATTTAGCTTGTGAGTTATTTGATGGAAGGCACTTTCTTTTGGCTCTTTTTATATCTGCAATGCTTAGCAAAGGGCCTGAGGCATACCAGGCACTTAATAAATGTTCATTGACTGACTTGAGAAATAATGGGTTCTTTCTCCTTTCTCTTTAAATGACCACTTCTTGGGTCTGTTATAGTGTTCATTCATTTTACATATAGCTGGTGGTACAGTGGATAGAGCACTGGCCCTGAAGGTGGGAGGACCTGAGTCCAATCTGACCTCAGACACTTAGTACCTATGTGACCTTGGGCAAGTCACTTAACTCAATTGCCTTAAACATCTGGGGCCATCTCCAGTTATCCTGATCTATGCCTTGCCACTGGACCCAGATGACTCTGGAGGAGAGAGTGAGGCTGGTTACTTTTCACAGCCCTGCCTCACTTAAATCCAATTCATTGCAAGTTATGACATCACCTCCCCCATGTCATGGTCCTCTTCCAGAACAAAGGAAAACAGCAACAACAACAATAGGTAGGACCAGATGGGCCCTGACAGCCCTTTCCAACCGATTTTGATTTAATTACATAATGCATTCTGATTCATTCCCACATAGGTGAGATTACTCCACTGAATAAAGGATCCTTTATTTAGCAATTATCAGAGGATGTAAGAGCCTTTTCTTATATTTGTGGTCTGTCATCCAGAATTTAAAGTCACATGCTACATTTCTTTTGTTCTAAACAGCTCTCTTAAATGAAAAAGAATGAACTTTGTACCTCCTTCTTTTGGGTTTCATAACACCCCACAAGTTGGGAACCAATGTTGTAGAATTTTTAAATGATATAAATATTGAACTTAAAGTATAGACATTGTGACCTTGAAGGGAAGATAGAGAAAGTATACACCAGTGTAGGATTGTCAGGATGAGAAAGGAGATCTGTTGGTCTAAATTCTGTTCTATTTTGGAGTCAAAAAGGAAGATCAATTTTTGGTGGAAAAAGAACAGAAGAGTGAGGAAGGGGAAAGGGAATGGAAGCACTTTTGATATTGACATTTATAAGGTACCATTTGCATTTAAGATTAAATCCTGTGATTTCCTTTATTGTATTGATGTCAGTTTGAAAATCTGCTTTTAATATACTGATAGTATAATGTAAATGTCCATTTTCCTATTCTGGCTTTTTATTAGAGGTTATTTTGCCCATCTCTGAGTCTATTAAGCTGTGATCTCATGAGAATGTTGCCAATTGATGAATTAGAATATCTTGTTTCTAGAAATAGTAGATTTCAAACCTGGAGAATCCTTTGTGAATAGACTCTACTATGTCAATATCTGGCTCTCAAATAGAATTATACCTGCAATATATATGCATACTCATTCTCTGCCAGTCTATATTAACCAAAAGCATTTAAATATGTTTTGATTGTCTTTAAGGAAGTCAATACTCTGAAATCAAGTCAAACATAAAAAAATAAGATCCTCATAGATAATTTTCTTTTGGTGAATCAGGTGATTAAATATACCTTGTTCTACCTATCATCTTCTAAAGTCTTTCTTTGATGTCCCAGTGTGGCATAAAGGAGAATTTAAGTTCAGCAAGGCCATGCCAATGCAACACAAGCTCTGGTAGGTTATACCAAGCTGGAAAACATCAAATATAGACCTGGTAAGCAAGTAGGCAAGTCACTTAACCCCAGTTGCCTCACTAAAAAAAAAAAAATCCAAATGGTCTCTGCCCTCAGGGATCTCACTTTTTTTTTTTTATTTTGGTGGGGTTAAGTGACTTGCCCAGGTTCACACAGCTAGTAAGTGTCAAGTGTCTGAGGCCAGATTTAAACTCAGGTCCTCCTGAATCCAGGGCTGGTGCCTTATTCACTGTGCCACTTAGCTGCCCCCAACAGCAAGCAATCTGATATAGGTTATATACGTATGATCACATTAAAAATATTTCTGCATTAGTCATGCTGTGAAAGAAGAATCAGAGCAAAAGGGAAAAACCTCAAAAAAGAAAAATAGAAAAAGTAGAAATAGTAGAAATAGTATGGTCCAATCTGCATCTCTATTCCATAGTTCTTTTTTGCTGGATTTGGAGAGCATTTTCCATCATGAGTCCTTTGGAACTATCTTGGATCATTTTATTGCTGAGAATTGTCAAGACTATCACAGTTGATCAACACACAATGTTGTTGATATTGTGTACAATGTTCTCCTTGTTCTGCTCATCTCACTCAGCATCAGTCCTTGTAAGTCCTTCCAGGTTTCTCTGAAATCCACCTACTCATCGTTTCTTACAGCACAATAGTATTTCATTACATTCATATACCACAACTTGTTTAGCTATTCACCAATTGATGGGCATCCCCTCAATTTCCAATTCCTTGCCACTACATTTTTTATGATCTATTTGGAAAAAAGACCTAATAGTGGTATTGTTGGGTCAAAGGGTATGCACAGCTTTATAGCCTTTTGGGCATAGTGCCAAATTGTTCTCCAGAATGGTTGGATCAGTTCACAGCTCCACCAACAATGCATTTGTGTTCCAATTTTTCCACATCTTCTCTAACATTTATTATTTTCCTTTTTTTGTCATATTAGGTGTGAGGTGATATCTCAGAGTTGTTTTAATTTGCATTTCTCTAATCAATAGTGATTTAGAACATTTTTTCATATGGCAATAGGTAGCTTTGATTTCTTCATCAGAAAATTGCCTGTTCATGTCCTTTGACCATTTCTCAATTGGATAATGATTTGGATTGTAAATATAATTATTGATAGAATACCCAAATCAATGTTATCTTCAAACCTTAAAAGACTGAAGTATCGATCATATCTTCTGAAGAGATATATGACTTATAACAAGGTAAATCTCAATTCAACTTAAGAAATGTTTATCAAAGGCCCATGATGTGTGAGATACTGTTCTTATTGCCGAGAAAAAATAGACAAACAGAAAAAACCCAAAACCTAACTATGAAGATAAAAACTAAATAGTTGCAACTTTCATTTTGCTTATAGTCTCCAAAAAAAGGTTTTTTTTCTAGAGATAGAGAGGTTGAAGAAAATCCATTAGTGCTAATGCATTCCACATACCTATTCTTTAAAAGTATAGCTACAAAAAGGAAGGAAGGAAGGATGGAAAGAAGGAAGAAAAGAAGGAAAGGAAGAAGGAGGGAGAGAGGGAAGGAATAAATAAAAGAAACATGGAAGAAAAGAAAGAATGGAAAGAAGAAGTAAAAAAGAATGGGAAAGAAAAATACAAGGGAGGATACAAAAAAGTATATAAGGAAAGAATAATGACTATAAGGAAGGAGAAAGGAAAAGAAAAAAATGAAAGAAAGAAAACAGGAATAGAGTCAGAAAAAAAGAAAACAGAATAGAATAAATTAATAAAAAGGGGGGATAAAGAAAGAGAAAAGAACAGAAGGAAGGGAAGGCAAAGGAAAAATAGAAGTAAGGAAGAGTAGGAAGAAAAAAGTAATAAGAAAACAAAAAATGAAAAGAGGAAGGAGGAACAAGATCATAAAAGGAAGAGAAAAAGGAAGCAAAGAAAAGAAGTGAAAGAAAGAAATGGAAGGAAAGAGAGAAAGGATGAAAGAAAAATAAGGAAACCAAGAGAGAAGAAAAGGTTAAAAAAGAAAAAAGAGATAGAAAAAATGAAGGGAAAGAAGGAAAACAAGGAAAGAGAAAGGAAAAGAAAGAAACTGAGAAAAAAGAAGAGGCAAAAAATAGAAAAAATAGAAGAAAATGGGAGAGAAAAAAGATAGAAATGAAAGGAATGATGGTAACTAAATTATTTAACTTCTTTTTCAATTAAGACACATGCTTCATTAGGTTTGTGATGGAAGTTTCCAAAGAGTACAAGGCCTTCTTTTGATGTGATGCATACATTGTTTTTGTTATACTTCATGTTAAGGGTTTTTTTGATAAAAGGGAGACAGCAAAAAGAGAAGTTCTTCTCCCTGTAAAAAGTGCTGGGAGTTTGGGTATTTTAAATTTTTTTTTGATGGGGGTGGGGAGAATATTAATTCCTTGGCATAGAATCAAAGGTGTGTCACTATTCTCTGTAAGTCGAGATACTTCTTGGGAGTTCCTCTGTATTACCTCTGAATGGGCAAGGTGTTAAAGTATATTGTATTCATCCATGGAAAAACTACAATCCACTCCATTACAAAAAGAGAGCTATTATGTTCCATACTGAAAGAGCTGGTGTGGCCCATAGTGATAGGGGTAGGGGAACAGAATTTCACCACCTTACACACCTGCTGGCTTCTCTTTAATTCTCCTTTCAAAATGATAATTGGAACCAAGTAGGTGACAGGAAAAGAAAATAACATCAACAATGTTTCAGAATGACAAGTTGGTGCTGACATATTGAAGACCCTTTTAAACAAAATGATGGTAGAATCCTTTTTCTATAATGGCAGCTCTGTAGTTATATAGGTGGACCACCCCTGCTTTATGGTTTCTGGAAGGGCTGAGCACGTCTAAAGTGGGACTGGGCCACCAGGGTTTGGAGAATAAGGATGTTCAGGTCCAGCTGTCTTGGGTTAATCCAATGTAACAAAAACAGAGCCAAATATATTGATCCCGAAGTTTTAGGAATACGTCTTTATTCAGCTGTTAGAAGATCATGGGTTTATTAATTAATCTGAAGGATATAATTCAAAATATCCAAACTGTTCCCAGAAGGCTCCTTTAGTCATTCCTGGTCCTACTTCCTACCAGGAATATATGTACTCTTTATAAATCAAACTTCATATAGACCCATGCTCACTAAACTTAAGCCAAGACATCCAAGGTCAAGAGAAACAAATAAAAAGCATGAATGGAAAGACAAATGAAGCCCTTCTTTTTTTTTCTTCTTTTTTTTGTGAGGCAATTGGGGTTAAGTGACTTGCCCAGGGTCACACAGCTAGTTAAGTGTCAAGTGTCTGAGGCTGGATTTGAACTCAGGTCCTCCTGAATACAGGGCCAGTGTTCTATCCACTGCACCACCTAGCTGCCCCATAATGAGGTCCTTCTTAATACTCATCCATATGAAATTCCTTGTAGGGACTATCTACCACCATTCATTTAACATGTAAATTCGAACATAGCAAGAGTATTGCTGGATTAGGTTGTAGGAGATAATTATAATCATGATGTCAGGGCAACTAGTCAGTCTATGCTTGTCTAATGGGAATATTCAAAATGACAGAGTAGAAAGTTTAATACCTTCCTGGAATGCCCAAGCAATTCTGATTTGGGAAAACTACAATGGCTTACTCTCTATTAATACTAGGATTATATTGCCTCACTATAGGAACTCAAATACCTCTTCAGTGGCCAATACAATTTTGAACAACTATTTATTTAAAAAATCAGTCCCTACTCTATAAAGAAACTCATATTCAGCTTCCTCCAAGGTCAGCTATGCTGGATGACCTTGTGTCAACCATACCAGGAGAATAGTTTTCTATGACTCCACTTCTACTTTCAGTTTACTTGTCACCTAGTCATTGCTTTTCTATGATCCTGAGCCCAAGTCCACTTTATTCTTCCAAGGAAAATCATTTAACCTCTAGTGCCTCAGGAAACTCTCAAGATTTTTTCTAGAGCCTGTGCTCATCTTCATTGGTAGGGGAAGTTTCCTTTACTCACTGAGTGTTCCCTTACACCAATGAAATGCCAGGTTGGATTTTTTAAAAAGAGTAATAATATCTAGTAATAATAGTAGAAGAGGAACACATGATAACTGCAGAATTATCAAGTACTTGGAAATATGTTATTAATAATAAGTGAGGGGCAGCTAGGTGACACAGTGGATAGAGCAACGGCCCTGGAGTCAGGAGTACCTGAGTTCAAATCCAACCTCAGACACTTAACACTTACTAGCTGTGTGACCTTGGGCAAGTCACTTAACCCCAATTGCCTCACTAAAAAAATAATAATAATAATAATAATTGACTACTAGCCTTATATCCTGGGCTCACCATACAGTACTTAATCTAATGTACTTCTTCTGCTAAAGTCCTATACAGGTGTCTCATTATTGTTTAAAAACCCAGGTTAAAACACACACACACACACACACACACACACACACGCATACACACACACACACACACACGCACACAAGTCTTCCAGCAGAGCAGGCTTTTTAATTTAGTTGATTTTCCACTCACAAGAAAAGAAACCAAGTTTTTCATCAGAACTTCAACAGAATCTACTAGATAGCTTATAGCCAGTAGAAGAGGGAAACCTCTGTCCTAGGTGTTTAATATTTCCTTTGAAGTTTCTACAAGTCCTTTTCAAGCAATAGCTCATGATTTTTATTTATGTGATCATAGATTTGGAGATGAAAGGGAACTTAGACCTCAACTAGACCCAGAAGTGTGCTGATAAATAATTAATAAATAAAATAATAAATAAATAAATGGCTTTCTTAAAACATTTGATGCACTTTTAATGGGCATTGTTAACATTTTCTACATCACTCTCATAAGCCCAGACAAGCAATAAAGTAATAAAGCAAGCTGGTTTATAGCATTTTCTAATTACTGATTAATTAATTAATCAATCAATCAATTAATTAATGGAAAATTTAACAACTAGCTCAAGTGAGTGATAGGAACTGGTTCCAGCACATTCTTACCTAGACCAATACCCTCATTTTATAGATGGACAAACTGAGGTACAGAGAAGAGGCAGGATTCAAGCCCATGTTTCTGACTAATCCGGCTATCTATGCATTGTACTAAGTAATTTCCTTAATCTTTAAGGGAAAGTTAGCTTCACAATTGTATACCAGTCTCCAACCACCCCATCCTAAAGCATATTTCTTATCTTGATTGTTTTCAAGAAATATAAAGTATTAGAGTTGGAACTTCTGGAAGAGCTGAAAATGTCTAAAATGGGACTGGGCCACTAGTGTTTGGGGAATAAGGATGTTCAGATTCAGCTGCCTTGGGTTAATCCAATGTAACAAAATAAAATCTAATACTTTATATTTGTGTGATGTTTCATAGTTTTAAAATGGTTTTATGTAAATTATTTCATTTGATTTTCACAAAAAGCCTTGTGAGGTTTTCATGGTGCGCCTTGTTATTCATGTCTTAGATATGTGCAAAATGAAATTCACAGAAACTGTTAAGTTCCTCAAGTAGTAAGTCAAGTGGCCAAGTCAGAGCTAGAAACCAAGTCTTACAACTCCTAGTACAGTGGTCTTTCTACTCTACCATTCAGTTCATTTTAATTCCATTTAGAAAATTGTAGGTGCTAGGAAGATACAAAGTTTCAATGAGATATTAGCTTTGTCTTCCTGGAGTTTGAAGTCTACCTCTATTGTGCTTAGGCATTTTTAGGTTCGATTTATACCTGTTAACAAGGTAGATGGGAAGTAGTTTATATCTTATGACCAGACTTACTTCAAGGATCAGTGATTTCATTGGTATGGATTTTGCATTCATGTGCACACATCACAATACCTCTTTTTTGCATGTTTCCCCCCAAAAAGTATCAGTTTCTTGAGGACAGATACTGTATTTTGGGTTTTGTTTTTATCACTAGTACTTAGCAGTAAGTCCTTGTTGTTCATCCTCTATTTTCAAATGACATTATGGTATGATGTTTTGATTTTCTTGTGAATTGGATTAAGTGAGGCAGAGTCATCAGCCTCACCTTCTTCCAGAGTCATCCAAATCCAGTGGAAAGACAAAAGGCAAGATAACTGGGTGATGTCCTATGATGCAATGGATGACCTTAGTGTCTTTATTAAGATCTAAGTGCTCCACAATGCATGCTTTAGCCACTTCCTAGCTGACGGAAAAAATTGTTCTCATCTGCCCATTCCAAACTGGGAAGCCTTCACAGGCTTGGTGTCAACATTTCCCCAACTCACTGTGAGGGCCAAAATTAGAGCGTTATTTGGGTGACTCGCCTTAATATTGGGGTCCCAGAAATATGAGGGACCTTTTTAGGTTTAATCTCCTCTCTGAACTATTCTTTTCAGATATTTCTCCCAGGCCAATAAGAAAGGAGCCTCTAAGCTTTAATTCACAAAAGGATCAGATTTTATTACTTGGGAATTAATTAAACAACAAACGTGAAACTAATAAAAATCAAAGATAAGAAAATGGGAAAATAGAAATACAGATAGATGCTCTTAACTCTAAACTTAGCCTAAGGTGGTTCAAAGGAATTTAGGGTTTTCAGTAGGTAACTCACCAACCTGAACAGCCTGCCAGTCTAAGTTGCTCATGCTCCACCATGACCTCAGTCAACCGCCAGAGAGAGCATTCCACATTCCGGAAGTGCCCCAAAAGGGGAGGTCCTTCAAAAGCTGCTCATGGAGAGTTCTCCTTCTGACCCCAGTAGCATATGCAATCTCAGGGTGGGCCAGATGTGGCCCCTCCCAAATGATTCAGCTAAAACTTGAGATATTAATCTTTACCACAAATATTTTTTACCACATTCACCAATGAGTTTGAGGCCTGTCAGTTATTCTCTATTTCGTGTAGCCTGTCTGCCAAGACAGTTTTACTGAGGTTTTGCTCCTGCACATACTACAGCTTCTTGGAACTACAGGTGAGAATTGCGTGAGAGATGTACACCAAAAAGGGATGAGCAACCCTGGAAAAGGTCTCTGCCATCCCTCACACCAGAAGAGAAGTGCTAGTCTTCCCTGAACAACCCATACACTCCAAGTAAGTAAGTGGTTAATAAATGGCTGTTGACTGACTGATCATTTTTATGGGTTGTTGGGGTGATGATGACAACAACAAATTATCTGGTAGCTAACCTTCTGGTGACAAGCCTATCCACATTTATTATCTAGGTTCATCATTGGGTAAGAGACACAATCTGTTTATGTTCAAAGTCTTTCCCAGTTTTCAGGATTTGCCAGAGAATTTTCTTTGCTAGCTTGGAATTTGAGCTCTGAAAGTCACATCCATCCCCCAAAGAGTCATTAGAAAAGGAATTAAAGATAGGTCATACATAATTTCTTATGATAAATTTACAATAGCCTTCCTCATCAAGATATGCCCACTCCAATTGTACAAAATAGATTCATTGTCCATAAATGCAAGTATTTCTCTAAGCAGTTGAGGAGATCTTAAATAGTTAAGGCACCAAGTTAAATAGCCTGTATTTATGTTCAAGAAAAGAAGGGATTGCAAAGGGTTTGCAAGTTTCTGCAGGCAGAACAGAGGGGTGAAGAAGTTCCTCCCATCTGTGTTTATTATGACAAATACCATTTAATCTTCCATCTTGAGTTCCAATTGCCAGACTTTTTGAAGGGAAAAAAATGATGACAACATGAAAATAGAAGGTGGGGCCCTGCCTAGAGAGCCATTGTCTGCAGAGCAATTCTGAACAAATCACAATTCTGACTCTACCTGTCAGCTTTCCCATGTCAACTCCAAGTGAAGAAGAAAGACAGAAGAATAGTCCTGAAATTTACATATGAATAGGGAAACCACTTTCCTATGCAGAAGGATCTCATAAGCAACTGTTAAAACGCAGATTTGCAAGGTGGGGGATAAAGAACAAAAGAGGAATTGGGAAATTCAATTTCTCTGTCAGGTAGTGCCAACAGGTAAGAAAAAAAAATTTTTAACCTCAAGGAAAAAACACACACACACACACACACACACACACACACACACAACAGCAGTCCTTAAAAGTGAGTGATGAGGATAAAGGGCTCCCCTTCCTCCAATCTACAGAACTTGGTTTCCAACTCTTTTATGTTAGAATTATTAGCATCCCTCTTTTAGCATTCATTAGCAAAGATCTAAGCAAAGAAGTCATTGCCTTCTTCTCTGCAGGTAAGGAGAAAGTCTCATTACAGAAGATGGACATTGCCAGCCTGTAATGGGAAATGGGGAGGAATCAAAGTATAAACCAAGGAATTTGGGACCCATAATCATATTTAGAGTGAGCCTTAGGCAGGAAGTAACTTCCAGCATCATGTCAACACCCTGAGTCAAATCCCTGACTGGTCACTTGTATTAGTTATGGCCCTGAAAGGACTTCTGCATTTTGACAGCTAGAACCTTGGAGCTTTTGTCTTCAGGTGAATAGGCACATTGGACTTATTCAAGGGAGTGATGATATAGTAATGAGATTGATTATTCTGTGTGGCTTGAGGGGGCTTTGACACATTTTGTGTTTACTATTTGGAAGCATATGGCTACACTCATACCCACTCCTAATGCACACTTCAGCAATGCACTCACACATCCATCAAGCAATCAACAAGTATTTTTATATGCCTTCTATGTGCTTAGTACTGTGTCAAGAACTGGTGATGTAGAAAAAAATGAAAGTCTCTGCTCTCAGGGAGCTTATTGTTGTGGTTTGTCCTTCATTCTTGAAGAGAACCATGACATCAGGATAATATCATGGTTTGCAGTGAATTGGATTTAAGTGAGGGAGGACTGTGCAAGGTCACCAACCTCATTCTCTCCTCCAGAGCCATCTGGGTCTAGTGGCAAGATCAAGACCACAGGAGATGACCCTGGATATTTTAAGGCAATTGGGGTTAAGTGACTTGCCCAGGCTAGTCAATGTCTGCAGTGAGATTTGAACTCAGGTCTCCCTGACTCCTGCCAGTGTTCTATTCACTACCTGCCCCAGGGAGCTTGTAGTCTACATGAGGAGACAGCATGTTCATATATGAGTATTGTTGTTCAGTCATGTCTGACTTTTCATGACCCGATTTGGGATTTTCTTGGCGAATATACTAGAGTATTTTGCCATTTCCTTCTCCAGCTCACTTTACAGATGAGAAAACTGAGGCAAGAACAGTTAAGTGATTTGCTTAAGGTCACATAGCTCGTGTCTGCGGCCAGATTTGAATTCAGGGAGAGTCTTCCTGACTCCAGGTCCAGCACTCCATCCACTGTGCCACCTAACTGGCCCTATATATAAATATATAGGTAATTTTTTGGGGAAGAGAAGCAATAGTGTATGGGGAAGATCAGGAAAGACCTCAGAGGAGGCAGCATTTGAGGTAAGCTTTGACAGAAATTAGGAAGTCTAACAGGGGAAGGTGAGGAGGACTAGAACTTCTGTGGTCCCTATTCCCTCCACCTTCAAATATAAAACACTCTCTTTGTCATAAAAAGCTTTTCATATTGTTGCCTCCTTTTACCTTCCCACTCTTTTAATATTTTACTTCTCTTCATGAGTTCTAAGAACCAGCAACACTGACCCACTTGCTGCTCCTCACACACAACATAACATAGTATAATAAAAAGATGATTGCACATGAAATTGCAAATCTATTATGATTGCACATGAAATTGCAAATCTGTTATGTACAGCTTGCTATTCCTTTTAAAAATATAACTACGGTATGATATAAATTTCTTTGTTTCCCCTTTTTTCTTCCCTCCTCCTCCACCACCATCCTAGAGATGGCTACCATTAAACACAAATAGGTATATGTATGAGTATGTGTATGTGTGTGTGTATATAAAACCATTCAATACATACTTCTCTTTATCAGTTATTTTATTTTATTTTTGGTGGGGCAATGCGGGTTAAGTGACTTGCCCAGGGTAACACAACTAGTAAATGCCAAGTGTCTGAGGCTGGATTTAAACTCAGGTCCTCCTGAATCTAGGACTGGTGCTTTATCTATGGTGCCACCTAGCTGCCCTTAAGTTTTTTCTTTGGATGCAGATAGTATCTTTCTTCATATGTCCTTTGTAATCATAGAGGTGTTTTGGTTTTTTGTTTTTTTTACATTCTGGTTTCTTTTCAGTCCCAAGGCCTTATGTAAACCATTATATGTATTAAAGATGTTTGGGTTCAAATAAGCAATGATTCACTATCCAGAGCTCATAGAATTTCTTTTTTTGGGGGGGAGTATAGTCTCATGCATACTCCTCTTTGCTAAAATTGTAGTCATATACATTCAGCAGATATTTATAGAATACCAATTATGTGCAAGGTACTATGAGATTTACAAAGATGAATGAGACAATTCCTTTCATAATAAGCTTACAATCTTTTGGGGAGAATAAGGCATATTTGAATTAATTAAGTAATGTTTTAATGTGGAAAGAAATCCAATCTTTCTTGTGTAGTAACACAGAGTTATCTATCTATGTGACTGGGTAAGTCACTTATCCTCTCTAGGACTCAGATTCTTCACTTGCGAAAAGAATGGCTCTGGATATCTGACCTCCAAAGTTCCACCTCTAAATCTAGAACGCTATGACTCTAAAATATAGCATAGAAAAATCTGAAGAACTGTGAGGCTTCCAACTAGGGATTCAAGATAAAAAACCTATCTTGACTCATCCAAGTTACTGGCATCTGAATTCCCAGATGTTTAATTCTGTTGTAGTCAAACATACTTCTAAACTAATCCCAATTGTCACTATGGTACATGGCTTTGTAGGAGCATTGGTGAGTAGTCATGTGGGATTGGTACTAAGAAATTAAATCAATTCAATAAGGAATCAGAAAAATATTAGCAAAAATCATGCCAAAAAGGTCTTTCTAGGCTCATTCCTCCCTACCAGCACCATACACCCATCACATGGCAAATAAATGTGTATATGTGTGTGTATGTGTGAGTAAGGATACTAAAAAGCAGAAAATAATAGTAGGTTGTTATTATAAGAGTTCTGCCACAGGACCAAGAATTTAGAAAGTTCTGGTAAGCCTTGTAATCCTTGAAATGATAAAGTAGCTTAGAAATGATAGAGTTTTTCTGAGGAACCACCTCACACCTATCAGATTGGATAATATGACAAAAAAAGGAAAATGTTGGATGCTGGAGGAGATGTGGGAAAACTGGGACACTAATGTACTGCTGGTAGAGATGTGAACTGATCCAACCATTCTGTAGAGTCATTTGGAACTACGCCCAAAGTGCTATAAAACTGCATATCCTTTGATCCAGCAATACCACTGCCAAGTCTATATCCCAAAGACATCCAAAAAAGGGAAAAGGATTTATATGTGCAAAAATATTGATAGCAGCTCTTTTTGTGATGACTAAGAATCAGAAATCAAAGGGATGCACATCAATTGGGGAATGGCTTAATAAGCTATGGTATATGATTGTAATGGAATATTATTGTGCTATAAGAAATGATAAGCAGGATGTTTTCAGAGAAAACCTGGAAAGTCTTACAGGAACTGGTGCATAGTGAAGTTAACATAACCAGGAGAATGTTCTACACATTAATAGCAATATTGATGAAGAACTGTTAATCCCTTATCTGTCTTAGAAATACATTGAAGAAGGGCAATCCCAAAGGGATTATTATTTGTCTTCTTGTACAAAATGACTAATATGGAAATGTTTTTACATAATTGCTCACTTTTGACATATATCTGATTATTTATCATCTCAGGGAGCAAGGAGGGAAGATAAGGAGGGAGGAATATAATTTGGTACTTAAAACTTTAATTAAATATTAAAAAAAGAAATGATAGAATTTTGCACCCAGTTAGATAGAGCAATTAGATAAAATAGGAGTCTTCTAGAATGTGTACACTTCCTGCTAGATACATCTCAGGTCAACTTCTCTGGGTGGCCCAATCAATATGTTTATCTTCCTATGCTGGAGGTCTCCTAAAAGGAACTTTCACGTGACTTTTTCCAGTGACAGTTTGTACCACTTGCCCTGGGTGAAAATGACTATTCTGAAGATAAATCAGAAATGATGGGCAATATGGCATAAAGCAAAGATGAAAGGCAGAAGTAGAATTTGATGACTTCCATTATGATCACAGCAATTGAGTTAGAATGAACTTCATCTTTTGGTCTGGGAAACTTGTAAATGTTTCAAACATAGAACAAGATTTGTGGTTTATGAATTTAATTGGTCATTGTACATTGATCCTATTTAAAGTGATGGGTGTAGATTTTATAACACCAATAGGTGAATAAGTAGCATACTAGCTAACTTTTCAAGTCACATAGAAAAATGAGCCATAACACATGCCACTCACTTCAATTGTTCACTCATTCATAATCCAATCAACAGGAATTTTTGAGTACCTAATATGTGCAGGAGAGACAGCATGAAAAAGTGGATAGAAATCTGGCCTTCCCTCCAGGAAGAAGTAATTGGATTCAAGTCTCACCTCTGGCACATATTGACAGTGTCACCTTGGACAGTCATTTTTCCCTAAGACTTTAAATTGGAGAAAAGATGCCAAATTGGATTTGTAAAGGGAGTTTCCCCATGTGGGAGATCCCTGTACTAATAAAATCAGAACCCCAGTGCCTAACCCAATAATGTGTACAAAACTCTATGTTGTACACGGTGGATATGGAAAATGTATGGTTCCTATCCTCAAGGAGCATCTAATCTTTGAGGGAAGAATCAAGTCATTTGGAGACTACAAATCATAAAGACCTGGTTTTGATCCCAGTCTCTAATACATACTAGGTTTATAACTAGGGTGAATCATGGAATCTTTCTCAGAGCCTCAGTTTTTTTAATATATAATGTAGAAAAAATAATACTTTCCCACCTCACTCATTTGTAGTCAGGATTACATGAATTAATGCATTTAAAATTGCTTTATAAAGGATAAAGTGTGGCATGTATTTAAGTTATCACCATTAGTACACATGTACACAGAATATAAGAAGGTGGTTCAGTGGATAGAACACTGGAACTCAGGAAGACCTGAGTAAAAACCTGGCCTCAAACATATTAGCTGTTTGACCCTGGGCAAGTCATTTAACCTTTGTTTGCCTTAATCCACTGGAAAAGGAAATGGCAAAGCATTTCAATATTTTTGCCAAGAAAACCCCATGGGCAGTGTGGTTCAACAGGGTTACGAAAATCCAGACATGACTAAACAACTGAACACTACCAGCACCAAATATGGCTCATGCCATGAGAAGATGTAAATAATAAAGCAATCATTTATATACCAGTCCAGCAAAAATCACAGAGAAAAGATCTAAAAAGATACCTTTTATCTTTAGAGAAAGATTTCAGAACTGTATGAAAAAAAGATTGTGGGCTTGAAACAGTATCAAAAGCCAAAAACAAAGAGGGAGCTGTTTTATTTAGGATTTCATTATAAATGTATTATCAATCGACAATCATTTATGAAACGCCTTTTCTATGCCAAGGCACTGTGGGGACCAATTTTTAATTGGGGAGTGTTAGCTAAGCGGCTCACTGCAATATTGGGGCAAGGAAGGAGACCGGCAGCCTCCCTCAAAACAGAACAGGATTTATTTTAACAAAAATGAACTTAAAAAAAAAAACACAAACAGGATCAGTAGGATCAAGGGAAAGGAAATAAAATGGGGAAAGGGAAATTATACAACCTGAAAAAATACCACCGCCCAGGAATCAGCTGAGAATACACAGCAGAGCTCCTGTCGCCTTCCAGTTTCCAGCTAGAATGGTGACTTCTCCCTGTCCCCAGAAAACCCACACAGCCCCCAACCAATTGTCTGGCTGCTCTGACAGTCACATGACTGCCCTCACTAGGCTTCCAATCATAAATTTGCCAAGCCCATGTAGGTGTCAGCGAGTGGTGATGACATGTGGTGCCAGTGCCGTGGCAACGGCTACAACCAGTGGGTGGAGCACTGTGCGGTTTGCAGAGCCCCAGGCCAGTGCGCGCCAAGGCATAAAAACCTCAAATAACAATTAATTCTTTACATTACCATACTAGGTGACAGGGAAACAAAGATGAGGAGGAAATAGTGTCTGCCCTCAAGGAGCTTATTTTCTTCTTGAGCAGAAAACATAATCATGTAGGCTATTCCAAAAGTCTGAGTGCAGCTTTAAACTAGCTTAAAATGATACTAAGATTTTTGGAACATCCTGTATAAATACCTACACAATCTATTTTTTTAAAAAACTGCAGATATTTTTTGCATGTAATACTGATAGTAGTGGGTGTGGAGGGTAGCACTATAACTCTAATTTTGGTTCCAGGCACATCCTTCCTTGCATCCTTCAAGGTCAACCTACAGTCACAAATTCTGACTCTGGTCAGCAAAGGGAGGTAGATTTTAAGACTTTAAATAAACAATAAAGAATGGCATGGAACTCACAAAACACAGTGCCTAAAAGCACACTTTTAAATAATATTGCCAATTTGGGTGAGTATAACATTTCGTGTATATTTGTATGTACATATATATGTATGTATATATATATATATATATATATATATATATATATATATATATATACATGAAGTTGTCTGTTTTGAAGACCATAGTGCTCCCCTTTACTCTACAGAACCACTGAGATAATTTTCCTTCTGCTATGGTTCAATACTGGATTGGGTCTGAGCCAGCACGAGGCATTCATTCAGATTAATAGAGGGAGCATATATTCCTATATACATTTCTGTAACACGTAGGGAAGCAGGTCTTCAGGAACTGTCAAGTCTGAACACACAGCTGGAGCTAACAGTAGCCTCAGTCATCAAGAAGTTGTCAAAAGTAAAGGAAATTTAAAAGCTTGTCAGTCTTTCCTTATCACTAAAGGACTTAAAAGTACTGTGTAACTAAGCATAACTAGGTGTAACTAAGTGTAGCAGGTAACTAAGTGAAATAGCTTTCCAAGGGGAAGAGGGTGGTGTAGGGGAAGGAAAGAGAGACAAATCCTGAAGGAGAGGAGAAGAGAAGAAAGGAGAGGAAAGGGAAAGAAAGCTTGAGAAAGAGGCAGAGACAAAGAGTGACAGAAATATATGGAGAATTATATTTGATTTCTCGAATGGATTTTATTCCAACATGCGGTTGGATAGGGGATGGAGCACAGTAGAATGCATGATGTACAAATTTACCATAATGCTTTGTGTCAGGTAAGGGGCACCCTTAACTTGCAGTAAATGATAGTGCAGATGCTCTAGGGCTATAGGGAGAAATACCTTTATTCTCAGAAGCCAGAGTGTTCTGTGTTCTTGTAGAAAAGAAGAGAAAAATAAAATTTTCTTTTTTTCTGCCAAGACTTTTTAAAAAGTCTATATCTTTTGGGGCAGCTAGGTGGCGCAGTGGACAGAGCACCAGCCCTGGAGTCAGGAGGACCTGAGTTCAAATCTGGCCTCCGACACTTAACACTTACTAGCTGAGTGACCCTGGGCAAGTCACTTAACCCCAATTGCCTCACTTAAAAAAAAAAAGTCTATATCTTTTGTGCTTTGGTTGTTTTCATCGTCTTTGGGTCTTATCAGGTTTCTTTCTTTCTTTCTTTCTTTTGTGGGGCAATGAGGGTTAAGTGATTTGCCCAGGGTCATACAACTAGTAAGTATCAAGTGTCTGAGACCGGATTTGAACTCAGGTCCTGCATCCAGGGCCGGTGCTTTATCCACTGCACCACCTCGCTGCTCCTTTTATCAGGTTTCTTTTGAGTAATAAGAACAAAATAAAAAGTTCTGAATGCCCTTGCTTCTGGATCCTGTCCCTTCCCCACATATATGTAATGCTTTCAAATTTACAAAATATTTCCCTCAGAACAATCCTGTGTTGTAGGATGATAGGTTGATAGGTAGGAAAGTAGGTAATATAGGTCTTATTATTCCCATTTTACAGATGACAAACCTGAGGCTGAGGGGATACCCCTTTGAGGCTCAGTTTCCTTCTCTACAAAATTAATGGGTTGGGACTAGAAGATGTCTCTCTAAGTTCCCTCTCAACTTTAGAACTTCTGAAACGTGTTATCATCATTATCAGGAGATTACACTGTAGCTGACCATGTTTTGTGGATTCTGCTATTGAATTGCATGGAAAGACTAATTCCACTTGTCACCAAAAATAATAATAAGATAATATTAGGAGCAACTTGAATATATTGCCACAACTTCATAACAGAAACAAATGTATAAATCCTACCATATAAATAATATTTTAAGGACCTGTACACTGTGTCAATGAGACTCATATACTAGGGTTAACTCTAGATGAAGCAAGAACTGATTTCAAGAATAATTTTAAGACAGACTGAGCAGCTTTCATTCTCTTATCTATTCCAAGGAGATCAGAGAATGGCAATTAGGTTGTTTGTATGTCTCCTTCTCCTATCCATGATATACCTTGATGGAGAGTAGACTGGTCATGGGCACAGGAAGGGAGCGCAAATGGAAAAAGGAACAAAATAATAATTTTTACTGGTCAAGAGAGAACAGACTAGGAGAATATGCACATCTTTCACTTCACAACCCCCTGCAATTTGACTTCTGACCTCATTTATCAATTAAAACCACTCTTCCCAGAATGACCAATGATTTCTAAATAGCCATATTCAATGGTCATTTTCTTAATTACCATCCTTCTTGAAATTCTCTGCAGCAGCAGATCCTTTTGAACACTCTCTCCTCATGGATGCTATCCCCTCTCTGTGTTTTTGTGACATAGCTCTCTCTTATTTATCATCTTACCTGTCTGGCCTCTTCTTACTCTCCTTTGACAGGTCATCATCCATGTCCTTCCCTTACCTGAGGTCTTCCCCCTTTCCCTCCTTTCCCTCCTTTCCTTCCTTCCTTCCTTCCTTCCTTCCTTCCTTCCTTCCTTCCTTCCTTCCTTCCTTCCTTCCTTCCTTCCTTCCTTCCTTCCTTCCTTCCTTCCTTCCTTCCTTCCTTCCTTCCCACCTACCTT
Source organism: Dromiciops gliroides (assembly GCF_019393635.1). NCBI lineage: Eukaryota > Metazoa > Chordata > Mammalia > Microbiotheria > Microbiotheriidae > Dromiciops > Dromiciops gliroides. The sequence goes on from NC_057861.1 coordinate 578,675,779, forward strand.
CTATATTTCTAGTTGCTTAGATTTATATCTCAGTCATTCTTGATTTTCCCCTCATTCCTCATAGCCAATCAGTTGCTAAGTTTTGCTGATCCTACCTCTAACTGCTTCTACAACTTCTCTTGAATCTGTTCCTTCTTCTCCACTCACACAATCACCAGCCTAGTTCAGGCCCACATCATCACCTAGACCATAACAGTTGTCTCATAATTGTTTTCCTTGCCTCAAGTCTCTTTTGTCTCCAATTCATCTTTGACCCAACTGTCAAGTTGATACTTCCAAAAGACTTGTCTGACCACACTCTCCCTTCCTTCAAAACTCTAGTGTATTTTTACTGCCTCCAGGATGGCAACATAAAATAAACTACTTTTCTTGGCACATAAAGTCCTGTACAACATGGCTTTAGTCCCCTTCCCAGAATTATGTATTACTCCATTTCAAATAGATTATGAATTTTCCAACTTTTTCATTTTTGACTTCTCAGATAGGACCTTACACCTCTGCTTTGGTGGAAATTATCCCCCATGGTGCCTAGAATGCATTCCTTCCTTCACTGCCATCTTTTAGAATCCCTAGATTCCTTCAAGCTCAGCTTAAGCGTTCTCACATACATGAAGTCTTTCTTGATCTCTCCTAGTTGAAATTAATGTGTATTTATTTTGTATATATTTTGTATTTATTTACATATATACCTGCTATTTCCCTGGGGAGAATGTAAATTCCTTGAGGGGAGAGGCTGATATTTTCTTTCTATCACTGAGGATGGCACATAGGGGTATGCTGTGACTGTTTATTAGCTGAGTTGTGTGATTCATTGGGAACTTAGGCTATGCCAAGCTGCTGCCCAGGGCTATTGTGTGTCTTACACCTAAAAAATCCTGGGCTGTTGCTTCTAGTTTTACTTGGGTGGGCTCTAGTTCATCAAAGATTTTGCTTCCTGGTGTTAGCAAAATTAGGAAGACTGGATGGTTGAGCTAGGAGGGGAGGCTTTCAAAAGCTCTAATATGGACATTAGCCTCTTTTGTGCTCCAAGAATCCCTGTAAATAGGAGAGTCCAGCCTTCAAATTCTCCAATGAAACCTCATACCATGCCTATAGAGCAAACTATTAGAAAGAAGGAAATCAAAAGAATCAGGTAACATCTCTTGTTAGGTTTGGGCATCTTTGAGTAGTCTAGCTATGTAGGTTGGTTTCCTGTCTCTTTCTTCCTTTCTGTTTGTGTCCCTGGGAAAGTGTTAATTAGGTGCAGAATATTCCAAAGGGTTTGGTTATGATGACCCTGGGTCATGAAGTCACTGACAACTGTGACACCTTCTGAGTCCTTGCTTATTGTCTCCTGTGTTCCTGTCAGAGGTGATAGGACCTAGGAAGTTAGTGGTCAGAGGAGCTGGATTCCTGGGATTTGCCCTGGAATCAGAAAAGCTAGGCTGTCAGCACAGATGACCTCTCACTAAGCCACTAATTAAACTTTGCTCATGGACGCTCAGTTCTCACAGTTTGCTGTCCATGTATCATGGGCATCTGCTTACAACTTTAAACAGTTAGAGGGCACATTGCTGAGAAGCCTGCTGCTTGGAACACTGCCACCTCTCCCTTGTCCCCAGCAGATGTAATTAGCATAATGCAAATATCTTCTCTCTGGACCAGAGCTAGTATTTTAATCAAGCTTAATATTTTGTGATATTTTGAAAGCTTTTTTTTTTGGTTGCCAGCCAGATTCAAAAATTAAAAAGATAGTATCTCAGACATATTTTACCTTTGTTTTTTTTTCTTTCAATTTTTTTCTTCTCTCTATCTTTCTTCTAATCCTTCCTTTAAAAAAATAAGGCTCTGATTTTTTTTTTGCCATCTAGCATGGGAGTTACATCTTCAAGGCCCTCAGAAAAGCTTAATTCACTTTGGAGACAGCAGCACCCTCTCAAAACCATAATTTGCATGTCCCCATTGATTTATATGTAATTGTCAGTCATTCAGAGGACACATTAGTTGAAAACAAGTAACATGATTATAAATCAAACAGCATAGCAAATAAAGTGCTAAGAAAACCCTCATGTAATTTGTGGGGTACATGCCCTAATTAATTACTATACCACTAAAGAGAAAAGATGTATATGAGCATAGATATCACCAAGGAACATGTGGGGACACATATTTGGGAGTACATGTGACTGAGGTGCCATGCTTCTTTATGCTTCATGTTGTGTCTATGCTCTATGCTGTTTGTTTACTAGACTGTCTCTGTAGTATATCTCCACTGGTCCTTGGTCTCAGACAACTATCTGGCTTAGGGTTAGGAAATTTCTTTTAACTTGTTATTTCACTGATTCATGTTTCTCCAAATCTATTTCTTTTTTTGTGTATGGGGGGCAATGAGGGTTAAGTGACTTGCCCAGAGTCATACAGCTAGTAAATATCAAGTGGCTGAGGCCAGATTTGAACTCAGGTCCTCCTGAATCCAGGGCCAGTGCTTTTATCCACTGAGCCACCTAGCTGCCCCACTCCAAATCTATTTCAAGGACCCTGTTACTACCCCACACCCAAACTTCACAAGAATTATGTAGATACTGGGGTTATAATGCCCCTTATTTTCTGCAAATCCTATTTAAATGGCATGTAAATATTAAATGAAAAAATAATGGCCATCTCCTCCCGCTATTCTGGCCCACATACACACCCTTATTCTGTATATCTACCAGCAACACATCACTGATTCCTGTGCTGGATTTTGGCCTGCAGGAAGTTTTACTGTCCTTTTGTGTGTACATGGGTATAGAAGATAGGAATAGGTGCAAAATTTCTTCAGCTGTGGGTCATTACCCCATATGGGGTCATGTAACTCAATGTAGAGGTTATGAAAATTTTGGCAACATAAAAAGGTTATGTATAACTATTTTATATACCTATAGACCCAGGACCACATAAAAATTTCTTGGGTGAATGGGTCATGAGTGGAAAAAGTTTAAGAAGTCCTGGACTAGGTAAAGTATAGCTCTTACTGACAGAAGTGGGAGGAGTTAGCTATCTGACACTTTAGTAGTACCTTAGCTTAAAAAGGCCAAGGTCTTCCACTGCATGGGGGCCATCTCCAGTCATCTTTATCCTTGCCACTGGACCCAGGTGGCTCTGGAGGAGAGAGTGAGGCTGGTGACTTTGCACAGCTCTGCCTCACTTAAATCCAATTCACTGCAAGTCATGACATCACCTCCTGATATCATGATCCTGCTTTTCCTCAAAGGATAAACAACAACAACAATAACAACAGTACTCACCAGCTACATTCCCAAATAAGTCTGTCATTATTTCAGTTTGTTTCTGTGATGTAATAGATTACTTTGAGGCAGGCATGGAGCAGATAATTGCTGGTGTAACATGCCACAATAATTTCCACTGTAGCTCTCATCTCAGGACAAGAGGTGGTTCTGCATAACTTCACTCTCATTTCACTCCCATTCCCTTTTTCCAAATCCTTATATAGATATAGTAAAAACCCAAGTTTCCCAAAGGACTTGAGTCCTTAGGTCTTGGGAATGTAATGCAACCTGTCCGCATTCTCCCTCACTCTTCCTCAGTAAAAAAAAAAAATCAATAATAGCCCACACTTGGGGCAGCTAGGTGGCGCAGTGGACAGAGCACCAGCCCTGGATTCAGGAGTACCTGAGTTCAAATCTGGCCTCAGACACTTAACACTTACTAGCTGTGTGACCCTGGGCAAGTCACTTAACCCCAGTTGCCCCGGAAAAAAAAAATAATAGCCCACACTCAAGTCATTTTTCTTCAGGGCAGAAGTCTCCTTTTCTATAAGTTTAAGAAAAAATACGCACATATATGTATACACATAGATGTAGATATAGAGATAGATGTAGATGTAGATATATACACATAATCTCTAGATGAACCATATTGCAAATAAAAAGATTGGCCTTTGCAGCAGTGAGCATCTTGGTACTATGAAAAGCATTGCACAATTTCTCAAATGTAAACCAGACCAATCTCTTTCTACTATTCATTTCTGGGCCCAGATCATTATTTATATGTAGTACTTGTCCAATAACACATACAGATATGTACAGACATATAGTGCTATACATATATAAATGTATACACATGTATGCATGTATACATGCAAGCACATATATAACATGCAAAGAATGTGTGCACATACACATATAAAATCTATACATATATATTATATATACATATGAGCAAAATGAAATTTTTATTCATTTGATTCTTTCAGGGTGGATAGATGCCTATCTCTTTCAAATAAATGTGGAATTTATTGAGGAAGCTCTGTAGTGGTCTGGGATTTGATGCAATTGTGCAATGCCCTATTTGAAATGGGCCATTTTAAGGGAGGAAATATTTATGAAATACCTACTAGGAGCCAGGCATTCACCAATATCTCATTCAATCTTCACAGTAACACTGGGATATAGGTGATATTACTATCCCCATTTTTAAAGTTGAGGAAACTAAAACTGACAGAGGTTTACACAGATAGTAAGTGTCTGAGGCAGAATTTGAATCCATGTCTTCCTGACTCCAGGCCCAATGCTCTATTCATTGAACCACCTTGTTGCCTCTCTTTAAAGAACCTTGATATCAATATTGCATCCGTCTTGTGTTTGGGCTCTGCATAAAACGTTCTTAATGTCTTTAACATCTTATTGAAACTTATGCCTCCCCATTGTATTCTCAGTTTGATACTTGGTAGCTCATTGAATAAGGTTGAGTCCATGGTTCTGGATCAAAAATCTTATATGATATTATATTAATCTTGACTTGTCATTCAATGTTAGAAAGCTCTCAGAGGTATATGTCACATGAATGAGAGGTTCACTTATGCCTTTGCATAACCTTATTCTACCACTGCTCTTAATTCAATTTATGTCATTGATTTATGCCTTATGTCATTGATAAAAATGTTAAATACCATATGGTTAAGATCAATCCCTGGGAAATTCCACCAAAGACCTCCTTCTAACTTGATTTTTTACCATAAATGATTGCTATTTGGGTTGGGCAATTCAATCATCCCTAAATCCAATCTAAATTACTTTAATCTCTCTATCTTTTCCACAGGGGAAAAAAACCTGGATGAAAAGTTTTTGCTAAATATTTTGATAAAATCTATATGAACTATAGATCTACAACATATTTCTCATCTCCAGGTCTAATGTCCTTTCAGAAAAAAAAATGATGCCAGTTTAGCATGTTTTGTTTTGTTGTTTTTTTCTGAGTGAAGCCATATTGGTTCTTTGTAATCAGTTTTCTTCCCTAGATAGATATTTACTAACCTTCCATTTAAGAATATGAAGTCAGGCTCATTGACCTATAGTTTAATTGATTGCATTCTCTTTCCTTTCTTGAAAATCAAGGCTAACATAAGTTGGCAGGGATAGCTAACATGTTGGATGGCAGGATCGGGATCCAAAAAGATTTTGGAAGGCTAGCATGTTGGACTGACAACTGAAAACAATTTACCAAATGTGGTCTGACTGGAGCATACATACTGCAAACTGTACAGGAGACTGTAGAGCCAGGGCAAGCATTTTGGGGATCTCTCTAAACCTGTAGACATGAAGGTGATTACTGAACCTTTGAGATGGAAAGAACCAAGGAGGTCATGCCAAGTCCAGTTCACATCTAAGTGTTATCTACAACCGGATCTAGAAATGACCACTGAGTTTTCATTTGAAGACCTCCAGGGATGGACCTCATTCCCTATTAAAATCATTTCTGTTTTTTAATAGATTTAATTATTATGAATTTTTCCTTATATTGACCCTTATTCTACCAATGGTCCTAATTCAATCCTCTAGAGCCAAAAAGAACAATGACAGCTCTCAAAATAATCACAGATTCATCCACTCTAAATTTCCAAAATGCCTTCTATTAATCCTTGTGTAGAGACTCATTTCTATTCCTCTCCCCATCTTCTATTCTCTTTTCTGGATTGGTCATGGGAACTGCGGGTCATAGATTTCAGGCTGGAGGGAAATGCAGAACCATTGAGGGGCTGGTTGTGACAGGACCATTTTCCAGCTTATCTCTCAAGAGTGTTAAGTGTTTTTTCAGAGAGAGAAAGAGTGAACCCAGCCAAGATCCAGGAATGTTTCTTAAAGTCTATTCTATTTTCACTCTCCTTCTGTTTCTCCTGCTGGTGGAAACTTCGTTGCCAGAATGGCAGTTGTAAAAAGGAAAGCAGTGTAAAAGAAAGCTATTTAAGTTGGTGTAAAGAAATGTGGCACCTCTGCAGTTGTGTGAATTAAAAAAAATGCCACCCCCCCCCCAATGTCTACTAGTGAGAAAGAGACCAAGATAAACAAGTACATCAACCTATACCAATGATGTGCACAACTGGGCGTCAACATCTCCCAGCCCCATTGATGAATACATCACAGGCCTTTTTGCCATGAAATCCTGGTTCATGTCACGGTCCTTTCCTGTTTTATGAATTTCTCTGTTCATGAGCAGAGTATTTTACTGATCCTGGGGGAGGGGGGGAGCTGTAAGATATTCTTCCTACATAATGCATGGGAAACAGCCTAGGATTCACAGTGAGTTGATAACAGAGCAGGACTCAAGCATGATGCTGGGTGTTAGGACATCTTTCAAGATATGGTTTTGGATTTGACTGATCCCAGGTGTCCAGTTTCCAAGAGCCAAGGCAAGATTCCTGAGCTAAGCTGGTAAAGGCTTGGATGTCTTCTCTGGTATTCTCTTTTCATAAGGTTCTAGTAAAACTGTCTTTGTTACTCTCTAGTGAATGGGTCAGGTCAAAATGACCACAATGTTAAGAAAGAAGTGAAATGCATGGAGGAAAAAAGCAATGGCTGTTGTGTCAGAGGATGGGGGTTCAAATGCTAACTCTGATACTCATTTCCTGTGTGACCTTAGGTTACTAAGCCATCCTTAGCTTCAGTTTCCTCATTTGTAAATGTCCTCTGAGTACGCCTTTCAGCTCTAGTTATACTATCTCTATTTGAATTAATTGAAAGTAGAGACAATCTCAGGCCTAGGAAAGCAAGAAACTCACAAAAAGTATCAACAATTCAATTCAATTAACATGTATTAAGTTCCCATTGAAAGTTCAGCGTGGGAAATGATGTAGCATTTAGGTAAGATGGCATCCCTGCCTGCATAGAGATTATAGTTTAGTCATCAGGAGTCAGTTGGGTAGGGTCACCATGAGGGTATTTTGACTTGGTCACTGAAATCCTTTAGGCCTCTTTAATGGAACAAGAAGGATGATAGGCCTTTGGAAATCTCTCAAGACCTAGTTTTAAATTTGATGCAAAGTTTTACCAAAGCTTCAGGAAAATTCAATCACTATTCATTATTAATATCCTGACCCTACACAAAAAAATAAGAGCAGTTAGGTGGCAAAGTAGATAAGGTACCAGGTATGGAGTCGGGAAGACTCATATTCCTGACTTCAAATCTGTCTTTGGTCCTTTAATAGCTGTGTGACCCTGGACAAGTCACTTGACCTTGTTTGTCTCAGTTTTTCATCTGCAAAATGAGTTGGAGAGGAAAATGGCAAACCACAGCAGTATCTTTGCCAAGAAATGGGATCATGAAGAATCAGATGTGATGGAAAATGACTGAACAACAAAACAAAAAGTTGCTGACTAAATATCTTTTATTTGAATTAATTCTGACTGATTGGTAAAAGTAAACACATCAGTAAGAGCCCATGAGCTGTGGTTTTGAGAGTGTTCTGATATGCAGAATACCTCAAACTTGATGTATTCTGTAGACCTACATATGAGAGAGGAGAAAAATAATAGACTTGGAATAGGAAGACTTGGAATACAGTCCTTATTTTAGTTTTGTGACCTAAAGCAAATCATCTCTCCAATCTAAGCCTCAGTTTCATCATTTGTAAATCGAAGGTTTTGGACAAGATGATCCTTTCCCGGTCTAACATTTTGTGGTTTATTTTACTGGTACTAGTAGGAAACTAGAAATCTCCAGCCAGTCCAGGAATTCCCCTTAAGGTGATGAGGAAAAGGAGATTGGGGCCTAGTTCCGCATGACAGATTGAAAAAGGGTTGAGATGGGAGTTGGAGTAACACGATTCTCTCTCTTGCTCCCCATAGTATGATGCTCAGATAGAAATTTTTGGCCACGAATTGCAGGATTCAAAATTCCTTTCCAACATTGAGCCCCGGGAGTACTGCTTCTTTCTGTCATCCTAACATTACTTTCCCACCGCAACCCTCTCCCTATCCCAAATCAACAACACTGCCTGTTGGGTGGGATGTACTTTAATGGCTCAGGAATCATTCTGGGAGTTAGGTAATCTTTAGAGATCTAGTCTTAAATTTAATGCTAAAACCTATCAAGATTTTAGGCAAGTTCCATCACTCTTCATTAGAGATATACTGGTCCTGTGAAATAATGTGACTTCTCTTAGAGAGGTGGGGTAACATTCAAGCCATGTTATGTAAATGGGTGGGAAAATTATAGGTATAATCTCTGTGGCTGCTAGGTGAAGGGTACCCTCGGTTTGGGCAACTCTGCCTGTCCCCTACCCTGACTTTAGCTCTTTATAGCCAGTCAGGAATATTTTTTGGGATTCATGACCTGACACCTTTTTCTGCTCATGAACTTCCACTTTGTGTAAATATATTAGCTCTGTTCATTCATTCATTTATCCACTCATTCATTCCACAAAAAATTCATTAGGAACATGTGGCTTTACCATGGAAGATGTGAAAATGAATAAGATGGACTCCTGTTTTAAAATGAGATTATACCGGGGCAGCTAGGTGGCACAGTGGATAAAGCACTGGCCCTGGATTCAGGAGGACCTGAGTTCAAATCCGGCCTCAGACACTTAACATTTACTAGCTGTGTGACCCTGGGCAAGTCACTTAACCCCAATTGCCTCACCAAAAAAAAAAAAAAAAAAAAAGGAGATTATACCTTAGTAGAAGAGCTGGTGGGTAAAAATGTAACTGATACAAAGTAATGCTTAGGGGGGCTGCAGTGCAATAGATCACATTGATTTTAAGGGATGAGGAAAATCTTCTTCTTCTTCGCTGAGGTTGTTGGGGTTAAATGACTTGCCTAGGATCACAAGCTAGTAAGTGTTAAGTGTCAGAGGTTGTATTTGAACTCAGGTCCTCCTGACTCCAGGGCCAGTGCTCTACCCACTGTGCCACCTAGCTGCCCCCAGAAAAGATTCTTGAAGGCATTTGAGTTTAATTTTTAAGGATGGTTAAAATTTTGACTGGAAGACAAAACAAGGGAAGAGATTTGGAGCATAAGGTGAGTAAATATTAGGAGGTAAGAAATCTCAACATGTTTGGGAGAACAGTGGATAGTTGAGTTTGCCTAGAAGGTAGAGTCCAGGAAAGGTAGTAGAATATTATAAGGCCAAAAAATTGGAAGTCAGAAGATGGAGCCCATACCATGGTTTTGATTACCAGACAGACAATAGTATTTAAGCTTTATTCAGTTAGAAATGGAATGGAATCATGTATTCAGCAAATTGATAGATTACTCACTTTCTCCAAAACTCTTTAACTCTTCAATCCCCAAATAAAGGAATTATGTGCTATAAACGCAAATGTATATGTATATATGCATGTATGCATGTATGTATCTACTTATCTATCATCTATCTATCTATCATCATCATCTATCCATCCATCCATCTATCCACTCACCCACCCACCCACTTACTTACCTACTGTGGAAATTTAATTTGATTTGGGGACCCTGCCTTTGGGCCGAGATTAAAAAACCTTAGGCCCTCAGGGGCTTTTTCTGTGTAAGAGGAGCTAGGGCCCTTGCCCCTCTTTTTCAGCTGCAGGGGCCTCTGAGCAGGGCTAAGCTGTGCAGGAGAAAACCTCAGGCCCCAGGGGAGGCACAGAGCGCCCCTGCGAACAGTGGAGAAGCACACAAAAACCCTCAAGGACGCCAGGGTTTGCTTCGCCCAGCCCCGGCTGCGGGCTTGTGTAACTCAGGGGTTGGCCAGGCCTGAGTTTCGGCTGAGAGCAGGTTAATAAAAAGGGGGGCAGACAAGACAAGAGGGTCGGTACAAGTGAAGATAGAGAAGACACTGGGTGGACAGACAGAGGAGGCCAGGAGATTAAGAGAACAGGAGACAGTAAAAGGAGGTTGGAGAAGACAGAAGGGGGGTTGCTACAAGGACGCTAAGGAGAAGGAGGCAGAGGTATGGAGTGAAAGGGGAGGCAGGGAGATTAAGAGAACAGAAGGTCACCTGAGGATAGAGAAAGTGAGAGGAGACTAGAGATGCTGAGACGTCGGTGAGAAAGGAATGCTAGAGACGCTGAAGGGGAGACAGAGAAAAAGCTAAGAGCAAGGAAGGAGAATGAAACAGTAAGAGGCTTTTCAAGGGGGTTGGCAAAAGTACGGAGCAGGGGGGGCTTTTCAGTGAGGGGAACGTTGGTAGGCAAGAGGCAGCAATGGCCCTTATTATATTAAAAGCAGACAGGTTGTATAATTTGCATTTCTTAACCCTTATTGTTTAGATTGACTTTTATAAATAAATTCTGCTTTGATTATTTAATTAAGAGGCTTCTTAATCATTTGCTTATCAATTTGGGAGTGGAGCAGAGTGGAGAAATTTTTAAATGGCCCATATTAAATTAATAGCAGTCAGATAGCCAGCCAGCAAAACATTCCCAGGTTAGTCTAAAGTCCCCAGTGAGATTAGTACCCACTAAGTTAGTTAAAATATTTTTACACTACCTACCTATCCGTTTTCTGTTAGGAGAAGACAGAATTCCCTGGCAAGGTAAGAAGCTTATGAAGAACCAAAAACCTTTAAGACTTAAAGTTATCACTTGATCTCCCTCTACCACCTGTCTCCACATGCACCATTGCAATGAGCACTAGCAAACTTGTAGGCTTGGGCCCAAGGTCTACACCTAGGATCTATATCTGTGGTTGTAGCAGTTCTACCTGAATACCTCCCCCACCCATCCCATAAGAAATGCCAAATGTTGGTTTTACCCAGCCACATGAAGGAAAGGAGGACAGTGGAGGAAAGAAGAGGGTGGCCTAAAGATGTTCAGATACAAACGAAAATGCCTGCTGGGGCATATCCTATATTCCTGGAGATTTCTCAGGGCATGAACCCAGAGAAGTGAATTCCCATCACTCCTAAGGTGAAAAGGCCGAAACATTTCTGTAGTCCAGCCCCAGGTTACTGCCTACCAGAGTAAGTATTGGGGGATTACATGAAAAAGGGCAAAACACTAAACATACCAAGAGAAATAATAGCCTCAGCAAAAGTAGAGAATACAAGCATATAAACCAAAAGAGAGGATTCTGAAAGCAAAAGAGAGAACAAATCTTCAAACTGACTTGAAAGTTGGCTTAGCAAATAGTATAATATGAAATAAGGTGAAGCAACAATACCTGATGAAAGATAGAAGCTTATGTTCTCCTCAGAGAGCATGGAAAAATAAGAAACTCCAGAATTGTTTAAAAGAGAAATAAAATTCATAAAATAAGAAATTAGGTATGAATAGAAATAAGAAATTTGAATTTTCAATGTAGAAAATGGACATCTAAATTTAGATTTAAAAAAATGATTAGCAGAGTAAGAAAAAATAAATCTATGGTAGAGAATTTCTCCAAAGAAATAAAAATCTCTGCAGGAGAAAATAGGAGTAAAGGAAATTTTGGCAGGAGAGAAGTAATAATTTTAAAAGAACATATAAATTCCCTAAAGGTTAAAGTGACATCTTGAAGACAGGATCATAGAGATAGCACAAGGATCACTATTAGTGATCTGGAGCATTATGGTTATTAATATTTTGCTATTCTTTTGAGAACTGTTTAAAACCTTTGACCACTTTATCTACTAGGGAATGGCTTTTGATCTTATATATTTCTTTTCATTATATATATATATTTTGGATACCAAACCCTTGAGTGAGAAAATTAAAACAAAAGAATAATTCTCTCCATTTGATTGCTTCTCTTCTTGTCCTAGACGGATTAATTTTATTTGTGCAAAAACTTTTCAATTTCATATAATCTAAATTATATATTTTTACCTTAGGTAATTGCCTCTATATCTTCTATGAAAGGCTCACTGCCTTTCCTCTGCCATCTTGGCTCTGCCCTGGAACTCCCCTTACGCTTTTCTTCTAATTTTATAATGATATGGTCTTCTTTTAAAAATGGTAAGATTCGGGCAGCTAGGTGGCATAGTGGATAGAGCACCAGCCCTGGAGTCAGGGGGGACCTGAGTTCAAATCTGGCCTCAGACACTTAATACTTACTAGCTGCATGACCCTGGGCAAGTCACTTAACCCCAATTGCCTCACCAAAAGAAAAAAAAAGAATTCAAAAATGGTAAGATTCAGGTCATGTATCCATTTAAAATTTACTGTTGAATATGATGTAAGATGTAGGTCTAAGCTTAGTTTCTTCCAGACTGCTTTCCAGCTTTCCCAGTTCTCATAAAAGAGGGGATGCTTTCCTAAGTAATTTATATTTTGTGGGTCATCAAAAACTTGGCTATTGAATTAAATTTTTATTGTCTCTTACCTACTTTGTTCCATTGGTCTGCACTACTTTAACTTACATAAAATGATTTTGGTGACTATTGCTTTATAATATATTTTGTGGTCTAGAAGCACTTTTTAGAAATTTCTCTGGAGGCAATCTATGAATTCAATAAATAAGTGTTTTATTTTCTATTGAAAAGTGCTGGCCAATTTTCTTCTGTTTTTTTTTCTTTCAAGGTGATATTTAGGTTTAATTTTTCATTTATAGCTAATGATAATCCTATATTATATCTGTATATCCTATCTTTAATATAACTCACTTGTTTGTATAGAATCTGTATATTCTTCTAAAGCTAATGTCTTTTGCTTCTCTTCTGCTAAATTTTCTTCAACATATATTTTTGTGTTCTGAATCTGTTATTCTCCCATTCAGTGCTTCCATTTAGAGAAATATTATGTTATATTATTTCCATTTTATTTGTCTTAAATTTTGTAATGAGAATATCATGTTCATAAGAAATGACCCAGGTAAGAGATAACATATAAACTATAACATAACATACATTAACTATGTACACCCTATAGACAGAGTGGTGACAGATCATAGGTAGAGAATGAAAAATATGTGCATTCTCACACATAACCAACCAGGGGTTTGATTTGTTTGTACTGCACACACTCAATTGTTTATAAGAAGAATTTATAAGAAGGATTGTGGGAGCGTCATTGGCAAGTGACAGTGGCCTTTCCAAAAAAAAAAAAAAGCACACTATTAATATATTTTTAAAAGCTGCATTGAGAGCTCTATTTTCTGACCAAATTTCTACCCTATTATCATCTTTAACAAGTTTTATTTATCTTGCGAAACATTCTTGAGTTTTATGTTCTCTAGGGAATACAGAGAATTCTTTTTCTGACGGGATTTGAGATTCATTTTGCTTCATATTATATCTGTTAAAAGTATTATTACTTTTTCATATTCATTTATTTTATTTTTAATTTATGGAATAAAACAAGCATTTCCATGACATAATATAATAAAAAGATGATTGCATATGAAACCGCAAAATTATACAAACCTTATTATTCTTTTTAAATACATAATAAAATTATCATGTAAATTTCTTTTTCCCCTTTTCTCTTTCCTTTCTCCTCCCCCAGAAATGGTTACCATTAGACACAAATATGTACATATGGATGGATGGATGGATGGATATGTATGTATGGATGTAGATAGAGAAAAATAAAATTATTCTATACAAACTTCCATTTACCAGTTCTTTCTCTCTATGCAGATAGTGTCTTTTTTCATAGTTAATTTGGATATTTATAATTGTAGAAATGACTTATTCATTTAATGTCATTCTTAAAAAATTATTGCTGGTACTGTATACGATGTTCTCTTGGTTCTGCTCATTTTGCTCTTCATTATTTCATCTGTCTTTCCATGTTTTCCTAAAACCTCATAATTGCTTATAGCACAGTAAGTATTCCATTACAGTCATATACCACAACTTGTTTAACTCAATTGGTGGGCATCTCTGTAATTTCTAGTTCCTTGCCACCACAAAGAAAACTGCTTGAAACATTTAAAAACATATAGGTTCTTTCCCCTTAATTATCTTTGTATAATTATTTTTCCTTTTCTCTTTTTCACAATTTTTTTTTTGGTGAGACAATTGGGGTTAAGTGAGTTGCCCAGGGTCACATAGCTAGTAAATGTCAAGGGTTTGAGGCTAGATTTGAACTCAGGTCCTCCTGAATCCAGGGCCAGTTCTCTATCCACTGTGCCACCTAGCTTTCCCTCACAATTATTATTCTTAACTGTTTCCCTCCATCCTATTCCCTTCCCCCTGATATTTACTCAATTATCTATCTTCTTTCACCCTATCTGTCCTCAAAAGAGATTTATTTCTGACTTCACCCTCCCTTCTTTTACTCTTTATCCTTTCCCCCTCCTATTTTCCTGCAGGGTTAGATAGATTGCTCCACCTAATTGAGTGTGTATGTTATTCCCTCCTTGAGCCAATTCTGATGAGTGTTGGGCTCATTTACTGCCAAACTTAAATAGATTACTCCACTCATTTGGGTGTGTATATTAATCCCTCCTTGAGCCAACTCAGGTCTTTGAGCCTATTCTGATAAGTGTAAGGTTCATTCACTTCCCTGCTCCTCTCCCATCTCTCCCGCCACTCCATAAGCCCTTTCCTGTTTCTTTCATGTGGGATTTCACCCCATGCTACCTCTCATCTTTCCCCTCCCCCAATGTATTCCTCTCATCCCGCAATTTTACCCTGAAGATGTTATCATGGGGTAGCTAGGTGACACAGTGTACAAAGCACCCACCCTGGTCCCAGCAGGACCCCAGCCCAAATCTAGCCTCAGACACAAGACACTTACCCACTGCATGTGTTAAGGGCTAAAATTCTAGCTAGTCTGTCTAAAATATCTAATGAGTGGTCGCCAATAAATTATAAGCTTTAGCAAGAGTTAGACTTTTAAGCATTTATTAAGGAGAATAAGAATTTGGTAAAGAGAGAGAGAAAGGCCTAGATTCCTATCTATTAAAGGGAGAGCGCATTTCTAGCTCCGCTCTCCACCAGAGTCCAAAGGAAAGAGACCCAGAGTCAGCGCCAGTCTCTTCCTTCCTCCTCCCACTAGTCTGCGTCACTTCCTCCCGCCAAAGAAAAGACTCCTGGTCTTGCCCTCAAAGACCTTCGCTTCATGGGCAGAACTCTTCTACAGTAAGTATCCAGCAGGTGGTGTCATTCCAATCATTACACATGACCCCAGGCATGTCACCCAACCCCAACAACCGCACAAAGAGAAATAAACAAAAAATAAATAATTTGCAGATATCATCCCTTCATAATCAATTCCCACCTGTGCCCTCTGTCTAAATTGATTTCTATCATCTGACCTAATACTGAGAAAGCTCTTATGAATTAGATGTATCATCTTTCCATGTAGTAATGTAAACAGTCGAACCTTTTTAACATCCCTCTTAATTTATTTTTCCTGTTTAAATTTTTATGGTTCTCTAGGGTATTGTATTTGAAAGTCAAATTTTCCATTCATTACAGATCTTTTCATCACGAATACATGAAAGTCCTCCTTTTCATTGAAGTCCCATTTTTCCTCTGAAAGATTACACACAGTTTTGCTGGGTAGGTGATTCTTGGTTGTAAACCCAATTCCTTTAGCCTCTGGAATATCATATTACATGCCTTCTGATACTTTAATGTAGAAGCTGCTAGATCTTGTTCTATCCTGGCTGTGGCTACCATGGTACTTGAATTCTTTTTTTTTTTTTTTTGGTAGCTTGCAATATTTTCTCCTTGACTTGGGAGCTCTGGAATTTGCCTATAATATTACTGGGAGTTTTCCTTTTGGGATTTTTTTCAGGAGGTGATCGGTGGATTCTTTCAATTTCTATTTTGCCTTCTGCTTCTAGAATATCAGGGCAATTTTCCCTCACAATTTCTTGGAAGATGATGTCTAAGTTCTTTCCTTTGATCATGGTTTTCAGGTAGTCTAATAATTTTCAAATTATCTCTCTTGGATCTATTTTCCATGTCAGCATTTTCCCCAAGAAGATATTTCACATTGACCTCTTTTTTTTTATTCATTTGGATTTTCATTATTGTGCCTTGGTTTCTCATAAAGTCACTGGCTTCCATTTGTTAAATCCTAATTCTTAGGCAATTATTTTCATCAGAGAACTTTTTCATTTGGCTTTTCAAGCTGTTGAATTTTTTTCATGCCTGCATCACCCTCATTTCTCTTTCCATTTTTTCCCTCAACCTCTCTGACTTTATCTTCAAATTCCTTTTTGAGCACCTCTATGGCCTGAGACCAATTCATATATTTCTTGGAAGCTTTGGATGTAGAAGCCCTGATGTTGCTATCCTCTTCTGAGGGTGCACCTTCCTTATCACTAAAGAAACTTTCTATGGTCCTCACCTTTATCTGTCTGCTCATCTTGCCTGTCTTTTACTTAACTTTTAGCTCCTTAAAGTGGGGCACTGTTGCCAGGCTTCACTGTCCCAAGCTTCAGGAGGTCTCAGTTGGTATGATTTAAGGAGGGGCAGGTTCTTCACTTGCCTGGCTTGTTCCCTGATCTGTAGATATTCCCAAGCTGACTTTCTAATTAACCAGACAGCAAAATGTTGTGTGCTGTGGTTGTTAGCTCTGATGAGCCTGTGCCCTTCCCCCACCTGGCTCACTGCTACTTAAGCTTACTTTCTGGTTCCCAACAGGACTGAAAAAGTTCTGCCTCAGCACCAGCAGAGACCACTGTAATCTCCCCCATGCCAAGGGCTCAGCCCTCTCACCAGACCATGAGATTAGTTTCACATGACACTGGTTCTGCAGCTGATTCAGAAGCTTTGGGGGTTTCTTTCCCAGGCTTGGCCTGCCTGGGACTGGATCTGTGTCAGCGTGATGGTGGGGTTGGGCTCCACTCCTGTCTCAGCACAGCAGCCCCCTGCTTCCAACCTTCTAAGCTGTCTTTGGTTGGAAAATGATCTCAGCACATTCTTCTGTGGGTTTTCCTGCTCCAGGTATTGTCCTATGGCATTATTTGGAGGTTTTTTTGAGAGATCGTGTCATGAGTACGAGAGCTCATTGCCTTTCCTCCACCATCTTGGCTCTGTCCTGGAACTCCCCTTAATTATCTTTGGAAACAGACCTAGTAGTGGCATTTCTGGGTCAAAGGCAGTTTAATAACTCAGAACAGAATTCCAGATTTCTCTCCAAAATGGTTGGGTCAGTTCACAATTCCACCAACAATGAATTGGTATCCCAATTTTTTGATAACCTTTCCAAAATATATTGCTTTTCCTTTCAATCATTTCAGCCAATCTCGTAGGTATAAAATATCTTGTTTTAATTTGCATTTCTCTAATCAATAATGATTTAGAGCATTTTAAAAATATGACTATAAATTGTTTTGGTTTATTCATTGGGAAAGTACCTGTTCATATTCTTTGACCGTTCATCAACTGGGGAATAACTTGTATTCTTAGAGATTTTACAAAGTTCTTTATGTATATGAGATATGACATTTATCTGAGAAACCGTGTATAAAATTTCTCCCCAATTACCTGCTTTCCTTCTGGTCTTGGCAATATTTGTCTTATTTGTACAAAAAACCTTTTAATTTAATGTAATCAAAATGATCCATTTCACATATAATTTTGCTTTCTATCTCATATATTCATAAACTGTTCACCTCTCCATAAGTTTGATAAGTAACATGTTCCATTTTCTTCTAATTTTTTTGTAATATTTTTCTTTATATTTAGGTCATGTATCCATTTTGACCTTATTTTTTTTTTGTGGGGCAATGAGTGACTTGCCCAGGGTCACACAGCTAGTAAGTGTCAAGTATCTGAGGTTGGATTTGAACTCAGGTCCTCCCAAATCCAGGGTCAGTGTTTTATCCACTGTGCCACCTAGCTGCCTCCATTTTGATTTTTATCTTGGTAAATGGTGTAAGATATTGCTCTATGCCCAGTTTCTGCCATATTGTTTTCCAGTTTTCCCAATATTTTTTTTTACCAAATAATGAATTCTTATCCTGAAAAGTCTTTACTTTTGTCAAATACAAAGTTATTTTATTTATTTGCTTCTGTAAATTGTGTGTCCACTATGTTCTATTGATCTACCTTTCTAAAATATTATTTTAAAATATACTTATTTATTTTCTTCTGTATTTATGGCTCTTACTGTTTGCTTATTTGTTTAAGAGATGGGTTTATAACCCTGATTTTCTCCTTTGGACATTTTGTCTTTCTGTCTTTTGTTGTTGTTGTTGTTGTTTGGTGAGGCAATTGGGGTTATGTGACTTGCCCAAGATCACACAGCTAGTAAATGTCAAGTGTCTGAGACTGGATTTGAACTCAGGTTCTCCTGACTCCAGGGCCAGTGCCACCTAGCTGCCCCCTCTGTCTTTTTCTTATGTTCCTAGTAATTTGCCTCTGACTTCCCACCTCACTCTTGGTTCCTTCTGCTTTCACTGCTGCACAGACATCCTTCCCCTTAGCATATTATACCAAAGGACTTTGGGGGACTGATTTGCTCCGTGTCAGGCATAAACTCCATAGACAAAAGACAGATCTAAATTAGAATTCTAGCATAATTTTGCTTGACTGGACAGAATCAATGTCTTCTGCTTTCTATCTGAATGGAAGCAGTTGTGATCTCTATTAAAGGCAGATATGGGGCAGCTAGGTGGCACAGTGAATAGAGTACTGGCTCTGGATTCAGGAGAACCTGAGTTCAAATCCGGTTTCAGACCCAGGACACTTATTATTTGTGTGACCCTGGGCAAGTCACTTAACCCCAATTGACTCAAAAAAAAAAAAAAAGGCAGATCAGTTGCCAGGTCATATGATCAACAAGATGGAAAACTATATAGTTTTTCTGATCCTCATGACCTCTCAAACCTCTCCAAAACAAAAATTCTGCATCAAAGATAATACCAATTTCAGTTGTCTCCGGGATCAAGGTTATTCAGCATCCAAAAGTAAGTAAAAAAAACCCAAAAACCAAAAACCAAAGAAAAAAAAAACAAGAAACCATGAATTAACACTCACTGACCCTGAGCTCATTCATCACCCCTCCTCCCACCTCCCATCCTATAATCAGCAAGGCTGCACCAATAGACCCAAGGACACAACACAGGCTTACAACAAAACCCATCCCCTATCCCCAGTCCCCCCTTCCTCTTTTCAGTGCTATAGAAATCACAATTTTAAGTTAAAGTAAAATTTTCCTGTCTGTGACAGACAAACAAAAGGTTTCATTAATTCGTCAGGAGCCACAACCCTGTAGCTCCAGTGTTGCAAAGCTTTTAATGGTTGTGCCAAGGGCAACAATTGTAACACTGGAAGAACTGGTGATAGGAGGAAAGGCCCTATAATAATAGAATTGTAAAGCTCCAAGACAAAGAATTAAGGAAAATAGATAGTGGGATCCAACATCAGGATATTGATAGTTTGTATGGGTCAATGGCGGTGCATATGTATCATTTGACCAAGCCTAAGAGAAAAAGCACAGAATTTAGCTGGGGTCAGTTTTGACCACCTGAAAGTCAGTTGAAGCAAAGACCTGTACTGCTAAACCCTAAAGTGGGAAGAAGGTGAGACTCTTTGGGACCCAGACTCCCCCCACCAAGAAATAAACAAAACCAAGATTTAAACAGGAAGTCAAAATTTGGGTGGTACAGAAAATAAGTGTGTGTGTGTGTGTGAGAGAGAGGGGGTGTTGGGGAGGGAGATGGAAATTATGAAATATTTAAGGAAAAAGAAAATTCAAGGACCTCAAATATAAACAATAGCCTAACAGGAAAAAACAGTAACAGCCAAAGGAAATATCGCCCCCATATCTAGTATAAAAATTCAGGCATCTATGAATAAATACTGTAAAACAAAAGAAAATAATCCAACACTTGAAACAAAGGACACTATGGAATTTAAGGAGAATATTGGAACCACAAAACATTTTCCCGAGTGGTGCAAAAGAGAAATGAGAATTATGAGAGCAGAGTTTATATCCTGAATAGCAAAAATAAGAGTCAAAATAAAAAATCTGGAATCTTCAATGACAAGTTTCACAAAAAGAAAAAAAAGAGAACAATAGAATGGGTCTGTAAATATACAAAATTCAAAATTTAAGGGAAACCTAAAAGAAGAGAAGCAAAAAAACAAAAACAAAAACCAAACAAAAAAAACTTTTAAAAGAAAATATGCTATCTGTGCAAGCAAAACATACTGATTTTTTAAAAATTATAAAAGTATTTTGTTATTGTCCAGTTACATGTAGAGATAATTTTTAACATTTGTTTTACAAGATTTCTAGTTTCAAATTTTTCTTCCACCCTCCTCTCCTTCCCCCCCTTCCCAAGACAGCAAGTAATCTGATATAGGTTATATATGTATAATAACATTAAACATATTTCTGCATTAGTCAAAAACATACTGATTTTGAAGACAGGATACATGGAGACAACCTAAGGAAATTAGGTCTCTGAAGAGAATACAATAGGACAAAAAACCTTAATACCATAGTGAAAGAAATAACAGATTACTGTCCAGAATTTCTGAACATAGAAAATGAAATTACAATTGAAAATTATATCAAATTGCCTCTAAGAAAATAATCTGGGGCAGCTAGGTGGCACAGTGGATAGAGCACCGGCCCTGGAGTCAGGAGTACCTGAGTTCAAATCCGGCCTCAGACACTTAACACTTACTAGCTGTGTGACCTTGGGCAAGTCACTTAACCCCAATTGCCTCACTAAAAAAAAAAAAAAAAAACCAAAACCAAGGTGACAGACTCCAAGATACATTTAGTCTCAATTTGTGGTTGTTTTTCTTGATGTTGCTGCTATTCTTTTCATTTATATTGCAGTAGCCAGGTATGTTGTTTTTCTAGTTCTGCCAATGTCATTGCATCATTTCATGTCTTTCTATGCTTCTCTGTAATTATATTCATTTCTTATAATACAATTATATTCTATTCCATTCATATATTAATTTAGCTTTATTTATTTAGCTTTTTACCAATTGATGAGTGTTTACTTGGCTTCCAGTTCTTTAGTACTATTACAAATATTTTGGTGTATGTGTCTTTGATCTCTTGGGGGTGTATCCTAACTATGGGAATTTGAGACATAGAATACAGTTTTGGAATCCCGAAAGATTTCCCCCCTAAATATGACATTATTTTGAGGTGTGCCCATCTTTCATTTAAAGCATTAAAGAGGTTATAACTTTCTTATTGTTCCTTGAAGACAAGCTATGGACAATTGAGGTATGAGAAATAATGAACTAGAGATACTGTTGGGTAGGAAAAATTATGGCCATAGTGATAACAAAAGAAAGTGGATATGGTCTTATTCCTGTTCTGGAATATAAAAATGAGGTTAAATGAATTGCCTAAAGTCACACAGTGAGTTGATTGGAAGACTTTGAGATTGGCTTGATTTTATAAATGGAAAATAGCATAGAAACAATGTAGAGGAGATGCTATAGAATCTTAGACCAAATAAAGCTTTTTGTTCAGTCATTTTTCAGTCATGTCCAACTCTTCATGACCCCATTTGGGGTTTTCTTGGCAAAGCTACTGGGGTGGTTTGCCATTTCCTTCCCCAGTTCATTTTATAGATAAGGAAACTGAAACAAACAGGGTTAAGTGATTTGTCTGGGATTACACAGCTAGTAAATTGTCTGAGACCAGATTTGAATTCAGGAAGATGAGTTTTCCTGACTTTAGGCCCAGCACTCTATCCACTGTGTCACTTAGCTGCCTAAATAAAGCTGGGGGAGACCTTTGAGCTCATCCAGTCCTACTTCATTTTACAAATGATGTAAAATGATTTGCCTAAGGTAACACAGCTCGGATAGGAGGATCCAGCACTTAAACCCCGGACTCCTTGTTCAGAATCCAATGCTTCTACTGCCATAAGATTCAGGTTGGTCCTGATGAGTACAAACAGTGAATCCTATGAAGTGGTCAAATTACTTGAATTCATGCTCAGTTGCTATTGAGTTGGAACCAATTACATATTTAAATAATTATCATTTTTTAATACTGTAAATGTGAGTCCATGTAACCAATGCACAGGATTATTTATTTGCAGTGATTGGAACCTCAATATATTGCCTTTCTAAATAGGAAGTCACTGGCTGTGCTTTTATGGGAATGAGATGCATTTTTCCAGAGGCAAACATCAGAACTGAAATCAAATTCCAACCCAGAGTCAAAATGTGCAATTCTAAACTTCCTGATGGTGGTGCTGGCTGTGGTCCACAAATGAGTCCTATTGGATCTGGAAGTGATCTCAGAGATCATATGAGTCCCTTCTATGACCCCCTGAAATGAGGTCATTTAGAAACAATTATTATGCAGCTAGTCTATGCAAGAGGCAGTGCTATGTGTTGGGGATTTTTATTCATTTATATTTTTGTTTGAGGAGTAGGAAATGCAGAGTATCCAGACCTGTGATTTCATTGGTGTGGGGTATTCCAAACTGTTGTTGGAGTTCCTCCACTGATGCAGATTGACATTCTGATGAGGCTTTTTTCTCTTCTTAAAGTTACAATTGCCTAAGGCACTGAGAGGTTAAGTAATTTCTCTGTGGTCAAACAGCTAATAAGTGCTAGAAGCAGGACCTATGGGCAGGTCTTCCAGACTCTAGGACCAGCTCTTAGCCACAGGGTATCTCCCCATCAAAATTCAAATCAATCAATCCCTTCAAGGGTCCTAAATTCTAATGAGGATGGAGGAAGATTGAGAATAAAGGAAAATAAACATAGGATATAAGTACAATTGAGATGATAGAGACTAATAGCAATTAGGGAGAAATAAGGGAAGGTGTAATTAAGGAGGTGGCACTGGAAGTGAGTCTTGAAGGAAAATGAGGAGCAGGAGAGATAGTGATGAGAACTGTGTATATTCTAGACGTGGGAGGTGACAGTTTGTGTTAATCCACAGAACTAGATAGTATAATATCGATTTCAGGGGCTAACTAATGGTCCATTTTGATTGGAACATAGAGTTCATGAAGTGTGAAAATATGAATAATAATAAGAGTAATCATTCCTGAGACAGGATTCGAACTCAGATCTTCTTGTCTCCAAGTACAGAAAAATGTGGGATTCAGATTACAGAGAGAGCTTTAAATTCCATGCTAATGGAGTTTGTACTTTATCCTATAGGCAATGGAAAATGACTGAATATTTTTGAGGAGGGGAATAAAATGATCAGGCAGATTTTTGACAGCTGTGTGGAAAATGGATTGAATAGAGGAGAGATTAGAAGCAGAGAGACTAAATAGGACTTTATTGCAAGAGCCCAGCTATGCGGGGGTAAAAGACCTGAAAAAGGGTTGTGGCTGTGTGAGTGGAGAGAAGGGAATAGATGAAAGAGATACTGAGGAGGTAGAATTTACTAAGCTTGGCAATTGATTGGATATGAAGAGCGAGGGAGAGAGAGAGAAGAGAGATCTTGAGCAAGTCAGTAAACTGTTCAGAACTTTAAGCCAAAGGTGTCAAATTCACAGCCTACCACAACCAAGGAACCAGATTAAAATGTAATTGTGAAATATTGAACAAAATAAAAAAAATACAATGTAGATAATGTCAATGATCTTTGAACCAGGAGTGACTAAGAGGATGGGGGTGTCCTCAACAGAAAAAAGGGAAATTTGGAAGAGGGGGAAGACTATAGCGTAAGAAAATTAGTCCCCCTTGAGTTCTCTAAAAGAAGACTTCCAATTGCAGGGAATTTAGTGTGAAACACTCAGTTTTTGTGGAAATCTCGAATTATAAATTAGGGTCCTTAAGGGGGAAATTTGGATCATGGAAAGCAGATACAGATACAGTGATTTTCTATCCAGTATTATTAAAATAACCAGAATTATTTCCATCTTTTTCAAATACTGTCACAAAATTCTGAAAACAAAATTACTTTAAAAAATTAAAGTGAATCAAAAGTAAACTTTTTCTCTTATCTTTTATTTTTTGTCCCTGATCTTGTGACTTGAGTGTCATAGGAAATTTCTGTTGAGAAAAATTCTTCTAGCAATGTAGATTGATACCTTCTTTGCAATTTAAATCATCAAACAGTCATCTAGAGCAATGGCATCAATCTCAAATAGAAACAGGCCACATTTTGACTACAATTTAAACCACAAATTAACAATATCTGTGGATTTTTATTTATTTTGAATGTGTCCAGTACATCTCCATGGTGGGACTTAAAGTCAGGATTTCCTGATTCTGAAGCTGACTTTTTAATTTTTTTTTAATCTACTGTGATACATTGTCTCCCATCTATCGGTTATTTGCCATTCTATTTTTTTAGTTTTCTAGAAGTCATCATTTCCATACAACTATAGTAGAATTATAATTCATTTTCAGCTTTGCCATGTAACTCCTTTGGGCTGTAGAGTTCTCATCTATAAAAATGAAGGACTTGGACCAAATGATTTCTCAGGTCCCTTTGATTTCTAACATTCTCTGTTGCAGAACATAGAATTTATTAAGTATTTACTTTATGTGAGGCACTGTGCTAAGTACCTAGGATACAAAAACAAAGTTGTCTTTATCTTAAGGAGCATACATTCTAATAGGAAAAGATGAAACATAAATGGGAACTGAAAAGGAGAGAGGGTTAGAGAGGGGAGACCAGATAGCAGGAGTAGAGATGAAATAGACCTGGGAGTGAGCCAAAAATGAAGTGAGGAGCATAGCTAGAGATTCTCATTATTTCAAATTTCCAGGGAAAGATGCTGCAATCAGTGACTATGCGTCAGGGTTAAGTCATCCTCAGAGGACCAAGGAAGAGGAAGATGGTGGTAAGCAATTGGCTGTGTTTTCATTGTTCAGTCATGTCTGACTATTAATGACCCCATTTGAGGTTTTCTTGGCAGATATTGGAGTGGTTTGCCATTTCCTTCTCCAGCTCATTTTACAGATGAGTAAAGTGAGGCAAACAGGGCTAAGTGACTTCCCCAAGGTCACATAGCTAATAAGTGTCTGAGGCTGGATTTGAACTCAGAAAGATGAGTCTTCCTGATTTCAGACTCAGCACTCTATGCACTATGCCACCTAATGGCCCATTTGGTTTTAGTGCATTCTAATAAATCTAGTTTGGCTGACTAGCTCTATGACTGAACAAGTACCCTAATCTCCATGTGTCTTGTTTTTCTTAGCTACAAAATGTAGACAAAAGGACTTTCCAAATCTTCTTCCAAGGACTACATGAGATAATGTATGCAAAGTGCTTTTGTTAATGTAAGTGCTCATATAAATATAAGTTGCTCCTTCAACTACTTATCTCAGCTAGGTAGTCTCATATTTCAACTTAAGCAACAACAAATATTTAAGCCTTGGAAACAATTTTCATTACTTCCAAAGCAAAATGTTTTAAGTGTTTTTTTTTAATTGAAAACACAAATAAATGTATGCTCTTTTAATGCAAATATTTGGTTCATGCTTAGCGAATAGATCAGGTGTGAGTATGTTCACCATTCCTTCAGATCAAACAACAGCTGTTCTTTCCCTAAAATCTCCGTGTGCTTAATGTATTTAAGTCGTAGGATCCAAGAGCTAGAAGGGACCTTAGAAATCTTCCTTCTTTTACAGGTAGAGCAACTGGGAGTCAGAGAGAGGTGAAATGTTTAAGGTCACACAGTCAGTAAGCAGCAGAGCTGAGACATGAACCAATGAATAGAGTGGAAAGAGCACATATTCTGGAATTAGAGCTTTTATGTTTAAATTAATTCCACCTTTGGTCCTTACTATCTATGTGACCTTGGGTAAGCCATTTATTCCGATTAGGTCTAAGTTTCACAAAATGGAGAAGCTAATGACCTCCCAGGTCTCTTGCCAATTCTAAATCTGTGATCCTACCCTTTGACTCCAAAGCCAGCATGCCTTCTACCATTCCACACTGTCCCCTCTCATAATAAGTGGCATTTGTGGTTTATAAATTCGTTCATATATGTTATCTTATTTGATCCTTGTCATAGAGGCAGTATAGTACAATGGATAGAGCACAGAACTTGGAATCAAGAAGATTGGGTTCAAATCTCACCCCAGACATATAATACCTCTATGACTCTGGACAATTCACTTAATGTCATTGTGTCTCAGTTTCCTCATTTGTAAAATGAGAGAGTTTTAAACTTGATGGCTTCCAAAGGCCCTTCCCTATCTCTGATCCTAAGAACAGCTCTGAGAGATTGGTCGTGCATGTATAATGTGTAACCTGGGCTTCTCTGGGCATATTTTGAGTATGCCTAGAGCATGGAGCCTGTTGGGTTCTCTACCATATGGATGGGGATAGCCTCCTTTGATTGTCAGCCTGTGTCTTTAAAATTGGTATGGCTAAGCCTATCACTCTCTTTTACCACCATCTTTCAGCTTCAATCTTTTCAGCAACTCTTGGCATGGTACCATGGATGCCAGCAACTAAACTGGTGAGAGGGGAAGGACTTGACTTCCTTTGCTTATCTCTCAGCCCCAGCTTAAAGAAATGGGCCTAGAGGTGCTGGTTTCAGTTCTGTGTTATTTGTCCTTGGTTTCAAGTGCCTCGTTGAGCATTTGAGCCATGAAGACCTTGGCACCAGTATTGCAGGGAGGGCAGTGCAGCAAGTCAGCTTGATATGGAAACTCTGAGAAACCAGAGTGCCCAGGGTTTGTGTTTGAGTGAGGTTTTGGACTTGGAATAAGGATTGTGCTCTAAAGGAACTGAGCTAAGCCATGGGCCTAATCCTCTTCCTCTCTTCAGAGGTTGAAGTGGAGCAAGAGGGGAAGGGAATTATCTTTCCCATGTATTAGGGGAGTAAATTTGTTTATTTCTGATTTCTACCTTTGAAGTAAATATTTTTTTTGTAAATAGTCTTGAGTCACATATCATTTCCACTTTGCAAATGAGGAAACTGAGACACAGAGAGGTTAAGTAGTGTGCCCAGAGTAACACTATTACAAAGTAGTGTTCTTCCCAAGATCATTCATTTAGCTAATCAGGAACCAGCATTTTATTTTTTTTAAAGTAATAAACTTTTTTATTTATATCTTTGAGTTCCAATTTTTAATCCCTCCTGCCTTCTCTCCCCTCATCCCTCCCTGAGGTGGTAAGCAATCAGATATAGGTTATACATGTACAATTTGGTAAAACATTACCAAATTAGTCATTTTGTATATGAAAACTTCAATAAAAGAAAAAAAATGTAAGTAAAAAATAGCATGCTTCAGTCTGTTTCATCCATATCAGTTCTTTCTTTGGATGTGAATAGTATGGTTCATCATTAGTCCTTTGGGATTTTCTTGGATCTTTGTATTTTTGAGTGTAGTTAAGTCATTCACAGTTCTTTATCAAATGATATTGCTGTCACTGTATACAATGATCTCCTTGGTTCTGCTCACTTCACTAGACATCATTTCATAAAAGTCTTTCCGGGCCTTTCTGAAATCATCCTGCTTGTCATTTCTTAGAGCACAATAATATTCCATCACCTTCGTATACCACAGCTTGTTTAGCTGTTCCCCAACGGATGGACAAGGAACAAGCATTTTAAAGCTAGAAGGAAACTTAGAGATAATTGGTTATATGCCCATCATGTTACAAATGAGGAAAGTCAAATCAAGTTACCAAGTATTTTTTTATTAAGCACTTAGTATATACCAGGCACTGTACTAAGCTCTGAGAATACAAATAGGAGAGTCCCTGTTCTTAACCTGGCTCCTTTCTAGTGTTGTTGTTGCCCTTCACTTTTTTCAGTCATGTCTAACTCTTCATGACCCCATTTGAGGTTTTCTTGGCAAAGATACTGGAGTAGTGTGCCATTTCCATTTCCAGGTCATGTTACAGATGAGAAAACTGAGGCAAACAGGATTATGTGACTTGCCCAGAGTCACACAACTAATAAATATCTGAGGCTGGATTTGAACTCAGGTCTTTTTAACTCCAGTCACAGCAAGAAGACAATCCATGAAAAGAAGCTTAAAACAAAACAAAACAAAACCATGAGGGTAAATGGAGGGAAGGGGCAGAGAGAGGAAAGAGACAATTTAGAGGATGTCTGGAGATTTGGAAGTCATTCCTGGAGAAGTATGGTTGGCCTGGGCATCTTTCTTAAAATAAAGGTTCTGGGAGAACCTAGCTCCTCTGAGGAAGAGGCTACATGGGTGCAGGGTTCTTCTAGTGTGAGAAGTCCAGGGGTGAAGTAAACTTCCAGGGTGAAAAAGTTTCTGTGGCAGGGGAGAGAAAGCAGGAGTGGCAAGAGTGCAGACTGGAGAGGAAATTGAGACCCTTAAAGTTGAACAACTTACCCAAAGTCACACAGCTAATCAGCGGTAGTCAAGGATTCCGACCATAACTTCTTACTTCTTTTCATTACCTCCAACACTGATTTAGTAGCTGTTGACTCTCTCTAATGAAAGTCTTTTTACCATTCTTTACCCCTCTTCTTAAAGCAGTTTTTAAAAAAATCTTTTCTCTGTTTCTCAAATGTTACATAAACTGTTAAATATCCTTGCCCTAATCCTTAAAGTCCAGACAATGAAAAAAAAGTGCTCACATAGTATAGATAACTAAGTGTAGACTAGGTGTAGACATACCACAACGTTAATATTTCATTAATGCAGTAAATTTAAATGTTTTTAAAGAACTGAAATACTGATCAACAGTCCCTGTTTTTCAAAGACTCCCAACCTATCCATCTGACTTCTTTTTCTTTTTGTTCCCCAATTCATATCTCCCTCCCCTCCTGATCACTGGGTTCTTTAATGTCCCACAATACTTTGTTCATTCTTGCCTCTGTATCTTTCCTAGAAAATTGTTTGGCTCATATGGAATGCCTTCCCTGAAATGTATGCCTCTCAACCAATCTGATGCAAACCAATGAGCATTTATGAGGTACTTCTTTTCTCTTAGGCAATTTGTTAAAGTGCTGGAAATACAAAGAAAAACAACAACAACAAAAAAGCCTTTTCTCACAAGAAGTTTACATGCTACTGTAATGGACACAGCATATAAACAAGGAAATATATTTTGTTGTTTAGTCATTTTTCAGTCATGTCTGACTCTTTATGATTCCCTTGGGGTTTTCTTGGCAGAGATACTGGAGATGGTTTGCCATTTTCTTCTCCAGCTCATTTAACAGATGAGGAAACTGAGGCAAACAGGGTTAAGAGGCTTGTCCAGGGTCACACAACTAGTAAGTGTCTGAAGCCTGATTTCAACCCAAGAAGAAGAGTATTTCCTGACGTCAGGCCCATACTCCAACCACTGCCTAGCTTTCCTCTAGTTAAATATATACATGGCCATTTAAGGAAGGAGAGAATACTAGATATTACAGGAATTGAGACATACAAACTCAGCTGTGTAAACTGAGAGAGAGAAGATTTGGGTTCTCTTTCTAGACCTGCCATTGATTCTCCCCGTGACTGCTAGATTGCCTTTCATCCTATAATTTTATGGTTGTGTCTCTATGACTATGATATAAGATAGTACCTTTCAACACTAAATTTGTGATCCTCTGATCTTTGTGTTTCCTTATATTCTCCATAGCTCCTAGGATATAGTTTGTTTATTCAGTCATGACATTTTTATTACATAGCTATCATTCACTCTTCTGGATCTGGAAAGTATGAGAGAGAAACAAATCTAAAGGACTCCCCATGCTCTGAGTTATGTGAGATACAAAACTAGATAAAACATGGTCCCTGTCCTCATGGAGTCTACAATCTAGCACAGAAGATATAAAGCACTTGCTTAATAAATACCTATTGATTAATGGACTTGGTTCGGGAGGATTAATTGCCTTCACTGCTTTAGTTGCTAGGATTCCAATCCTTGACTTCAGCTGTTCAAGACAAGAGACAGGGAGCAACTTTTCAATCACAGTGAGATTATTTGGAGACTCTTATCCTGGTCACAATCCCTGATTAACCCAAGGGCAATTCATGTCTGGAGTCGCTTAAGAAGCATGCACAGGGGATATTAGGACCTGGTTGCATTTGATTCCCACTGAACAACTCCACCCTTCCCCTTTCCAAGTTTTCCCACACCTGTTCACAGCTTTTAGCCTAGACCAAACCAACACCTTCTCTCTCCCCTGCTGCCCTCCACCCCATCAGCATGGGGGGAGGGCTGGAAGTCGAAAACAAAGCTGTGACAAGCTTTCTTTGTGAAGGGGAAGGAGAGAGATGCATGGCAAATGCCAAACAAATTCTCTGAGCCCTTGATAAATTGGAAGAACAATGCAGGAGGAACTTGCAAAGGATTTATGGTGGCTGGGATTAAGGAAGTGTGTGAGAATGCCCACATTAAGCCGATTTGATGTAGAAGAAACATATGGGACTTTTCAATGAGACATTAACAAATGCTTTTCTGCACAGGTGCAGCTGAATTAAGCTAACACCTTTATATCAAAGTTCTGACCATTTGTCCAGAGTGTCAACTGATAAACAAAGAAAGGTGCAATAACCCAACAAGCCAGGGGGTCGAGGGAGGCTCT
The DNA here is from genome assembly GCF_019393635.1 of Dromiciops gliroides. Classification (NCBI taxonomy): domain Eukaryota; kingdom Metazoa; phylum Chordata; class Mammalia; order Microbiotheria; family Microbiotheriidae; genus Dromiciops; species Dromiciops gliroides. Next base: position 578,706,310 of record NC_057861.1, read on the forward strand.
TTTCACAATATTTGTAAACCAGCCATGTGTATTTCTTTAGACACTACTCCTTAGATTTAAAAAGGATGCTTCCAAGCCTGAAGCCATATAACAGGGCTTACCATAGACCAGGCTTTAATGTGAAACCTCCCAGTATCACCTACATAAAAAATATATATATATATATGTATATATAAAGGGTAGCTAGGTGGCACAGTGGGTAGAGCGCCAGGCCTGAAGTCAGGAAGACTCATCTTCCTGAGTTCAAATCTGGCCTCAGACACTTACTAGCTATGTGACCCTAGGCAAATCACTTAACCTTTCTTGCCTCAGTTTCCTCATCTGTAAAATGAGCTGGAGACAGAAATGGCAAACTGCTCTAGTATTTTTGCTAAGAAACCCCTAAATGGGGTTGCAAAGAGTTGAACATGACTGAGACGACTGAACCATAACAATATAAGGGACTCCAGTTCTCTCAGATCGAACTCTCAGTGTGAAAACTCTTTGTGTCAAAGCAGATTGGTGCATGCTCTTCAATTTATGTTCTGAGTTGCCTAGAAGACTGAAGTTAAATGACTGATTTCCCAAGGGTCACAGTCTGTGTGAGAGAGGACATGTATCTAGGACTTCCTGACTCTGAGGCCAGTGTTCTGTCCACCACTTGCTCTGTCTGGCATATTATGGGTGCCTTAAAATGCTAATTTAATTGAATCCTTTTTGAGGCAGTTCTAGAGTAATGGCAAAATACTGGTTCAGAGTCAGAAAAGCTGGGTGAGAATCTCGATTCTGTTACTTCCTTCTTGTGTGAGGTTGGGCAAGGCACTTTGCAATCTCTGGATCTCAATTTCCTTTCTTGTAAAAAAGGAAAAAGCTGATCTCTAAGCTCTAAACTCAGTGATTCTATGCTCTTGTGAGAAATTTCCATCTGTATTCCTTAACCTAGACTATAAGTCTAAAGGTCTCTAAGTCAAGTTGAACCAAGCAACAACCAGTAGCATACATGTGCTTGATACTTTAGGAGTTACAAAATACTTTATACTTTTCACAAAGACACACGAGGTAGTCAGTAAAAATCTTATTGTCTCTATTTTAGATATGAGAAAACTGAGCTTCACAAAAATCAAGTGTTTTTCCAAAGTTCACTAGTAAGTGGCAAAGCTAAATCTTGAATTCAAAGCCTTTGGGTTCCAAGTTTATTTCCCATTATTTTACACTTAAAAGAAAAAATGATCCATCCCAACAATAGAGAAGACAATATTTACTGTACTTGATTTAATTCCCAGAAAAAATAAATACTTCTGCCAGGCTCTATTATCATTACTATGGGGAATTACTCCATTCATTCAGGCAATATATAGCCTCTTCATTCATTCATTCATTCATTGGGATATTTTGCACTTACCATGCACAAAGAACTATATTATGGGGGATAAAAATTATGTGTAAATGATAGATGTTACTTTCCAAAGTGGACAATTTTGTTGGGAAAATAAGACATTTGTATATTTAACTATAGTTAAAAGCATTATATGCTGAATGCCAGATGTATGATGAAGTCTAGGGCCACATGACCTCATTATCAGCAATCTGTCTTTAATTATGAGATATTTCTTTCCACTATTGATTGCTCCAAATCTAACCAATTAGTAACAGGCAGGAATAGGGGTAATGTAATAAACAGATGTCATCTGTTAGGCTATTTGACCAGGTCCATTTAGCTTTTCTCAAAATGAGGCTGCTTATTGTGAATATGAGTCATCTTCTCTCTCAGAATATGAGCATATCCAACTTGCTAAAATGCAGCAAGATGCTGTGAGAGGAAGAATGATTTTTAAAGAGGCCATTGTTGCTCTTTCAGGCAAGTCAAAGTCCAGCTCATGGAATTAAGAAATGACTAAAAAGCAAAAGCACAGTTTGCTTTCAGGGTTACATCAGAGATGTCAAACTTAAGACAAGCAAAACTCCAAGTGTGCCCTATAACTAGATTAAAATGTAATTGGGAAATATTTAACAAAATAAATAAAATACAATAAGATATAGGTGTTGTTAATTTGTGGTTTTCTAAGTCATAGACTGTAGGCATCTATTTCTATTTGAGTTTGACATCATTGGTTTACATAACCATTTCCTCAAAACAATATTACCAAATAGTATGTGAATTATCCTTCTTTTAGAGATGAGTAAACTGAGGTTGTAGGAGGTCAATCCAGTACACAGCTAGTGACAGAGCTATACCTTGACCTCAGGTCTCTTCACTCCAAATCTAGAGTCCTTCCCATTGCTGCATCACCACCTACAGCAGCAGTAGCAGCAGCAGCAGCAGCAGCAGCAGCAACATAACCACTGTAGTTAACATTGAGATAATGCTTTAACATTTGCAAACTACTTTACATGTGTTATCTCCTTTGATCCTCACAATAACCTTGTGAGGTAGATGATGTTATTATTCTCATTTTCCAGCTGAAGATACTGAAGCCAGAGAGAAATGACTTGACTTGCTATGGGTCATAGAGAAACTGTCTCATGAAGGATTTGAACTCAGGTCTTTCTGATGCCAGAACCAATATGCTATGTACTGTGCCACCTTAATGCCTCCAAATAATACTTGCAAGGACATGCCATAATTCTTTGCATTTCTAGTTAGATATTCTGCCTTTGTTTTGTAAGAAAATCTAATATGACATCAGAATGTTACTAGTCTTTTTACATTTGATTGCAGGAAGATGGAGTTAATTTTTGAAGAGTTTTTTTTTTTTAATGAGCCTCCCTCTCCTTGAAAACAAATCAACTTTTTTAAAGAAAAAATTAGCGTGTGTTGAAGAATGGCTTTCTGGACAAAGCTGACAACTTTTGTTTCTGCTGTTCATTTGATACCCACCACTTTAAGACTGAAATGTGATATGTGACTTCAACTTATTAACAATAGCATCTAGCATAAATACAGGGTATTCCTGACACTTTTTTTTGCAGTAACTGCTATAAAAATAAGCTTAAGATAGTTCAGGTTCTTATTTTTTAAAATAGTTTTTCATCTTAAAGCTGAGCACATCATAATTTCCATGGTTCTTCCTGCCAAAGCACTTGACCACAGTTTCCACATTAATGCAAGGAAATAATGCATTAAATGTCATATATACAGGTAAAGTAAAATATAGGAAGAGATATAAAGAGGATATAACAAGAAAAAGAGAAGAGAGCCTGAATCCAATCCAACCACAATGAGATAAGAGACACCATTTAAAATATTCCATGTGCTTGAGTAGTCTGTCTCCTTAGAAAATGGTGTGGTTGAAAGCTGAGATCAGGTGATTATCTTCAGAAGTGGATAAGCATTTTGTAAAGGCCACACATGAAGAGATGGCAAAGACTCTTCTTCACAAGAACAGGCCATGAAACAGGCTATTAAAAACAACTTTTTTTGGTGAAAATAATGTGGGGGTAGGGGAAGAGAAAAGTGAGTAAAGAGATGATAATGTTTTGAATTCCTCATTAACTTTTCACAGAATCATAGCATCTCAAAATTGAAAGGCACCTGAAATAACTGATTTAGAATCACTTGATTCTTCCCAATCCCAATGTCAACTGAAAGTTGTGTTGTTCAGTTATTTTAGTCATATCTGACTCTTTTTGTCCTGATTTGGGATTTCCATGCAAAGATACTGGAATGGTTTACCATTTCCTTCTCTAGCTCATTTTAGAGATGAGGAAACTGAAGCAAACGGGGTTAAATGACTTGCCCAGAGTCACACAGATAGTAAGTGTTTGAAGCCAAATTTTAATTCAGGAAGATGAATCTTCTTGACTTCAGGTCTGTCCACTGCACCACCTACCTGTAATCAATTGAAATGGCATTTCTAGAGGAAGTTTAGGGGCCAATAATCCCTAAATATGGATGAAGCTTGTACTAAATGACATCTCAGGTTGATTGAAGGCGTCTGCATTTTAACTCTTCTCTTAACTAGCTGTGTGACTGTATACAAATCATTTACACTCTCTGGACCACATTTGTAAAGTGAGGATGGTAGTGAATAAGGTTATCTCTTAGAGCCCTAAAACTGCAAGTCTACATGAAGGCCCAAAGAAATCCTCTGGTTTTCATCTGTCATTATCATATTCAAGATGGATGGTAAAGAGTTGATACTAGAAAATGGGGAGACATTTTGCATTGGTTCCTGACAAATACCTTCAAAAGAATGACATGGGGGCAGCTAGATGGTACAGTGGATAAAGCACTGGCCCTGGATTCAGGAGGACCTGAGTTCAAATCCAAACTCAGACACTTGGCACTAACTAGCTGTGTGACCCTGAGCAAGTCACTTTACATCCATTGCCCCATCAAAAAAGAAAAAGAAATCATCTAGTCCAATCTCATTTAGGGTGCAGCTTGGTGGCACAGTGGATAAAGCAACAGTCCTGGATTTAGGAAGACCTGAGTTCAAATCTGGTCTCAGACACTTGACACTTACTAGCTGTGTGACCCTGGGAAAGTCACTTAACCCTCACTGCCCTGAAAAAAAAGAATGACATGATCATCTTCCCAATGTGATTTTAGACCAGTGAAACTGTTTTCCAATTGTTTTACTTAAGGGCTATGTCTCCAGCAAGATTGCCAACATCTTGAGAGCGTCACTTCTAACTGAGGCTCGTCAACCCTGTGTGGGTGAGGTAGACTTGAAAAGCAGATGACACTCAGCAATATTTGAGGAAACAAATATTTTCTCTGCTGTTGCCACTCCACATACTGTCTTTAGATTTTAGTACTTCCTATGGTTCCTTGACTCTACCCATGCAATTTGATTTGATTCTCTTAGCATGTTCCACTCATGATGCCATACATATGTTCATATGTGTATATTGAGTTTACATGTCCCTCTTTAAAAATGTCCGCAATATTCTGGCCTGATAATTATGCCAGAGAAGACTCAAGTCATGTAGCAACACGCAGTAAGAGAACCCAACAAAGAGTAAGGATCAATTTGCATGGAAGATATAGAGTTGAAAGCATTTACAAAATTTCGTGCACTAAGAACTGATATACTGATAAGATTTTTTTTTAAAGTAGATGAACAGATCTCAAAGGTCAGCATGTGCTGTCAGAGGCGTGTTGACACCACACTGTTAGCTAGACATCAAGTTTCAGCCAAGCAGTGATCAGGTCCAGTCCTGCTGTGATCCTGAGCCCACACTGAGACACTGTTTGTATTTGATATAATACTGGTCTAAGACGTTCTCTTCACTGTGTGCAGCCAACTTTCCCACATCCATACTAAACTACTAATAACCTCCATAGGGTTTCAGTTCTGTCTCTGTCTCTGATTATTATTGTTCAATTGTGCACTGAATGGTTTAGAGTATAAGCAAGGAAAATATCACAATTTGTGCTTGTGAGCATTTAACTGAAAATGTTTACACAACACTCAATGAGAAAAAGTTAGAACTAACGATATTTTATATGTCAACACAGTATACCTAAAAGCTAGCTATGTGACCTTGAGAGACTCAGTTTCCTTAACCACAAAATGAAAGGATAGGAAGCAGGTAGAAAGAACACTGGACCTGGAATCAGAGGACTTGGGTTCAAATTCTGCCTCCAGAACTTGTTTTGTGTCTTTGGACAAGTCACTTAGCCTTTCTGAGCTTCAGTTTCTTCATCTGTAAAAAGGAGTAGTTCTCTGAGGTCCCTCCCATCTCCAGATTTATAATAAGGTACAGGGTCATGGAAGCAGCTAGGTAGTGTCATAGTGCATTGAGTGTCAGGCCTGATAACAGGAAGACTCATCTTCCTGAGTTCAAGTCTGGCTTCAGACATTTATTAGCTATGTGATCCTAAGCAAGTCACTTAACTCTTTTTGCCTCAGTTGCTCATCTGTAAAATGAACTGGAGAAGGAAATGGTAAGCCACTCAAGCATCTCTGCCAAGAAAACCCCATATTGGGTCACAAGGAGTTGGACATAACGGAAACAACCAAACAACAGCAGATTAGGGTCACAGACTTGGAGGAAGGAATACCTAGCTTGAAATTACATCACAGGGCAGCTAGGTGGCACAGTGGATAAAGCACCAGCCCTGGATTCAGGAGTACCTGAGTTCAAATCCGGCCTCAGACACTTGACACTTACTAGCTGTGTGACCCTGGGCAAGTCACTTAACCCCCATTGCCCTGCAAAAAAACCCCAAAAAACAAAAACAAAACCTGAAATTACATTGCAGATGCTTACCAGCTTCATAACTGTGGGTAAATCACTTAAGTGCTCTCAGCCTCAGTTTCCTTATCTGTGAAAAAGGATTAATAATAGCCCCTGCTTCACAGTGTTGTTGAGAGCATCAGGTGTAATTATTGTAACTATTGTATTTATTTATTGGGTTTGTATTATCATAATTATTGTAAAGCAAAGTGCTTTACAAACCTTAATGAACTCTACAAATGTTGACTGTTATTTTGGTCCTGTGATCACTGGGTTGGTCTTGGAGTTCCAAATTCCAAATTTAATTTTTTTCTTTGCACTCAGAAAAGTTAGTTGACCTTCCCTTAGTTATGTTGAGTGACTTCTGTATGTTATGCAGCTGTGTATTCTAACAAAGGTGCTCACTTGTTTGTGTATTTCTGATCACTGCTTCTAAAGCATGTCTATGCATCCTACCCATTTTAGCTGAGGAAGTGACTGAGTAACAAAAGTTTGCTACATCACTTTGGAGGGAAGAGAACGATAAGACCTTGTATTTTCAACAAACTTCCACGTCTGCTTTCTCTTCTTTTTTTTTTTTTTAATAAAGTATTTTACTTATTTATTTTTTCCCGTTACATGTAAAGATAGTTCTCAACTTTTGTTTATACAAACTTTCCAATTTCAGATTTTTCTCCCTCCCTGCCCTCCCTCCCCCCTGCCCTAGACAGCAGGTAATCTGATATAGGTTTTATGTGTGTGTGTGTGTGTGTGTATTTATATATATAATATATATAAAAATCTGAAAAATCAGAGCAATGAGGAAAAACCTCAAAATAGAAATACAGCAGCAACAAAAAAAAGAAATAGTATGGTTCATTCAGCATCTATACTCCACAGTTCTTTTTTTTTTTCTGGATTTGGAGATACTCCTTCATCATGAGTTCCCTGGAACCCTTCTGTACCATTGCATTGGTGAGAAGAATATAGTCCATCACAGTAGGTCAACACACAATGTTGATGATACTGTGTACAATGTTCTTCTGGTTCTGCTCATCTCACTCATCATCAGTTCACGCAAGACCCACCAGGTTTCTCTGAACTCCTCCTGTTCATTGTTTTTTACAGCACAATAGTATTCCATTACATTCATATACCACAACTTGTTCAGCCATTCCCCAATTGATGGGCATCCCCTCAATTTCCAATTCCTTGCTACCACAAAAAGAGCAGCTATAAATATCTTTGTACATGTGGGTCCTTCTCCCCTTTCCATGATCTCTTTGGGAAAAAGACCCCAAAGTGGTATTGCTGGGTCAAAGGGTATGCACAGCTTCATAGCCCTCTGGGCATAATTCCAAATTGCTCTCCAGAATGACTGGATCAGTTCACAGCTCCACCAACAATGCATTAGTGTTCCAATTTTCCCACGGTCTTTCCAACATTTATTATTTTTCTTTTTATGTCAGGTGGTACCTCAGAGTTGTTTTAATTTGCATCTCTCTAATCATTAGTGATTTAGAGCATTTTTTCATATGGGAATAGATAGCTTTGATTTCTTCATCAGAAAACTGCCTGTTCATATCCTTTGACCATTTCTCAATAGGGGAATGACTTGGATTCTTGTAAATTTGATTTAGTTCCCTATATATTTTACAAATGAGGCCTTTATCAGAAGTACTGGCCATAACAATTGTTTCCCAGCTTTCTGCCTCCCTTCTAATTTTAGATGCATTGCTTCTGTTTGTACAAAAACTTTTTAATATAATGTAATCAAAATCATCCATTTTGCATTTTATAATATTCTCTATCTCTTGTTTGGTCATAAACTGTTTTCCTTTCCAAAGATCTGATAGGTAGACCATTCCTTTCCTAATTTTCTGACGGTATCACCGCTTATGTCTAAATTATGTATCCATTTTGACCTTATTTTAGTATAAGCTTTAAGATGTTGGTCTATGCCTAATTTCTGCCATACTATTTTCCAGTTTTTCCAGTAGGTTTGTCAAATACTGAGTTCCTATCCCAGTAGCTGGAGTCTTTGTGTTTATCAAACACTATATTACTAGTGTCATTGACTACTGCGTTTCCTGTGCCCAGCCTATTCCATTGATCCTCCACTCTATTTCTTAGCCAGTAGCAGATAGTTTTGGTGACTGCCGCTTTATAGTAAAGCTCCAGGTTTGGTACTGCTAACCCACCGTCCTGTGCATTTTTTTTTCATTATTTCCATGGATATTCTTGATTTTTTTTTCAGATGAATTTTGTTATTATTTTTTCCAGCTCTATAAAATAATTTTTAGGTAGTCTGATTGGTATGGCACTGAAAAAGTAAATTAATTTAGGTATTATTGTCATTTTTACTATATTAGCTCTGCCTATCCATGAGCAATTGATATCTTTCCAATTATTTAGATCTGATTTGATTTGTGTGAAGAGTGTTTGGTAGTTGTGTTCATAGAGTTCCGGGGTTTGTCTTGGCAAGTAGACTCCCAAGTATTTTATATTATCTACCTTTACTTTAAATGGAATTTCTCTTTCTATCTCTTGCTGCTGGACTTTGTTGGTCATGTATAGAAATGCTGATGATTTATGTGGATTTATTTTATATCCTGCTACTTTGCTAAAGTTGTTAATTGTTTCAAGTAATTTTTGAGTTGATTCTCTAGGATTCTTTAAGTATACCATCATATCATCTGCAAAGAGTGATAGTTTTGTTTCCTCCTTGCCTATTCTAATTCCTTTAATTCCTTTTTCTTCTCTGATTGCTAAAGCTAACATTTCTGGTACAATATTAAATAATAGGGGTGATAATGGACATCCCTGTTTCACCCCTGATCTCATTGGGAAGGCCTCTAATTTATCTCCATTGCATATAATACTTGCTGATGGCTTTAGGTAGATACTGTTTATTATTTTAAGGAAAGCTCCACCTATTCCTAAACTCTCTAGTGTTTTTATTAGGAATGGGTGTTGTATTTTGTCAAAAGCTTTCTCTGCATCTATTGAGATAACCATATGATTTTGGTTGGGTTTCTTATTGATGTGGTTGATTATGTTAATAGTTTTCCTAATGTTGAACCAGCCCTGCATTCCTGGTATAAATCCCACCTGGTCATAGTGTCTTATCTTGGTGATCACTTGCTATAATCTCCTTGCTAATATCTTATTTAAGATTTTAGCATCAATATTCATTAGGGAAATTGGTCTATAATTTTCTTTCTCTGTTTTTGCTTTGCCTGGTTTTGGTATCACCACCATATTTGTATCATAAAACGAATTTGGTAGAACTCCTTCACTTATTTTTCCAAATAATTTGTGTAATATTGGAATTAATTGTTCTTTAAATGCTTGGTAAAATTCACCTGTAAGCCCATCTGGCCCTGGGGATTTTTTCTTAGGGAGTTCATTAATGGCTTGTTCAATTTCTTTTTCTAATATGGGTTTATTTAAGGATTTTCTTTCCTCTTCATTTAACCTGGGCAGTTTGTATTTTTGTAAATATTCATCCATTTCATTTAGATTGTCAAATTTATTGGCATACAGTTGGGCAAAATAATTCCTAATTATTGATTTAATTTCCACTTCATTGGTGGTAACATCACCCTTTTCATTTTTGATACTGGTAATTTGGTTTTCTTCTTTCTTTTTTTAATCAAATTAACCAATATTTTATCTATTTTATTGGTTTTTTCATAAAACCAGCTCTTAGTTTTATTGATTAATTCTATAGTTTTTTTGCTTTCAATCTTATTAATTTCTCCTTTAATTTTCAGGATCTCTAGTTTAGTATCTAATTGGGGATTTCTAATTTGTTCTTTTTCTAGCTTTTAAAGTTGCATGCCCAATTCATTAATCTCCTCTTTCTCTTTTTTATTCATGTAAGCATTTAGAGCTATAAATTTTCCCCTAAGCACTGCTTTCGCTGTATTCCATAGATTTTGGTATGTTGTCTCATTATTGTCATTCTCTTGGATATAGTTATTGATTGTTTCTATGATTTGTTGTTTGGCCCATTCATTCTTTAGAATGATATTATTTAGTTTCCAATTGATTTTCATTCTACTTTTCCATGGCTCTTTCTTACATGTAATTTTTATTGCATCATGATCTGAGAAGGTTGCATTTATTATTTCTGCCTTTCTACATTTGACTATGATGTTTTTGTGCCCTAATACATGGTCAATTTTTGAAAATGTGCCATGTACTGCTGAGAAAAAGGTATATTCCTTTCTATCCCCATTCAATTTTCTCCAGAGATCTACCATGTCTAACTTTTCTAGTAATCTATTCACCTCTTTCACTTCTTTCTTATTTATTTTTTGGCTAGATTTATCTAATTCTGAGAGGGGGAGATTCAGGTCCCCCACTAGTATAGTATTACTGTCTAATTCCTCTTGTAACTCATTTAACTTCTCCTCTAAGAACTTGGATGCTATACCACTTGGTGCATACATATTTAATATTGATATTACTTCAGTATATATAGTACCTTTAAGCAAGATGTAATTTCCTTCCTTATCTCTTTTAATGAGATCTATTTTTGTCTGCACTTTTTCTGAGATAAGGATTGCTACCCCTGCTTTTTTTTTACTTTAGCTGAAGCATAATATATTCTGCTCCAGCCTTTTACCTTTACTCTGTGTGTATCTCTCTGCTTCAAATGTGTTTCTTGTAAACAGCATATTGTAGGATTCTGGTTTTTAATCCGCTCTGCAATTCGCTTCCATTTTATAGCAGAGTTCATCCCATTCACATTCACAGTTATTATTACTGTCTATTCCCCTCCATTATATTTACCCCCTTTGTACTTTTCCCCCCTTCTTTTTCCCTATTCCTCCTCACTGACATTTTACTTCTTACCCCTGCCTCCCCCAATCTGCCCTCCCTTTTTATCACCCCCTCTCTTTTCTTTACCCTTTTCTCCCTTGCTTTTGTCCTCCCTTCTATCATTTCCCCCCTTTCCCTTCCCGTTTGCTTCCCTAAAGAATGAGATAAGTTTCTTTATCCCAATGAACGTATATGTTATTCCCTCTTTGAATCAAATCTAATGAGAGTAGGGTTGAAACAATGTTCACCCCTCCTTTCTTTCCCTCTATTGTAATAGGTTTTTTTTTTCACCTCTTCATATGATATAATTTATCCCATTCCACCTCCCCTTTCCTCTCCTCCCCAAAGACTCCCTTTTTAACCCCTTATTTTTTTTGTATCATCACATCAAAGACAATTTATATTTATACCCTCTGTGTAAACTCCTTCTCTCTGCCCAAATACATTTATAGTTCTTAAGAGTTATGAGTATTATCTTCCCGTGTAGAGATAAAAACAGTTTAACCTAATTGGGTAACCTTTTTTTTTTCCCCCTCTGTTTACCTTTTTAAACTTCTCTTGGGTCTTGTATGTTAAGATCGAATTTTCTCTTCAGTTCTGGTCTTTTCACCAGGAAAGATTGAAAGTCCCCAATGTCATTAAATGTCCATCTTTTCCCCTTGTTAAGGGCTAAAATTCTAGCTAGTCTGTCTAAAATATCCAATGAGTGGTCGCCAATAAATTATAAGCTTTAGCAAGAGTTAGACTTTTAAGCATTTATTAAGGAGAATAAGAATTTTGGTAAAGAGAGAGAAAGGCCTAGATTTCTATCTATTAAAGGGAGAGCACATTTCAGGACTCCACCAGAGTCCAAAGGAAAGAAAGAGAGACTGAGCGCCAGTCTCTTCCTTCCTCTTCCCACTCGCCCGCGTCACTTCCTCACACCAAAGAAAAGACTCCTGGTCTTGCCCTCAAAGACCTTCGCTTCATGGGCGGAACTCTTCTACAGTAAGTCTCCAGCAGGTGGCGTCATTCCAATCGTTACACCCTGAAAGAATTTGTGCTGGGTAATAGATTCTTGGCTGCAATCCAAGCTCCTTTGCCTTCCGGAATATCATATTCTAAACCTTGTGGTCATTTAATGTTGAAGCTGCCAGGTCCTGAGCAATCCTGACTGTGCTTCCATGATATTTAAATTGCTTCTTTCTGGCTGCTTGGAGTATTTTCTCCTTTACCTGATAATTCTGGAATTTGACTACAATATTCCTTGGAGTTTTCCTTTTGGGGTCTCTTTCAGGAGGTGATAGGTGGATTCTTTCAATGATGATTTTATCCTTTGATTCTATGATATCAGGGCAGTTCTCCTTAATAATTTCCTGGAATATGGTGTCTAGATTCTTTTTCTGGTCATGGCTTTCAGGCTGTCCAGTGATTCTCAAATTGTCTCTGCTGGATCTGTTTTCCAGATCAGTTGTCTTTCCAATGAGGTATTTCACATTTTCTTCTATTTTTTCATTCTTTTGATTCTGCTTGACTGATTTCTGGTGTCTCATGGATTCCTTATCTTCCCACTGTCTAATTCTAATTTTTAAGGCACTGTTTTCTTCAGTGAGATTATGCACCTTTTTTTTCCATTTTGCCAGATGAATTTTTTTAGGCATTGTTTTCTGCAGTCAATCTTTGTGCTTCCTTTTCTAAGCTGTTGATTCTTTTTTCATAGTTTTCTTGTTTTCTTTCATTTCTCTCCCCATTTTTTCTTCTACCTTTTTCAATTGATTTTTAAAATCCTTTTTGAGCTCTTCCAGGAAGGCTTTTTGTTCTTGAGTCCAATTCACCTTCCCTCTTGAGGCTTCACGTGTAGGCAATTTGAGGGTATTGTTCTCATCTGAGTTTGTGTTTGCCTCTTCCCTATTCATACAGAAACTCTCAATGGAGAGGGCTCTTTTTTGCTTCTTACTCATTATTGCAGCTTGTTTATTTATTTTTTAAGTTGAGGTCTGCTCTGGGGGCACCAGGGTCCCTGTTTTGGGCTTCTTGTTCAGTGGTATAGGTGCTGTGTGACTGGCTTTTTACACACTGAGGCCTTTATGGTGTGTGTAGTTTCCCTGCCCCACACTTTCTTCCTGAGTGCACTAGGATCAATGGGCCTAGTCGCGCATATCCTGTTCGTGGCCCTCCAGCTGGCAACTTGCCCTCTTGGCTGGTGCAGGTAGGTTTTTCCACTGTCCTGCTGGGCCACCAGATTTTTGAGCCAGGATCCAGGGGCCTCAGTTGTTTGGCTGTGGCCCACAGCTTCCTGCTGACTTGCCCTGACACCCTCAGCGCTGGGCTGCTGCCCTGTGCTGTCCCTCCCTATTGCCGAGTCAGACCGACCTTTCCTGAAGTCTTCTAAATTATCTCTGGTTGGAAGACTGTGTCTCTCTCTCTCTTTGTAGGTTCTGTAGTTTCAGAATCCGTCCAGAGGCTTGATTTAATGTTATTTTTGAGGGAACAGAAGGAGAGCTCAGGCAGCTTGCTGATTCCTCTCTGCCATCTTGATTCCCCCCGCTCCCTCCCCAGGTCTGCTTCTTACCTGCCATGTGACCCTGGAAAAGTAATTTCCTTTCTATGGGCTTTAGTTTCCTCATTTTAAAAATGAAGTGGTCATCTTGTATGACCAAGAAAAGCCTCTTTAGCTCTGAGGTTCTGGGACTTCCTAGTCCAGTCTGGATTTGTACAGTTAAGCTATAAAATCCGTGTCGATTAGGTACATTTTACTCCCAGTATTTTGATCTCTTTTGACCCCCTCTATATTTTTCGGGCAAGAATTTGTTAAGTATCTGTTTTGTCCAGGGCAACATGGTGTAGACAAGAAGAACTGGGTTCAAACATTTCCTCTGAGAAATACCGGCTGTGGCATTCTGGGGAATTTAACCTCTCACTCTATTGCTTTAGTATTTTATAAGTCCATATAAATAGCCCTAATTTGAATTCTCATTATAAGTAGAGTATTTTTCCCCCCAGATAATTATTACTAAAATACATTTTAAAAGATTTACTCAATTTTAACTATGATGGTCTTAAGAGTTAATTTTGTTCCAGAGGGCTTAATCATTAGTTTTATAATAAAATATAATTGGAAACATTATTAAAATATTAAAATTCTATTTGCTGAAAATCTGAGGGGACGCACCTACACTTTAGTCAGATATTCTAAATTTTGTAATAATTGATTGTCTTCAATTCAATTACACCTGCTTCTATTAAATTGCTGAAAGTCGAAGTTTTATTTTAATGTACTGTTATGGTCCAAGACACAATACAATTAGTCTATAGATTTATAAATACTATGATAAATAACATTATTAAGACAGGAGTGTTAAAAAAATCAATTGAACAAAACAAGTTTTCATTTCTCTTGTGATTAGTGATTTGGAACATTTCAAATTTGGCTGATAATCCGTATTTCTTTCTTTTTGAGAACTATTTACATGCTTTCATTATGTATCTAGGAGAAATTGGTCTTTTCCTTATAAATTTGTGTCAATTTTTTATATCTCTCAGATATCATCTTTATTAGAGAAATTTGTTTCAGATATATTTCTCCCAGTTAATTGTTTTCCTTTTACCACTCATGTCATTGTTACTATTTTTTCAAAAGCTTTTCATTTTGGGGGAATTAAAAGTATCCATTTAATCTCTTATGATCCTCTTAATCCCTTGTTCAAGAACTCTTCCTTAATCCATGGATTTTAAAGGTATCTCCTTGCCTAGTCCTTTATTTCATTTAAGATATCTCTATCCTCTCTCTCTCTCTCTCTCTTCTCTCTCTCATCTTGTACATCCAGGTTTTTAAACCTTTCGAGCCTATTTTAATATATCATGTGAGGTGTTGGTCTAAACCTAATTTCTTTGAGACTTCTTTCCATTTTCACTGCAGTTTATGCTGAATAGTTGAATGCTTAATCCAGTGAGTGGGGTCTTTGAGTTTATAGAACACTGTGTTACTATTTTTGATTCTGGATCTTACATTGTTTAGCTGTCCTAATGATCAATTATTTTTCTATTTAAAAAACAAAACTATTACCAAATAATTTTAATGTTTACTGTTTTGTAGAGTATAACTGGAGATAGGCTACTGTGCTTTTTAAAAGTTGAATAACCTGGGGTGGCTAGGTGGCGCAGTGGATAAAGTACCGGCCCTGGATTCAGGAGTTCCTGAGTTCAAATCCGACCTCAGACACTTCATACTTACTAGATGTGTGACCTTGGGCAAAAAACCAAAAAGAACCAAAAAAACCCCACCCCCCCCCAAAAGTTGAATAACCAATTCACTTGGGTATTATTCTCCCTTTTTGCTGTATTGTTTCATTTTCATTTTTTATGTAAGTAATGATATTTTCTATGATTTGTTTTTTGACATTTTTAGGATTAAATTATTTAATCTCCATTTAAGATTGAATCCCTTCTTTAAAAGCCCCTTATTGATGATAATTTTTGTTATATTGTGGTTAGTACGGTATCTATTTTTTAATATTTCAACTTTTCTGCCTTTGTTTATTTAGCTTTTGTGTCTTCATACATAGTTAATTTTTGTAAAGGTTCCAGGTATAGTCAAGAGATATGTATTTTCATTGCTATTTCTTTTGGATAAATGCCAAAGATCTATTTGAACTATTTTTTATACAATTGGGGTTAATTGACTTGCCATGGTCATACAGCTAGTATAACTATCATATAAATAGATTTGTTCATGTCTTTTTTTCTTTCTTCTTGGTAATATTCTAAGTAAATTTGTTTAGGAGTGGGAGGAGAACATCAAGGCTACAAATGTTATGATTTTGCTATTTCTTCCTAGAATTTTATGAACTTTTCATCTAAGAATTTAGAAGTTATGCAATTTGGTGACTATATGATAAGTATTGATATTATTTGTTTATGATCTTTTTTGTGTGTGATGTTGTTTGTCAGCTTATATATTGTTTAACCAGGTGTATGCTATAATTACTTGTGATTTTGGTTGTTATCCCTGCTTTTTTGAGTGAAGCTTCTCATTTTAATCCTGAATGCATCTTAGTTAGAAATGTGGTGGGATTTTTTTTTATTAACATATTTTGGAGTTCTCTTTTCTAATCCATTTTGCTATCCTCTTCCATTTTATGGGTGAGTTCATCTTATTCACACTCCTCATTTTTCTTGTTATTTCCCTCTATAATATTCTTTTATACTTCCTCCCTCCTTCCCCCCTTCCATGAAGATTTTTGTTTGTTTGTTTGTTTTGTTTTTTGTTTTTTTTGTGAGGAAATTGGGGTTAAGTGACTTGCCCAGGGTCACACAGCTAGTAATTGTTAAGTGTCTGAGGCTGGATTTGAACTCAGGTCCTTCTGAATCCAGGGCTGGTGCTCTATCCACTGAGCCACCTTGCTGCCCCCCATGAAGTTTTACAAATAAGAATAGAGTATTGAAAGAGAAGGAATATGTTCAATATTAGTTATTTGCCATTGAAGTAATCGGATTCTACCCTACCACGTCACCTCTTTCCTCCAAACCCATACACCAAAAATTGATTTTTATAATTCTTTCTTTCCTTTTGATCCCCTATTTATGTTACATCCTCCAAAGTTAAAGTTTGTGATTATTACTGACTTACCTAATTCTACTTTTCCTCTTCAACTTCTCTGATTTGAATGGGAAGGGAACTTAGTTACTACAACTCCATTTTATAGATGAGGAAACTGAAACCCATTAAGGGTCGAGATGAGTGTCCAATGTTTTCCTCTCTACAATTTCCTTCAAACTTCACTTGGCTCTACAAGTGAAGAAGTTGTTGACAATTAGAATCCATCAGCGCAGGAATAACAATTCTCCATTGCCTCCATCATAACGATAAAAGCTCTTTTTTGCCACTTAAATTCAGCCAAAAACTGTATCCAACTTATCTTTTCAGTATGTTTCGGTATTATCCCCTTGATTCATTCTACCTTCTAGGATGAGGACCACAGTGGGGGAAAAAAAAACACAGAAAGTTTAGGAAGAAGAACTAGCCAGTCCCTTGATAATAGACTCTTAACCATATTCCTTCCAGTAGTCTTGGTCTATGACAACAAGTTGAAATAAATTTTTTGGAGGGGAAATATGACTATGTGAGCCTAGTTTTTGATTTAAGGTGGGATCTTGGTACTCACAGGGCTTTGTCCCTTGAGGTGGTCCTGACCAGGATTCCAATCCAGTGCCAGGTCCTGCCTTCTCCATCAGTCTTGTATAATATTAACCTAATGTTGGGGTCTAGTAAGACATGTATGATGATAGAAAAAGGGGGCAAAGGATTCAGGGATAAAAGACACTTCATAATTAAACTGATCAGGACGGTACCAAAACTGAAGAGAGATAAGTAAGGACAGATCAAATTGGAGGTGACAGGTTTATAAGATATGGTTGAATGGTAGCACTGCAGATGTTGATGACAGTTAGGTTTAGAAAAAGGGAGAGCAATTTTCAAAAAGAAGAAAATTGAAAATCAAATTAATGCTACATGGGAGTTAAAACAGAAAGAAAACTCCAAATCAATGTCTAAATAAATATTAATGTAAAAATGTTAAATAAGATTTTAATAAAGAAACTACAGCAACATATCAAAAATATCATATACTATGGCCGGTTTGTGTTAATACCAATAATTCAGATTTGGTTCAATATTAGGAAATTTATAAACAAAATATATTATAAAAATAATAAAACCCCAAAAGAAATCCACAATCGCATGCAGAGAAAACTTTCAACAAACTGCAATATTCATTTTTATTAAAAAACTAGGAAACAGAAAAAATGGACCTTTTCTTAATATGCTAAGGACTATCTATCTCAAACCAAGAACAGGCAGTATATATAATGGAAATAAACTGGAATCCTTTCAAATGAGATCAGGGATAAAGCAATGATGTCTGTTATCACCACTACTATTTAATCTAGTTCTGAAATACTAAATATAGTCTTAAGACTAGAAAATTAAGTTGAGGGAATAAGCATACATAAATGGGAGATAAAATTATTGTGATAAAATTATTATGATATAAGGGGCATGATAGTTTACTTAAAAAACCCTAGGGAGGGAATGAAAATTAATTGAAACAATCAGTAACATCAACAAAATTCCAGGATATTAAAAAAGTAGTCAACATTTCTGCATATTATAAACCCATCAGAAAAGATAGAAGAATAAATTTCATTAGAAATAGCTTCAGACTGTCCAAAATATTTGAGAATCTACCTTCTAAACACAAACAAGAATTATATGAATAAAACTAGAAAACATTCTTTACAGAAATAAAAAATTGGATAAATATTAATGTTTATGGGTAGGCCATAACAATTTGATAAAAATGCTACTAGTGTCCACAATAGTTTACTTTTCAGTTTTATATTTATCAAACTACTATAAAATTACTTTTTAGAACTAGAAAAAATAATATCTATGTTGGGGGAAGAAAATTTTAAGAATGTGAAAGGAAATTATTGGGAGGAAGGGGAAAGAAAGGGAATCTTATACTACCAAATTTCAAATTATATACTATAAATAAGTAAACTTCAAGTCATTTTGACACTTGTTACCAGAGTATGGATTTCCTATTTGAAAAACAAACAATTAAACAAAAAACTTCTGGAGAAAGTGGAAAGAAAGCTTTCTGATTGAAATATCTCACAACATATGACAAGATATGGATACATTACAGATTTTTGTTGTTGTTGTTGTTCAGTCATGTCCAACTCTTTGCAACCCCATTTGGGGTTTTCTTAGCAAAGATACGGGAGTGGTTTGCCATTTCCTTCTCATGCTCATTTAACAAGTGAAAAAAATAAGAAACACGATTAAGTGACTTGCCCAGGGTCACACAGTAGCTAACTATCTGAGACTAGATTTGAACTCAGGAAGATAAATCATCCTGACTCCATGCCCAGCACTCTATCCAATGCACAACAGATATCAAAGATCAAATTGTAAATGAATTAGAGGATCAAAGAAAATTTTATTTTTAGATAAATTCTCTTCCTCCTTTCCACCCAACACTCCCTCCCTTAAGAACACAAGCAATTCAAGATAAGTTATACATTCATAGTCATGCAAAACATGGAGAACAGATGATTTCAAAACCAACTAATTATAGTAGATTTTTATTGCATGAAATTAATTTTAATAATATTAATTTTGATTACATGAAATTAAAAAGGTTTTGCACAAATCAATCCAGGTTGCTAGATGGCTTGATGAAAAGAGTACTGGTCCTGGAGTCAGGATGACCTGAGTTCAAATCAGGCCTCAGACACTTACCAGCTCTGTGACCTTGGACAAGTCACTTAAGCTGTTTTTGCCCTAATCTTCTGGAGAAGGAAATTACAAACTACTCCAGTTTCTTTTTCAAGAAAACCCTACAGACAGTATTGGTGTGCTATGGTCCACAGGGTCATGAAGTATTGGATACAATTGGTCTAGTGAACTACAACAATTTAATTTAGCTAAGATTAAAAAGGGAGCGGCACCTAGATGGCACAGTGGATAAAGCCATGGCCCTGGATTCAGGAGGACCTGAGTTCAAATCCAGCCTCAGACACTTGACACTTACTAGCTGTGTGACCCTGGGCAAGTCACTTAACCCCAATTACCTCACCAAAACCAAAACCAAAACCAAACAAGCAAAAAAAAAAAATACCTAGGAGATTAAAAGGGAAACAGTTAACTTGGAGGAGGGGGAATCCATGCCACAAGTTTCTCTGATAAATGTCTTATTGCCAAGATAATAAGAAATTGATTCAAATTTATGAGAACAAAAGCCCTCCCAATTGATAAGTGGTCAGTGGATATGAATAGGGTTCTCATGGGAAGAAATCTAAGCAATAAACAACCATTTGAAAAATGCTTCGAATACTGATTTAGAAATGCAATTTAAAGTAATTTTGGTATGCTACATCACACTCATCAGAATAACAAAGATGACCAAAAAAGGGAAAATGAAAAATCTTTGAGGGAGGTATGGGAAAAAAAGATATAAATGCACTATTGGGACATCTGTGAATTGGACCAGACATTTTAGAGAACAAGTCGAAACCCTCAAGTCAGGAAAATGTGCCTGTCTGTTCCCAGTCATACCACCACAAGGCCTAAACCCCAAAGAGATGAAAGAAAGAGGGAAACGACCCAGATATACAAAAAATTTATAGAAGTTCTCTTAGTGGTGGCAAAGAACTGGAAATAGGGTGTGTCTATTAATTGGCTGAATAAATTCTGGTAGGTAAATTAAAAAAAAAACCTACTATTTTTCTGTAAGAAATGATGAAAAGGAAAGTTTCAGAGAAACCTGTGAAAAACTGCATGAACCAAAGCAAGGCCAAGGGAGCAGAACTAGAATAAAAATTTAAAAATAAGGACATTGCAAAAACAAACAACATTGAAAGACTTAAGGGAAGAAATCTGATCAATACCAATCAATGAACCAGGATTCCAGAGGTCTGATGATTAATCATACCACTTATTTCTATTTTTTTGGCAGGGCAATGAAGGTTAAGTGACTTGCCCAGGGTCATACAGCTAGTATGTGTCAAGTGTCTGAGGCTGGATTTGAACTCAGGGCTAGTGCTTTATCCACCGCACCACCTAGCTGCCCACCACTTACCTCTTGACAGAGAGGGGATGGACTCAAAATGAAGAATGAATTCTATTTTGGGGGTATAACCCAAATTGCATTTTTTGCTTGATTAAAAATACAAATATTTTTTTTTTGTTTGTTTTTCCCTCCAATAGGGAGAAAGGTGGGAGTATAAAAAATGAATTTTATTAAATAATAAAATAAATTTAACCCCCCCAAAAGAAAAGAAAACTCTACAACATGTGGACTATTGTACATAATGAGCTTGGTTCTCTATTGTTCCTTCTATGGAAAGAAGCATATTCTCAAGGGCAGGAATGGACAAAAACCTCCCTTCACCAATTTCCTTAGGTTTTTTTTTTTTTCTTCCAAAATTTCAAGTTCCTTTCTCAAAAAGGAAAATGAAGTACTCACAGGGGTTGCCAATAATAATGATTACTTGCTTATACCCACTGTGTTAAGATAATCCTTCAAGCAGACAGGAACCATAAAAACAGTGCTGTCCTGCTGAGTTCTCTGGCTTTGCCTAACACTTCCCTGACTATCTATCTTTATCTTCTTTTAGAAGAATGTTATGAAGGAATGAATTAAAACTTAATACCATTCTTTTTAAAATTTATTTTTCATTTATTTTGAATTTTATTTTTACCCCAATTACATGTAAAAACAATTTTAACATCCATTTTTAAAACTTTGTTTCAAATTCTCTTCCTCCTTCCCCCCAACACTATGAGTAAAAATGTGTAGTCATGTAAAACATTTTGACATTAGTCAGGTTGTGAAAGAAAACAGACAAAAAAACTTAAGAAAAAATATATATATTTTTAGTGAGGCAATTGGGGTTAAGTGACTTGCCCAGGGTCACACAGCTAGTAAGTGTTAAGTGTCCGAGGCTGGATTTAAACTCAGGTACTCCTGACACCAGGGCTGGTGCTCTATCCACTGCACCACCTAGCTGCCCCGAAAAAGAAATTTTTTAAAAATATGCTTCAATCTGTATTCAGACACCATCAGTTCTTTCTCTGGAGATGGATCATATTTTTCATAAAAGTCCTTTAGAGTTGCCTTGTATCACTGCATTGCTGAGAATAGCCAATTCATTCACAGCTGATCATCTTACAATATTGCTGTTACTTTGTATATAGTACATCTCACTCTGCATCAACTCCTGTAAGACTTCCCAGGTTTTTCTGAGAGCATCCTGCTCATCATTTCTTACAGCATAATAGTGTTCCATCACAATCTCATCCCACAATTTGTTCAGCCATTCCTCAGTTGATAGGCATCTCCTCAATTTTAATTTCTTTGCACCAGAAAAGGACTGCTGTAAAATATAAGTCCTTTAATTTTTTTGTTTTTTTTTTCTCTTTTTGGATAGTGATCTAGTAGTGTTATTACTAAGTCAAAGAGTATGCATCTTTTATAGCCCTTTGGCCATAGTTACAAATGGCTCTACAAAATGTTTGAATCAGTTTACAACTCCACCAACAGTGTATCAGTGTCTCATTTTCACCATATCTCCTACATTTGTCATTTTCCTCTGCTGTCCTATTATCCAATCCAATAGGTATGAGGTAGTACTCCAGAATAGTTTTGACTTGTATCTTTCTAATCAATAGTGAATTAGAACATTTTCCCCCATATGTCTATAGATAGCTTTAATTATTCCATCTGAAAACTGTTCATACCTTTAGATCATTTATCAATCGGGGAATGGCTTTTATTTTTACAACTTTGACTCAGTTCTCTATGTCTGTGAGAAATGAAGCATTTATCAGACAAACTTGCTTTAATTTTTTTCATAGTTACTATTGCTAACTGAAATTCCCTCCATCCTACTCCCTTTCCATGCCATTTACTCCATTATCTATCGACTTTCATCCTTTCCCTCCTCAAAGGTGTTTTGCTTCTGATTGTCTCTTCCCCCAATCTGCCCTCCCTTCTATCACCTCCCACCTTGTCCCCTTTCCCTCCTACTTTTCTGCAGGGTAAAATAGATTACTATACCCAATGAAGTGTATATGTTATTCCCTCTTTGAGCCAATTCTGATGAGAGTAAGGTTCACTCACTCCCCAGCACATCCCCCAACTTCCTCTCCACTGTATAAGCTTTTTCTTGCTTCCTTTATTTGAGATACTTTATCCCATTCCACTTCTTTTCTCCCGGTGCATTCCTTTCACCCCTTAATTTTATTTTTTTAAAGATATAAATCCATATTCAAACTCATACCTGTGCCCCTAGTCTAAATATACTCCATTCACTTGCCCTAATAATAAGAAAGTTCTTATGAGTTACAAGTATTGTCTTCCCATATAGGAATGTAAATAGCTTAACCTTTTAATATCCCATATGATTTATTTTTCCTGTTTACCTTTTTATGCTTCTCTAATTTGAAAGTTAAATTTTCTATTCAGCTCAGGTCTTTTCATAAAGAATGCCTGAAAGTCCTCTCTTTCATTGAATTTTCATTTTTTCCCCCTGAAGGATTATACTTAGTTTTGCTGGGTAGGTGATTCTTGGTTGTAATCCTGGTTCCTTTGCAGTCTGGAATATTATATTCCAAGCCCTCCTATCCTTTAATGGAGAAGTTGCTAAATCTTGTGTTATCCTGCCTGTGGCCCCACAATACTTAAGTCATTTCTTTCTGCCTGCTTGCAAAATTTTCTCCTTGACCTCGGAGCTCTGGAATTTGGCTACAATATTCCTGGGAGTTTTATTTTTAGGATCTCTTTCAGGAGGTGATTTGTGTATTCTTTCAATTTCTATTTTACCTTCTGGTTCTACAATATCAGGGCAACTAATTATCCCTGAAAATTTCTTGGAAGATGATGGCTAGGCTCTTTTTTTGATCATGGCTTTCAGATAGTCCAATAATTTTCAATTTATCTCTCCTGAATCTATTTTTCAGTTCAGGTGTTTTCCAATGAGATATTTCACATTGTCATCTATTTTTTTATTCTTTTGGTTTTGGTTTATTGGGTCTTGATTTCTCATAAAGTCATTATCTTCCATTTCTTCAATCCTAATTTTTAAGATTTTTTTTTTTTGCAGGACAGAGGGTTAAGTGACTTGCCCAGAATCACACAGCTATTAAGTGTCAAGTGTTTGGGGGCAGCTAGGTGGCACAGTGGATAAAGCACCATCCCTGGATTCAGGAGGACCTGAGTTCAAATCCAGCCTCAGACACTTACTAGCTGTGTGACCCTGGGCAAGTCACTTAACCCTCATTGCCCTACAAAAACAAACAAAAACAACCACAAAACAAAACAAAAAGTGTCAAGTGTCTGAGGCCAGATTTGAACTCAGGTCCTCCTGAATCTAGGGCCAGTGCTTTATCCATTGTGCCACCTAGCCTGCCCCAAGAAGTTATTTTCTTCAGAGAGCTTTTGTACCTTCTTTTACATTTGGCCAATTCTACTTTTTAAGGCATTCTTTTCCTCATTCACTTTTTGTACCTCTTTTACCGTATAGTCTAATCTGTTTTTTGAAGTGTAATTTTCTTCAGTATTTTTTGTGTCTCCTTTACCAAGCTGTAGACTTTTTTTCATGATTTTTTGGAATCACTTTCATTTCTCCTTCCATCTTTTTCTCTACCTCTCTTACTTTATTTTCAAAGTCCTTTTTGAGCCTTTCTATGGACTGAGACCAATTCATGTTTTTCTTGGAAGATTTGGATGTAAGATCTTTGACTTTGTTATCTTTTTCTGAGGGTGTATTTTGATCTTCCTTTTCACCACAGAAACTTTCTAGGATCAGCGTTTTTCTTTTTGCTTGATCATTTTTCCAGTCTACTTCCTGACTTCTAACTCTTTGTTAAAGTGGGGCACTGTTTCCAGGGTGAAGGCCAAACTCTCCCAAACTTTATGGGGTTTGTTCAGCTGTTTTCATAGATAATTCTAGGAATTTGTAAGTCCTTAGCTCTTCCAAGGTGGTATGATTTAAGAAAAAGTATGTTTACTACCCTCCTGGCCTGTGCTTTGGTCTGCAAGAAACCTCAGGCCTGCTTTTTTTCCCCTGGAACTATGAACAGAATCCTTCTCCAGTGTTGCTGGAAGCTCTTGTGTTCTTGTGCTCTTCCCCCTACTGGTATCTCCACCCAAGACTGTGACCTGGTACCAAATATAGGCAAAACAACAGAGTCCTTCCTCAGTACTTGCAAAGCAATCCCTGTAATCTCCTTCTGGCCAATTGTTCAACACCCTTACAGTCTGTGGACTGATTTCTAGAAGCTTTTGCTTCTGCTGCTGATTCAGATGCTCCCAATGCCTGCTTCTGGTTTGCTGGGGCTGGGTTTGCTCTGGGCTTGGGTTTGTTCCAAGGGGGCCTTCACAGGGGGACTGTGCTCCACTCTCACCCCAGTACAACAGACCTTTCCTGCCCACCTTAAAAGTTTTCTTTGGCTGGAAAATTTTTTCACCCTGTCTTTTTGTGGGTTCTGCTACTCCAGGAATTGCCTTATGACATTATTTGAAGGTATTTGGAGGGGTCTTAGGTAGAGCTCAGGCAAGTCACTGCCTTTCCCCCACCATCTTGGTTCTCTCCTCACTTAGTACCATTCTCTTTTTAGTTTTTGTTTGTTTTTTGTTTTTTAGTGAGACAATTGGGGTTGAGTGACTTGCCCAGGGTCACACAGCTAGTAAGTGTGTGTTAAGTGTCTGAGGCCAAATTTGAACTCAGGTACTCCTGACTCCAGGGCCAGTGCTCTATCCACTGCACCACCTAGCTGCCCCTACTTAGTACCATTCTTAATGTGACATGAAATTGGATACTGGTGTTTTGTTTTGGTTTGTTTTAGCTGTCACACTGGAAAAATCCAGCCAAGGAGTTTGAATTAGTGTGGAGTCCACCATACAAGTTAACCCTCAAGCTCTGCTTCAGTTGCCCAGGTGCCTGCCCTATTTTCCCTAAAGGACATCCAAAACTTCATCAAGCCTCATAACCTAACTAAAGCTGAGGTTACTTTCTCTGAACCCAACACGGCCTATGTTGCAATCTTCCTCTTCTTCCCGTGGCTTAATGTAGAGGATGAAATGGGCCTTTGTTAGTCTCTGTATGGCTCATTATGGTCCCACCCAAGAGTTCCAGGTAAGATCTTTTAATCAAACTTTAGGTTTGCCTCTTGCCTAAGGTTTTCCCCAAAAGGAATGAATAGAATCCTTTATAAAGGTTAGACAAAATTGTATTTCCTTCACTACCAAAGAAAAGCTTAAAATATGAAAGATTCATAGCATGCATTAACACTTAAGACAGAAAACAGTAACTAATCACACCAGTTACACTCTGTCAGGAGGTAGAGACATATTGGTGGGATTGTTGTTCAATTGTGTCTGATTCTTTGTGATCCCATGGACCATACGCCAATACTACCCAGGGGGTCTTCTTGGCAAACATATTGGAGTGGTTTGCCATTTCCTTCTCCAGTGCTTGTGGGATAACTGAACAAATATTTCATATTCAGGTCAGACTTACACTCTCTGAGCAACTAGCAAGACTCTGACCTTTTGGACAGCCAGGGCATGTCTTGGGCCTTCTTAGTGCTTTCAGCTGCAACATTCTCCTGGATGTTATGATTTTCTCCTCTAAGAAGTGTCAGTATTTATTAAATACCTACTACATGCCAGGTACTGTAAGCGCTATGGATAAAAAGAAAGGCAAAAACAGTGTCCCTGTCCCAAAGAAGATCACAGTCTAATAGGAGAAAAAACATTATATAGTTAATTGTAGGATTTATTATACAGCTTACACTAGTTTCGGACTTTTCAAACTCAGTGTAATTCCACCTGGGCTGGAGATACCCATCTTTGAGCATCTCTATTCATTCACCTAGGGAAGAAAACATAAAACAAGGGGAGAAAGGTAGGGATTATGGTATACTCTTAGGCTCTTTCTTTCATGTGTTCAAGTTGTATCTGATGGAGATGGGGAGAGGAAGTAGCAAGAAATCCCCCCCCCCTACACTTGATGGAAGTCTGAGGGAGAAGCTGTTTAAATCCTAAGGTATGTAGGAGGGAGGGAGGGAGAGAGAGAGAGGAAGAAGAAGAAGAAGAAGAAGAAGAAGAAGAAGAAGAAGAAGAAGAAGAAGAAGAAGAAGAAGAAGAAGAAGAAGAAGAAGAAGAAGAAGAAGAAGAAGAAGAAGAAGAAGAAGAAGAAGGAGGAGGAGGAGGAGGAGGAGGAGGAGGAGGAGGAGGAGGAGGAGGAGGAGGAGGAGGAGGAATATTTCTATGATTTTTATGGCCCAATGAGGACATTGCCCTTCCTGGGCCTATAGCCAATCACCTTCATGCAACCCAGCAAATATGGGGATCTGAGGATTAACCAGGTGCTTCTGGTAGCTCAAATCCTCTACCAAGGGGTCAGAGTACTAATCCTAAATGAAAGAGACCAGAAATATCTCAAACTCTATGGGAAGTGCTCCAGTCTAAGAGATCAGTAGATTCCTTTGATCATCCTTAGTTACACTGTAATAATCAGCAAAGAAGGGAAAAGTGGTATAGTAAAAAGAGAGTCAGCCTGGAAGTTATGAAGACATAGATTCAAGTTCTGTCTCTAATTATATTGGCTTTGTAACTGAGAATGTTACTTAATCTCTCAATGCCCAGAGGAACTTTTTAAGACTAGAAAATGCAGGGGGGCATTGCTAAGATGATAGAGAGAAGCCAGGAAGTTGCCTGAGCTCTCCTGAGTTTCCTTCAGAAACAACATTAAATCAAGCCTCTACATAGATTCTGGAGCTACAGAACCTACAAAAAGACAGAGCGACACTATATTCCAACTTGAGATAATTTAGAAGACTTCAGGAAACGTCTGTCTCACTTGGGAGAAGGGGAGCACAGCTCAGTTCAGCACAGCATGGAGAGAGTCTGGGCAAGTCAGTAGGAGGCTCTTAGCCACAGCAGGTGAGGCTCCTTGGTCAGGGCTTAGAAGACAGGTGGAGAAAAAGGCAAGTTGTGAGACCCATCAGCCCTGGCTGAGAGGGCAAACTGTCAGCTAGAGGACCACCCATAGGATAGGTGTGACCTGTGTAAGCTATCCCAGAGCAGGGAGCAACCCCAGGACAGTGAGGAATCCATAAGCCACAGAGCCCTCAGATCAGAAAGCCAATGACCAGGGCCCTATTTCCCAACAAAAGAAACTTGCAACAGTGGCCCCTGTGCCCCAGGAGCAGACCTCAACTTTAAATTTCAAAAAAGCTACAATATAAGTAAGAAATGGAAAAGGACCCTTACCATTGAAAGCTTCTATGGTGACAGGGAAGACCAAACCACAAACTCAGATGAGGACAATACTGTCAAAATAGCCATATGTGAAGCCTCAAGGGGGAAGATGAATTGACCTCAAGATCAAAATGCCTTCTTGGAAGAGCTCAAAAAGGATTTTTTTTTTTAAAATAAGAGAATCAGAAGAAAAGTTGGAAAAATAAATGAGAGAATTGAGAGTTGAGTAAGAAAATTATGAAAAAAGAGTCAACAGGTTAGAAAATGAAGCAAAAAATTAACTGAAGGAAATTCCTTAAAAAATTCAAAACTGGTCAAATGGGAAAGGAAGTACAAAAAGCTTACTGAAGAAAATACTGCCTCAGAAGTTTAGCAGGAGGGGGCTGCTGTACTGGGGTGGGAGGAAAGTACAACCCTGCAGTTGCACTGACACAGATCGAGCCCCAGGCAGTCTGTGCCAGAGAAATTTACCCCCAAGCTTCTGAATCCACTGCAGTGCTGGCATCTTCTAGGAACTAAGCTCACAGTCTGGTGAGAGGTCTGAATGGGTGGCTGGCAGTGGCGGGGGGGGGGGGGAGGGGGAGGTAGACTACTGGAGCTGAGGATAAATTCAGTTGTCCTAACCCAGCAGGGAACCAGGAAGAAATCTTGAGTGGCTACAGCCCAGGGAGGGGAGGGATGCAGACTTTTCAGAGCTAACAACCACAGCAAACAAAATTTTGTTGCCTGATTAATTAGCAAGTTGTCCTGGGGTTATTTATAGACCAGAGCATAGGCTAGGTGAGTGAAGAACTGCCCCTCCTTAAATCATACCACCTGTGACCCCCTGAAGCTTGGGACAGTGCAGCCTGGAAACAGTGCCCCACATTAAGAAGGAGTTAAAAGTCAAGTACATGACAGGCAAAATAAGCAGGCAGAGAAAGGCATGAACCACAGAAAGTTTCTTTAGTGACAAAGAAGATCAAGGTGCACCCTCAGAAGAAGATAGCAATATCAGGGCTCCTACATCCAAAGCTTCCAAGAAAAATATGAATTCATCTCAGGCCATAGAGATGCTCAAAAAGGACTTTGAAGATAAAGTAAGAGAGGTAGAAGAAAAAATTGAAAGAGAAATGAGAGTAATTCAAGAAAGGAATGAGAAAAAACAAAAGCTTGAAAAGCCAAATGGAAAAGGAGATAAAAAAGCTCTCTGAAGAAAATAATTGTTTAAGAATTAGGATTGAGCAAATGGAAGCTAATGACCTTATGAGAAATCAAGACACAATAAAGCAAACTCAAAAAAATGGAAAAAAAAATAGAGGGCAATTTGAAATATATCCTTGGAAAAGCAGCTGACCTGAAAAATAGATACAGGAGAGAAAATTTGAAAATTATTGGACTACCCAAAAACTATGATCAAAATAAGAATTTAGGGGCAGGTAGGTGACTCAGTGGAAAGAGCACCAGACCTGGAGTCAGGAGGACCTGAGTTCAAATCCGGACTCAGACACTTAACACTTATTAGCTGTGTGACCCTGGGTAAGTCACTTAACCCCAAATGCCTCACTTAAAAAAAATAAGAATTTAGACATCATCTTCCAAGAGATTGTCAGTGAAAATTGCCCTGATATTCTAGAAACAGAAGGTAAATAGAAATTGAAAGAATCCACCAATCACCTCCTGAAAGAGATCCCAAAATGAAAACTCTCAGGAATATTATAACCAAATTCTGGACTTCCCAGGTCAAGGAGAAAATATTGTAAGCAACTAGAAAGAAACAATTCAAATACTGTGGAGAGCCATAGTCAGGATAGCACAGGATCTAGCAGTTTCTACATTAAAGGTTCAGAGGGCATGCAATATGATATTCTGGAGGGCAAAGGAATTGGGACTACAACCAAAAATCATCTATCCAACAAAACTGAGTATAATCTTTCAGAGGAAAAATAGGACTTCAATGAAAAAGAGGACTTTCAGGTATTTGTGATGAAAAGACCTGAACTAAATAGAAAATTTGACTTTTAAATGTAGACTCTGGAGAAGTATAAAAAGGTAAACAGGAAAAAGAAATCATGAGGAATGTTAAAAGGTTAAACTGCTTACATTCCTACATGGGAAGATGATATGTCTAACTTATAATAGCTTTCTCAGTATTCAGGTAGATAAGAGAAATTTATTTAGACAGAGGGCACAGGTGTGAATTCAATATGAAGGGATGATATCTGTAAAGCATTTTTTTATCTTCTTTTTTTTTTTTTTGGTGGGGTGGCCAGGGTTCAGTGGCATGCCTGGGGTTGCAGGGTTGGTGAGTGTCTTGTGTCTCAGACCATATTTGCACCCGGGTCTTGCTGGGTTCAGGGTGGGTACTTTGTTCCACTGTGTCATCTAGCTGCCTCATGATGACATCTTTAGGGTAAAATTGAGGAGGGAAAGGATTGCGCTGGGGGAGGGGGAAGGGGAGAGGTAGAATGGGGTGAAATCTCACATGAAAGAAGCATGAAAGGGCTTATGGAGTCGGGGGGGAGATGGAGGAGTGAGGCAATTAATGAACCTGACACTCATCAGAATTAGCTCAAAGACCTTAATCTCATCAGAGTTGGCTCAAGGAGGGAATACCATACACACTCAATTGGGCAGAGTAATCTATCTTACCCTGCAGGTAAGTAGGAGGGGAAAGAGATAAGGAGGGAGGGGTGAAAGAGGAAGGCCAGATTGGGGGAGAGGCAGTCAGAAGCAAAACACTTTTGAGGGGGGATAGGGTAACAAAGATAGAAAATAGAGTAAATATTATGGGAAGGGAATAAGATGGAGGGAAAGAGGTAACAATAGTAATTGTGAAAAAATTTTGAAGCAGAGGTAAGAGTAATGTAAGATAATGATGATTCTGGATTGATGATGATTGGAGGAAGATGAGGAATTATTGATGATGAAGACTGATTGATGATGATAAGGATTGAATTAAGAAGATGAGGATTGGTTGACAATGATGAGGATTGCCTGCTGATGATGATAAGGATTGATGGATGGTGATTGATTGATGAGGATGATGATGGCTAAATGTATGGTACTTACTTTGTTGGGTTATTGTAAAGAAAGTTCTTTGTCAAGTTTAAGGTATTATGTAAATGTTATCTATTAATGTTGTTGCAAAAATCAACCTCATGGGTTTATTGTAAGGATATCTCTCTTTAAAGTACTATATAAATATTGTTTACTACAAAAATGATGAGCAGGATGCTATCAGAAAGACCTGGAAGGACCTGCATGAGCTGATACAAAATGAAAAGTACTATATGCAAAATAATAGTAATATTGTGAGATGACCTGCTGTGAATGACTCAGTTATTTTCAGCAATGCAATGGATCCAAGACTAATCTGAAGGTTTTATGAAAAATGCAATCCATCTACAGAGAGAGAACTGATGGTATCTGAATACAGATTGAAAAATATTTTTTGTTAGTTCCTTTATCTGAAGTTTGTTTTTTGTCTGTTTTCTTTCACAACCTGGCTAATGTGGAAATGTTTTGCATGAATGCTCATGTATTGCTTATATAGAATTGCTTGAGTTCTTGGAGGTTGGGGGTAGGGAAGGGGGGAGGAAAAGTATTTGGAACACAAAATTTTTTAAAAAATCAATGTGAAAATTTGTATTTTACATGTAATTTGGAAAATAAAATTCTAAATATAAATTTTAAAAAACAGTAAAGGGAAAGAAGGGAGGGGTAAGTATTGTTTCACCCTTAATCTCATCAAATTTACTTCAAAGAGGGGAAAAAAGTACACTTATTTGGATAAAGAAATTTAGCTTACCCTTTAGAGAAGGGCAATGGGGGGCATTGAGAGAAGGGAGGGCAGAAGCAGACAAGGAAAGGGGAAAGAAAAGGGAGAGGGGCTGAGAAAAGGGAGGGTAAATTGAGGGAGGCTGTGGTCAGAAGCAAAGTCCTGGTGAGGAGGAATAGGGTGAAAGAAGGAAAAAAAAGTATAAACAGGTGAAAATAAGATGGAGGGAAATGCACAGTTAGGATTCATAACTATGAATGTGAATGGGATAAACTCTTCCATAAAACAGAAGAAAATTGTAGAATGGATTAAGAACTAGAATCCTTAGAATATGTTGTTTACAAAGAAACACATTTGAAGCAGAGAGATACACAGAGGTAAAAGGTAAAAGGCTGGAGCAGAATATATTATGCTTCAGCTGAAGTAAGAAAAAAAGAAAAAAGCAAGGATATCAATCCTTATCGCACAAAAAAGCAAAAGCAAAAATGGATCTAATTAAAGGACATAAGGAATGAAACTACATGTTGCTAAAAGGTACCATAGAATATGAAGTAATATCAATATTCAACATATATACACCAAGTGGTATAACATCCAAATTATTAGAGAAGTTAAATGAATTACAAGAGGAAATGGACAGCAAAACTATACTACTGGGCAATCTTAACCTTCCCCTCTCAGAACTAGATAAATCTAACCATAAAATAAATAAGAAAAAAGTTAAAGAGGTGAATAGAATTTTATAAAGGTTAGATATCATAGACCTCTGGAGAAAATTGAATGGGGATAGAGAAGAATAGACCTTTTCCTCAGCAGTACATGGCACATACACAAAAATTGACCATGTATTAGGGCAAAAAAAAAGAGTAAATGCATCCTTTTCAGATCATGATGTGATAAAAATTACATTTAATAAAGAGCCATGGAAAAATAGATTGAAAATTATTTGGAAATTAAATAATCTCATCCTAAAGAATGAGTGGATTAAACAACAAATCATAGAAACAATAACTTCATCCAAGAGAAGGAAACAATGACACAACACATCAAAACTTATGGGATGCAGCCAAAGCAGTTCTTAGGGGAAAATTTATATTTTTAAATGCTTACATGAATAAAATAGAGAAAGAGTAGAACAATGAATTGGGCATGCAACTAAAAAGGCTTGAAAAAGAGCAAATTAAAAAGCCCCAATTAAATACTAAATCAGAAATTCTGAAAATAAAAGTAGAGATTAATAAAATTGAAAGTAAGAAAACTATAGAATTAATCAATAAAACTAAGAGTTGGTGTTATGAAAAAATGAATAAAATAAATAAACCTTTGGTTAATTTGATTTACAAAAGGGAAGAAAACCAAATGACGAATATTAAAAATGAAAGATGTGAATTTGCAAACAATGAAGTCGAAATTAAAACAATAATTAGGAGCTACTTTGCCCAACTGTATGCCAATAAATTTGACAATCTAAATGAAATGGATCAATATTTACAAAAATATAAATTGCCAAGATTAACAGAAGAAGAAATAAAAGACCAGAATATTTTAGAAAAGGAAATTGAACAGGTTGTCAATGAATTCCCTGAGAAAAAATCTCCACAGCCAGATGGGTATACAAGTGAATTCTACCAAACATTTAAAGAACAATTCATCCCAATACTATATAAATTATTTGGAAAAATAGGTGATGAAGGCGTTCTACCAAATTCCTTTTATGACACAAATATGGTGTAGATACCTAAGCCAGGCAGAGCCAAAACAGAGAAAGAAAATTACAGACCAATTTCCCTAATGAATATCAATGCAAAAATCTTAAATAAAATATTAGTAAGGAGATTACAGTATTTATCACCAGGATAATACAATATGACTAGGTGGGATTTATATGAGGAATGCTGGACTGTTTCAACATTAGGAAAAATATCAGCATAATTGATCACATCAACAACAAAGCTAACCAAATCATTTGATTTTCTCAATAGATACAGAAAAATCTTTTGACAAAATACAGCACTCATTCCTATTAAAAACACTAGAGAGTATATGAATAAATGGAGCTTTCCTTAAAATTATAAGCAGTATCTACCTAAAACCATCAGCAAACATTATATGTAATGGGGATAAGTTAGAGGCATTCCCAATAAGATCAAGGGTGAAACAGGGATGTCCATTATCATCTCTATTATTTAATATTGTACTAGAAATATTAGATTTAGCAATGAGAAGAAAAAGCAATTAAAGGAATTAGAATAGGCAAGGATTAAACAAAACCAACACTCTTTGCAGATGATATGATGGTATACTTAGAGAATCCTAGAGAATCAACTAAAAAACTACTTGAAACAATTAACAACTTTAGTAAAGTTGCAAGATATAAAATAAATCCACATAAATCATTAGCATTTCTATACATGACCAACAAAGTTCAGCAGCAAGAGATAGAAAGAGAAATTCCATTTAAAATAACTGTAGACAATATAAAATATTTGGGATTCTACCTGCCAAGACAAACCTAGGAACTCTATGAATACAAGTATCAAGCATTTTTAAACAAATAAAATCAGATCTAAATAATTGGAAAATATTAATTGCTCATGAATTGGCCAAGCCAATGTAATAAAAATGACAATTCTACCTAAATTAATTTACTTATTCAATGTCATACCAATCAGACTACCTAAATTATTTCATAGAGCTAGAAAAATAATAACAAAAGGTCAATAATATCAAGGGAACTAATAAAAAATGCACAGAAAGGTGGAATAGCCATACTAAATCTGAAGCTATACTATAAAGCGGCAGTCATCAAAACTATTTGGTACTGGCTAAGAAATAGAGTGGTGGTTCAATGGAACAGATTAGGCACAGGAGACACGGTAGTAAATTACTATAGTAATCTACTGCTTGATAAACCCAAGGACTCCAGCTTCTGGGATAATAACTCAGTATTTGATGAAAACTGGAAGATAGTTTGGCAGAAACTAGGCATAGACCAACATCTTATACCATATACCAAAGTAAGGTCAAAATGGGTACATGATTTAGACATAAAGGGTGTTACCATAGATAAATTAGGAAAGGAAGGAATAGTTTACCTCTCAGATCTGTGGAGAGGAGAAGAATTTATGACCAAAAAAGAGGTAGAGGATATTGTGAAATGCAAAATGGATCATTTTGTTTACATTAAATAAAAAGTTTTTGTACAAACAGAAACAATGCAACCAAGATTAGAAGGGGAGTAGTAAACTGGGAAACACTTTTTATATTCAGTGCTTCTCATGAAGGCCTCATTTCTAAAATATAGGGAACTAAATCAAATTTATAAGAATGCAAGTCATTCCTCATTGAGAAATGGTCAAAGGATATGAACAGGCAGTTTTCAGATGAAGAAATCAAAGCTATCTATTGCCATATGAAAAAAAGCTCTAAATCACTGTTGATTAGAGAAATGCAAATTAAAACAACTGTGAGCTACCTCCTCATACCTATCAGATTTGCTGTGGAAAAATTGGAACTTTAATACATTATTGGAGTTTGAACTAATCCAATTACTCTAGAGAGCAATTTGGAACTATGTCTAAAGGGCTATTGGTCTGTGCATACCCTTTGTCCCAGTAATACCACTACTAGTTCTGTATCCCAAAGAGATCATAAAAAAGGGAATAGGACCCATATGTAAAAACTGAAGGGATGCCCATCAATTGGGGAATGGCTAAACAGTTGTGGTATACGAATGTAATGGAATACTATTGTGCTATAAGAAATGTTGAGCAGAAAAAACCTGGAAAGACTTAAGTGGACTGATGCTGAGTGAGGTAAGCAGAACTAGGAGAACATTGTACACTGTAACAGCAAAATTGTGGAATGTTTAACGGTGATAGACTTAGCTCTTCTCTGTAAGAAGATTCCAAAAGACTCATGATGGAAAATGCTGTCCCCATCCAGAAAAAAGAGCACATAGAACCATACTGTTTCTTCTTTTTTTCTGTTTTTTCTTTCCTTTTGTTCTGATTCTTCTTTCACAACATGACTAATGTGATTATACATATATAACCTATATCAGATTGCTTGTTCTTGGGGCAGGGAGGAAATGGAGGGAAGAAGAAAAATTTGGAACTCAAATTCTTCTAAAAACAAATGTTGTGGGGCAGCTAGGTGGTGCAGTGGATAGAGCACCGGCCCTGGAGTCAGGAGTACCTGAGTTCAAATCCTGACTCAGACACTTAACACTTACTAGCTGTGTGACCCTGGGCAAGTCACTTAACCCCAATTGCCTCACTAAAAAAACAAAAACATACAAAAAAACCAAAACAAATGTTGTAAATTATCTTTACATGTAACTGGAAAAAATAAAATACTTTTATGATTAAAAAAATTAAAAATACTATAAAGCACAGATCAAGGGTATATCTACATTAGTAGAATGAATTTCTTCACTGGAAGTTCCATAGACCAATAAAATAGTAGTCCTGATCCATAAAAGGTGATACCATAGGTAAATTAGGAGAGGAAGGAATAGTTTACCTCTCAGATATTTGGAAATGAGAACAGTTTGACCAAACAAGAGATAGATAATATTATGAAATGCAACAAAATATACTAGGTAAACTGTCTTCTTCTTCTTCTTCTTCTTCTTCTGCTGCTGCTGCTGCTGCTGCTGAGACACAGGGGACTAGGAGTATGGAATGTTACATATGTTTTAAGAAGCAAGTTATTTATGTCAGTTGCTTTCTGAACTATTACTCTTTTCCATTTGTCACAGGAGAGAAAGAAGTACTTTTAGAAGTGAATATGATATAAAAGCAAAAGGCTAATGCCTTTTTAAATGGGTAAATGATCTGTTCACTAAACCAGGATCTCTCCAATATTAAAAAAATTGAGTGGTCAGAAAGGTCTGTTAGAACTAAATCAGGAATACTAGTTTCATAAGCCTAAATTTCTCAGCTCTACATAGGAGAGTTGACCTAGACGTAATGATGAAAATGCACTTTAAATAAATCTTCCAAGTACTGATGCACTGTATCTTAAGCTGTGTAGGTACTATAGTACTATCTAACACTACATGTCTTTGTGGTTGCCGGTTCTTGTACAAATGCCCTCTGCCAAGGATATTTTTAAATCTTATCAGCTCTACACATTGTGTTTTGATTGGTTTCTGGAACACACTCTAAACTTATAATAAATCTATTTTTCTTTGTTAAAAAACAATGTGACCATTTCAACACGGAGAATTGGACAGGACTGAACAACAAAAACAAAACCATCTGTGAACAAGCAGCCAATGAATAGTACAGATAGTAATTGTTGTCAGATACTCTTTGGAAAGTCATGCAGACTGTTCACCTGGCATAAACATTTACCATAGACAATGAGTTTGCTGGATTTTTCTCATGTATCAAAGAAAAGAAGTATAGAGCCAGATTTGTGTGTGCGGAGTTTTCCCTATGTTTGGATCCTCTTGATGGGAGATGTGATGGAAAGGTGAAGAGATTACCTCATTATGGAGGTGTTGAAATTGTCATTGTTTTTTAAAATGCATTTGCATCATTTAAGTGAGGGGGAGATGCACAAAGTTGTCAGCCTCACTCTCTCTTCCAGAGTCATCAAAATCCAGTGTCAAGACAAAAGCAGGACAACTGGTGATGGTCCAGGATGCTGTGGAGGCATCTTTGATGTTTAACCAAGCTCTTAGTGCTCCATAGCATTTGCTTCAGCCACCTTCTGGATTCAGAAGACTTGAGGTAAAATCCTGATTTTGCCACAAGTTATATAATCTATGTCTCTCACACACACATATATATGTGTGTGTGTGTGTGTGTGAATATGTATATATATAATTTGATCTTTGATGCCATTATCTGAGGCAGGGGCTATGATCTTCATTTTACAGGTGAGGAAACTGAAGCATGAAGAGAAATAAATGACTTCCTCAGAGTCATACACCTAGTAACTGGCAGATGTAGCTCTGGTCTGATTCCAAATTCATTATGCCATATTGTATCTGAAACAGCTGGGAAAATAATAGCCACTTAAAATATAGTTGACTGATTTCATCTGAGAACAGAGGAGGATGATTTAAGATCTGGAAGAGATCTTAGAATTCATCTAGGCCATGCTTCTCATTTTACACATATGAACACCAAGGCCTAGATAGAGGAAGTGACTTGCCCAAGATGGCATAGATTATATAAACTGTGGCAAAATCAGGACTTTACCTTGTCTTCTGAATCCAGAACCAGACTCTGAAATAGTTGGGAAAATAATTTTCTTATTACATGACTTATTATGAATAATTCATATTTACATTGCTTTCCGCACCGTAAATCCAAGATAGGTGCAAGTATTTTTGTCTTTATTATAGGAGAAAGTAAACTGAAGCTTAGAAAAGTTCAAAATAACTTGTCTATAATTACATAGGAAATATTAGACCTTGGAGGGAGGTGTATGTCTACTCCAAGCATGTGAAGATTTCCCCTGGTGGAATAGATAGATGAGAATAATTTGTCCACAGCTATGAAGGTGGCTGAAGCAGATGCTATGGAGCGCAGTTTGGATAAACATCAAAGATGCCTCCACAACATCCTGGACCTTTGCCAGTTGTCCTGCTTTCGTCTTGACACTGGACTTTGATGACTCTGGAAGAGAGAGTAAGGCTGACAATTTTGTGTATCTCTCCCTCAATTAAATTGAATTCAAGCACAAATCAAGATATCAGCCATGATGTGGTTCATCCTGTTTAAAAACAAAGGAAAAAGGACAACAAGTATGAGAACACTTCTCCTTAAAGAATTTTTTTACTTTAAGTACTTGACTTAATTTTAACTAAGTAACTAAGTACTTGAACACTTAATTCTACCACACCAATTTATCTCTAATTATAACTACATAGAATTGTAGAATTTTAGAGCTGGAAGGACCCCTGGCTATCATCTAGTTCAGTCTCATTTGATGAATGAAGAAACTGAAGCATAAGCAAGTAAAGCAAGTTACCTAAGCCCACACACTTCATTAGTGGCACAACCAGGGCTTTTAAGCAGGACTTTCAACCCAGGACTCTTTTTACTGCAACATGAGAAAATCTCTGTTATGATTGTTGAAGTAGGAAATCTGAACCATGCTAAGAAAATACAGTCATCAGGACATCTCAAAGTAAGTAGTTGACCAATCATGGCCACGCCCATGTCCAAACCCTGGGACACTGCCCTAAGAAAGTGGTGCACCAGGCGTGGGAACATTCTAGTCTCTCCCATCAAAGAACCTATTTCCAGTCTCTGTTTTAAGTCTGTTTTACCCAACATGTTGGGCCACTAGAGGTGGCCCAATGGATGGAGGACTGGAACCAGAGTCAGGAAGAGCTGATTTCAAATCTGGCTTCAGACACATACTAGCTGTGTGACCCTGGGCAAATCACTCAACCCTGTTTGCCTCAGTTCTTCATCTGCAAAATGAGCTGGAGAAGGAAATGGGAAACCACTCCAGTATCCTTGCCAAGAAAACCCCAAATGGGGTCATGAAGAGTTGGACACAACTGAAAAATGACTGAATAAACCCAAGATCAATCTCTCCCAGCAGTCACAGAAATGACATCTGTGATAGCAACGGACCTGAGATTTGGCATGCTTCAACACAGAGCTCAGACACAGTTGCTTAACTGAGTTATTACCAGCAGGGCTTTTTCTTGTTTCATTTTCAAGTAAGGATTATCTTTTCCCCTTCTTTTTTCCCCCCAAATTTCTTCAATATATAGTCCCCAGTGCCCAATAAACCATGGTTGCCTGGAGTTCTACCACTGCAAAGCTTTCTCTCCATTTAAAAACAATTATTATGTTAGGCAACAAAAATGGGTTATATTTCTTTAACCATGAAACCCCATATTCTCTAGTGGGGCTGTGACTGTTTCCTGAATAGGTCAATGCTATATCTAAGTGGAACTTATGGAAGTCATCAATCCCCAGCCTCCTTCCATTTAAACAATGGTCATTGTCCCACATCTAATAAACACGATAGATTATTAAGGGAGTTCCTGGATTCAAATTCTGACTTCTTTTAAAAAATTTTTTTAATGAATTTGCTCTTGGGGAAAATTACTCAATCTCCACGACCTCAGTTTCTTATTTCATTCAATGAGCGAGTTGCATTAAATGTCCTCTGACCTTCCTTCCAGATCTAAAAATTCTAATCATCTGAATCAGAAGTCATTTTACTTACGAAGAAACTGAAGATAGTAGAGATAAACCTTTTCCAATTAAAGTCACCAAACTGATCACTGGTAAAAGTTTGACTCCTGGGGTCTTAGTATCTAGAACTGGAAGGTCATTAGAGTTGATCTAGTCTAACCCCCTCATTTTACAAACGAAGAAACTGAGGCCAAGAGAGGTTAAATAAGTTGTCCCAGTTTACCTAGTAAGTGACAGTTAAGATTCAAAAGCAGGTCCTTGGAATGAAAACTTAGATATGCCAAATTGTGCTTCAAGCCCACGACTCATGATACTCATGATCCGGGACTCTTTCCATGACATGACACTATCTCTTTCTTTTTGCTTGCAACTAAACAGCATCTTGAAAGATTTTTCAAAGGTTTTTGTTTGTTCAAAAGTTCCTCTGTCAAGTGATTGGAGCCGGGTGAGCCATTTAAAGAGATTTATACCTGACAGTTTTATTTTGGCTCTTAAACATTAACATGAACATGGCTATATCACTAAGGAGTTATTTTAAGATTTTTATAAGCCCATACAGTCAATTTCCTAAGGAAATATTTAATTGGGAAGAGAGTAATATAAAAGAACTTTGAACTTCCTTTCCCAAAGATTGTTGGGAAATGTATTCTTCCTGCCAAGAGTATCCCAGAGCTACAGGTTTTTATCCAGATTAAATTTAGTTGTGAAAATGACCATCCTCCCTCTAAAACAACAACCAACAAATAACAAACACTACTATCCAGGCACTCTCCTGCTGAAAAATTTGATTTTCTAATATTTTAACACACTTTTAATACATATTAAATTTAACAAACATTCTAATCTACATTTTTGTGATCTTGAGTGAATTTTATAACCTCTATGGACTCTCCAAAGCCAGACACCTACTTTGTGGAAAAAAAAATACTAACCCTATTTTTGGGAAAGAGGAGTAAAGAGTGCAGTAGGGAATAAATGGCTACTGCAAACCTCTTTCTTTTTTTCTCCTTGTTTCTTTGTTTCTTCCTTCCTTTCTCCCTTCCTTCCTTTCCTTCCCTGCAAACCTCTTTCTCTATCTTAATTTTTCTTTCTTTCTTTCCTTCCTTCCTTCCTTCCTTCCTTCTTTTCTCTCTTTCTCCTTCATGTTGTATAATAGACCTAGAACTAAAAGAAACTTGAGGGGTCATTTTGTCGTATTCCTTCATTTTATACATAAGTAAACTGAGTCACTGGGAAATCAGCAACTTGCCCAAAGTTACACAGCTAGTGGCAGAGGCTCGATTGCTGCTGAGGTCTGGTCATTCTAGAGCCAGTGTTCTTGCCATTCTACTCCACTGCCTCAGCAAACACATGAAGCTACCAACATCCCATTATCTCTGTGGAATAGACATACACCACCTCTTCTCAACAAGGGGTCCAAGGCCAATGTCATGACAGCTGAGAGTTCCATCATTTGCAGATGGCCCTTGGCTCCAAGCCATCGAATCTTAATCCTGGCTTGGCAGCAGTACAAAACCCCAGGGTGTCTCCAATTACCTTAAAAATGTCACAGAATTCTTACAACTTAGCCAATAAAAAAACATCTTGGTTTTAGAGCAAAATATATGCCATACAGTGCATTAAAGGGACTGGGGATAGGAAATCAAGAAATAATTTTGAAAGGAATGGAAAATTGTTCCCTAACATTTGAATTTAACTTGTAGGAGCATTTGA
Organism: Dromiciops gliroides; assembly: GCF_019393635.1. NCBI lineage: Eukaryota > Metazoa > Chordata > Mammalia > Microbiotheria > Microbiotheriidae > Dromiciops > Dromiciops gliroides. The sequence continues at coordinate 578,747,745 of NC_057861.1, forward strand.
CTAGATCCACGTGAATTGCAAAGTGTGCTCTTCTCTTGCAGATTTAAGATAAATTTCCCTTTTAGCGTGAGCACTAGACTGAGTAAGAAAGATCTGGTTTCGGGGGCGGCTAGGTGGCAAAGTGGATAAAGCACCGGCCCTGGATTCAGGAGTACCTGAGTTCAAATCCGACCTCAGACACTTGACACTTACTAGCTGTGTGACCCTGGGCAAGTCACTTGACCCCCATTGCCCCGCAAAAAAAAAAAAAAAAAAAAGATCTGGTTTCAAATCCTGCCTCTGAAACTATGTGACCATGGGAAAGTGATTAATTTCTATCCACCTCATTTTCTTCCTCTATAAAATGGGGGTAGTCATATCAACCTCATAGGGTTTTGTGTGTGTGTGTGCGTGTGTGTGTGTGAATTTCCAGTGAGATAATGTGTATAAATTGTTCTGTAATTTAAATTTTGTTGTTTTTGAATTGTTTTTCAGTTGTGTCTTACTCTTCATTGCATCATGAGGGGTTTTCTTGGCAAAGCTACTAGAGCAATTTGCCATTTTTTTCTCCAGTTTATTTTATAAATGAGTAAACTGAGGCAAATAGTGTTAAGTAACTTGCTTAGGGTCACACACAGCTAGTAAATTTGAACTAAGGTCTTCCTGACTCCAGGTTCAACATTCTATACACTATGCCAACTAACTGCCCTGTAAATTTTAATATAATAATATATAATATACATATAATAATTTAATATAATATAAATGTTATTATTGCTATTTTTGTTTTATTTTCTTTCTTTTATCCATCTTTTCATTTTCTCTATCCTTTAAAATATTTAACATAATACTTCACACTTTTAGATCCTTGCTAAATACTTGCTGAATGATTTGAAGGAGGTCATGGGTGTCAAACCTACATTTACATAAGACTCTTGAGTGGGCTGGAATCAGATTTAAATGTAATTTGGAATATTAGACAAAATAAGTAAAATGATAATATAGTATAGATGTAATGTGATTTTCCAAATTAATGTGCACCTGTCCGGCTTCCATTTCTATTTGAATTTGATGCCTCTGGTAAAAGAGAAATACCACTGGGATATAGAGTCAGAGGTTCTGAGTTTGAATCTTGGCTTTGTTACTGCGTTACTTAGGGGGCAATACCATGGTCTCAGAACCTAAATTTTCTCATCTGAAAACATTATAATAGGAGCAGCAAGGTGGCTGCAGTGGATAGAACTCTGTGCCTGGAGGCAGGAAGACTCATCTTCCTGAATTCAAATCTAGCCTCAGAAACATCCTAGCTGTGTCATCCTGGGCAAGTCACTTAAAGCTAGGTGGAAACCAGATTTGAGAGGAATTCAAATGTTGGGTTATGTTTTTTAAATTATTTGTGGCTACTATATTTTCTAAATTAATTGCTATTTATGTATTAATGACTTGCACCCATTTTGGCAGTAAGCATTTATTATTAATTAATATTATATATACCAATAAAGAATTAACCATGTGGCAGTTAACACAAGCAGGAAGAAAGTCCCAGAAGACCCAAGAAGTCTCAAGCAGAGGTCAGAAGTCCTACAAAACCTACACTGGCCTAAAAGGGAGAGCAAGACCCAAGTGACTGCATTCTGAGCCAAGAGGGACAGCCAGAATCAAGACAAGATAGAGACCCTCTCATGGTAAGAATTCTTTACATTGGTGGAATTCCAGGTCTAGCTTTGTCTTCTCACAAAATAATAACAATCTGTTTATTAGATCTGTATTAAATGAAACTAAAAAAAGTTTAAAGACATATAAGGGTTTGAAGAGATTCAATAGTTTCCTCTTTCAGAATTATGTTATAAGGAGTGTGATAAAATAATGGGTTTTGGGGGAGCCCAGAGGGCCCCCCACTCAAAGGAGCCTTGCCTGACTTTTTTAAAGGTCAGCCCAGAGTCAGAAGAATTGCAAAGGAAATGTAGATTGACCTTCCTGACTACCTAAAGGAAGTTAACTCCCCTAGATCACCCTCAAGTCATGCCAATCAATGGATTTGAATGTAACCGGCCAATTAGTTTGGATCAATGTGCAGTGACCCACCTCTGCCTGAGAGAGGATAGAAACCCATGGAGAGGGGGGTCTCTCTCTCTCTCTCTCTCCCAGAGCTCTCTTCTCTCTCCCATGCTGCCCTCTTGCTCTTGCTCTCTATCCTAGGCATGTAAGTCTTCCAAACTTTAGGAGCCATGTTCTCTCTCTTTACTAACATTTAATATGCTTTAATAAATGTTTAATACTCAAGACATGTTAAAGCCTCTAATTTATAAGTAGCAATATATTAGAAACCCTAGATAAGTTCCCTAAAACCTAGAACAAAGACAGAAACAAAAAAAACAAAAAACCCCATCTAATTTCAAATGACGAAGGGGGCAGCTAGAATAAAGTGCTAGGCTTGGAGTCAAGTAGACCTAAATTCAAATCCAGTCTCACATTAACTGTATGGCCTTGGACAAGTCACTACTTCAATTTCCTCACCTGTAAAATAAGCATAATGATAGCACCTACCCCCCAGGGTTGTTTTGAGGATTAGATGAAATAATATTTGTAAAGCATTAGCTTAGTTCCTGGTACATAGTAGACATGCAATAAATTTTTTTTTTCTTTCAGTGTCCAGGAAAGTGACTCTCATATAGAAGTCCTGGAAGAAAAATTGTCAATAAATGTAGCTTCCTTTTTTGTTTCTTTTCTTTTCCCCAAGGCTGTTAGGAAATACATTATTCCTACTGAGATCATTTCAGGGAGAAAGGTTTTAAATTTAGATATGATCATAGTATAAAAGTGACTACTACTCCCTTTCCAAAGCTCATGAAAGTATTATTTTAAATCTTGAGATAGATCACCTTTCCCATATAATTTTATATATACCATAACTAACCTCACCCCAACTCCTAACTTTTTTTTTTTTTGCCCAACACATCATCATTCATCCAAGTTCACAACCTTAGGAGTTATCCTCAACTATTCACTCTCCCATCCCTCCTATACTCCATCAGCTGCCAATTCTTGGTGACTATGTCTTCACAGCCTCTCTTGTATCTGTTCCCTTCTCTCAATTCATAGAGCCTAGCACTCTATTGCAGATCCTCATCATCTCTCACTTGGACTATGGCAGTCATTTTCTAATTAATTCTTGGCTTCCAAGCTTCTTCTGTCTAACCTGTCTCCCACCCAACTGCCAAAATGGTCTTCCTTAGTACATATGTCTTGGAATGCTCTTTTCAAGAAGTGTCAGTGGCTTCCTGTTGCTTTAGGATGATATACAAACACTTTGATCTCTCTCTCTCTCTCTGTATCTGTGTGTGTCTTTCTCTTCTCTGTCTCTTTCTCTCTCTGTGTCTCTTTGTTTCTCTCTGTCTCTCTCGATCTGTCTCTTTCTCCATGTCTCTGTCTCTGTCTCTCTCTTCTCTCTATGTCTCTATCTCTCTGTGTCTCTGTTTCTCTCTGTGTTTCTTTCTTCTCTCTCTGTCTCTGTGTGTCTCTCTCTGTCTCTGCCACTCTGTGTGTCTCTTCTCTCTCTCTCTCTCTGTGTCTGTGTGTCTGTCTCTCTTTCTCTTATTTAAAGTCCTTCACAATCTGGCTCCAATCTGGCTTATTCTACTCCCTATGATGTACTCTACATTCCAGCTAAATTAACATATTTGCTGTTCTCTGTATTTAACATCCCATCTCCTGTCTCCATGACATCTCATGGTTTGCCTTTCCTGACCCCCTCCCCATACCTTAAATATACTCCCTAACCATCATGGACTTCCTGCCTCCCTTTGAGGCTCAGCTCAGCTACTTCCTTCTACAAGAGACCCTTCTTGCTTCTCTCATTATTGGTGTTGCTCTACAAAATATTTCCTATATATTTGGTATTTGTGTATGAGCATATTTTTTTCTTTCCAGCAGAATGTGTCCTCATTGAGGGAAGTATCTCTTTTGCTTTAATAATGGGAAGCATGTAACAAATGTTTGTTGAATTGAGTTGATTTGACTTACACAGAATTGAATGGATGTTCTTTTTGTTAAAAATGAGAATTATTTTATGAATATTGCTGTTTGTCCTTCATTTTCAAAGTGGACAGATGACGCCACAGGTGATATTTGCATATGAACTGGATTTAAGTGAAGTCCAGTCACACAAAGTCATCAACCTCACTCTTTCTTCTAGACACATTGAAATCCAGTGGCAGGAGAAAAGTCAAGATGACTGGCAATGCCTAGGAATACAGTGGGTGATATTGGTGTCTTCAATAGTTCACCAAGCTCTAAGTGCTCCACAGCACCTATTTTATTTGCCTGCGTATCTGATGGAACAAACATATACCTAATATATATGATTATATACATTATGTGTATGTGTGTATATGTATGTATATATATATAGTCACCTATAAGTTAATATTTCCAGTCTACCTACTGCTTGCTTACAAATAGTTCCTGTTCTTTCCCAACTTTAAAAAAATCCCCTGCTTGATCTCATCATCCCTGACAGTTATCATTCTATTTTTCTCCTCCCTTTTGTGGCTAAATTCCTCAAGAAATCCATCTAAAATCAGCAAATGCCTCCACTTCATTTATTCTCAGTTTCTTTTAAACCCTCTGAATCCTGGCTTCTGACCTTATCTTTAATATGACACTTATGTCTCTAAAGTTACTAATGATCTCTCATTTGCTAAATTTACAGGCCCTTTCTCAGTACTCATTCTTCTTGACCTCTCTACAGACTTTGACCCTATTAAAGACCTTTTTTCTCTTGGATACTCTCTTCTCTATAGGGTTTTTTATATTAAAAAATATATATTATTCTGCATAAATATTTATTGAATTTAATTGAACAGTGAAGGAATGGGTTAGTCCCATTATGTTGGTCAGATTATTATTATTATTTTTTTGAATAAAAGTATTTTATTATTTTCTAGTTACATGTAGAGATAGTTTTCAACATTTGTTTTTATAAGATTTCCAATTTCAATTTTTTCTTCCTCCCTCCCCTCCCTTTCCCCTTCCCCTAGACAGCAGGTAATCTGATATAGGTTATATATGTGTGTGTGTGTGTGTGTATGTATATATATGTATATGCATATATATGTATATATGTGTATATATGTATATATACACACATATACACACATACATATATATGTGTATATATACATACACACACATATATATGCATATATATAAAACATTAAACATATTTCTGCATTAGTCATGTTATAAGAGAAGAATCAGAACAAAAAGGAAAAACCTCAAAAAAGAAAAACAGCACCAAAACCAAAAGAAATGGTATGTTTCAATCAGCATCCATATTCCACAGTTTCGTTTTTTTTCTGGATTTGGAGGGCCTTTTCCATCATGAGTCCTTTGGAACTTTCTTGCACCATTGGATTAGTGAGAAGAATCTAGTCTATCACAATTGATCAACATATAATGTTGATGATACTGTTTACCATGTTTTTCTGGTTCTGCTCATCTCACTCATCATCAGTTCATGCAATTCCTTCCAGGTTTCTCTGAACTCTTCCTGCTCATCATTTCTTACAGCACAATAGAATTCTATTACATTCATATACCACAACTTGTTCAGCCATTCCCCAATTGATGGACAGCCCCTCAATTTCCAAGTCCTTGCCACCACAAAAAGAGCAATTATAAATATTTTTGTACATGTGGGTCCTTTTCCCTTTTTTATGATCTCTTTGGGAAAAAGACTTCTCTATAGATTTTGGTCAAACTGTTCTCCCTGCATTCTCCTTCTACCTGTCTGACTGCTCCTTCTTTGTCTCCTTTGCTGGATCTTCATCCACATCCTTCCCAGATCATTAACCAGAAGTGTTTTGCAAGGATCTGTCCTAGGCCCTCATCTCCTCTCTTTCTATACAGTCTCACTCAATGATCTCATCAAGTCCCATGGATTCAGTTATTATATGTATATGTATATGTATATGTATATGTATATGTATATGTATATGTATATGTATATGTATATGTATATGTATATGTATGTATATATATATATGTATGTTGCTGATTTGCAGAATCTAGTTAACCTCTTTAATTTCTAGCCTCACATCTCAAGTGCTTCTCAGATATCTAAAATTGGATGTCCCAGAGACATCTCAAATTTAGTGTTTGTAAAACAGAACTCATTATCTGTCCTCCTCAAACCTTCTCCTGTTCTGAACTCTCTTACTAATTTAGAATATCACCATCCTCCTCCTCATCCAGGTTCACAAAGTCAATGTCATCCTCTATTACTCACTCTTGTGTTAAAATAATGGAATTTGGTAGATGGCCAGGGGTCTGACTTGATTGACTTAGTAGTGTTTGTATTGGGTGTGAATGAGGAACTATTAAGTACCCACTTAAAGGTGATTAGAACTTGAATTTAAATTTAACCAACCCTGAGGAGAGTGTGTTCTCAGAGGCTATGGACTACTACATCAACAGGAGACTGCTCTCAGCCAATCAACTTGAAGAGCCTCCCATTTCTGGGAGGAGGACAGGAAGTAGAAAGTGAAGGCTGGTGGAAGGGATCTCTCTCTTTTGGTTCAAGACATCAGCTTGGTGGCAGCACTTCACGTGTGGGGTTTGGAAGGCTAGAATTTCCATGCTATAAGGAATCTGTTCTCAATCTCTCTCTCTCTCTCTTTACTATCTTATCTCTTTTTTTTTTTTTTAAGTGAGGCAATGAGGGCTAAGTGACTTGCCCAGGGTCACACAGCTAGTAAGTGTTAAGTGTCTGAGTCCGTATTTGAACTCAGGTACTCCTGACTCCAGGGCTGGTGCTCTATCCACTGTGCCACCTAGCTGCCCCAATCTTATATCTTTTAATATACTCTTAAAAGCCTAAACTCTTGGTGAATTTATCAGTGATTTTAGCCAGTTTCCCCCCAAAACTGGGAGGGACAGATTAGAACCCACATTTAGATTTTTAAACAACACACTCTTTCTCACCACAACTGGCCAATCTGGTGCCAAGGATTTGAAGGTCATTTCAACTTTAATCACATCTCTGGTATATGACTCCTCTTCTGTGACCTAGACTAGTGCTATATTCTCCTAGTTAGTGTTCTTACCTCAAGTCCTTTCCCACTCCAGTCCATCTTCCATTAAGCTGCCAAAGTAGCCTAGTTAAATCGCATTGTCTGACCATGTCATCACCACCTCCATCCCAATAATCTCCAGAAGTTCCATATTACCTTCACAATCAATTTTAAAATCCTCTTGTCGGCTTTTAAAATCCTTTGCAATATGGCACCCTCCTACCTTTCCAATCTTCCAACACTTTGCTCCTTACCACCCACTCTACAATTCATTGATACTGGCCTTTTTTGCTTTTTTTTTACAAGTCACTCCATTTCCCTACCCTGTCTTTTCACTGACTGTTTCCTATGTCTAGAATGCTCTCACTCCTAACTTCTACCTCTTGGCTTCCTTCAAGATTCAACTCAAATCCAAAGAGGCCTTTCTGAGTCCCATTTTTTCCCCTTACTTCCTTTCTCTCTCCTCCCCCCAATCACTGCTAGTACCTTCCCTCCCTTTTACCCTGTATATAGTTTGAATGCTTTGTAGTTGCTCAATTGTGGTCTTTCTCAATAGAACTTGAGCTTCTTGAGAGAAAGAACCCTGTTTTACCCCACCTTTTAAAAAATTCCCTGGCATAGTATTTAATAAATACATCATGATGATCATGATAATGATGACATTTCAGAATTCGTTGCTCTATTTAGTCCTAGAGTGTTCGGTAAGTGTGAACAAAGAAAAGAGACCCACAAGATAAATACTGTTAGGATTTGAACTCAGGACCTCCAACTTCAGAGATATCTCCTGCTATACTTCTCAAAGTCAATGTAGTGGTGAGCAAATCCTTCCAGGTTGTATTAAGCAAGGCAAAATATCACGTAAAGTCCTGGTTATAGACCATGCTCATCAATTGAGAAATAGCCTAGATAAGTTTAGAGAGGCTTCTTACTAAGGTGGCTATGTTGTTGTTGTTGCTCAGTCACGTTCAATTCTTCATGATCCCATTTGGCGTTTTCTTGGCAAAGATACTGGAGTGTCTATGTCCTTCCCCAGCTCATTTTACAGATGAAGAAACTGAGCCAAACAGAATTATGTGACTTACCCAGGGTCACATAGCTAGTAAGTGTCTGAGACCAGAGTTGAACTCAGGGAGATAAGTCTTCCTGACTTCAGGTCCATTGCTCTATTCACTGTGCCACCTAGCTGTACCAAGGAGACTATAGCGATGAATTACTCACCCATAGGCACTCTCAAAGTTGCCTCTGCATTGGGGGAGGGTATATCCACAATGATAAAATCCCAGATCCCTGGAATATTGAAGTATTGTGGTACAGCTAAGCACAAAAGGTGATGATTAAAATTCAGGTTCAGTGTTAAGGATGGTACAAACCAATGTTTAAATTGACCCACATTATCAGGATAGCAAAGCCAGGAGGGGAATTCACTCAGTGAAAGCCCCTGAACTTCTGGGAAGATGTGGAATCTTCATTATCTCTAAAGCCTGGGAAGAACTGATCTCCCTTTGCTATTGACCCCTCTTTGAAACTCCCAGGCTGCTATTCTCAGCAAAGATTAGTTGAATGTCAGGTTGGAACTTTGGCAGAAGTGAGATATATTCCATCCTCCCCTAGCATTCAGATGGTTAAAATTAAATTGGAGTCATAAAATTTGCCATGATATTAAGAGTTACCTGAATCAGGAAATGCTTTCCACTCATTAGAAACTGTATTTTATCTGTATTTTTTTAAGGACATTTGCTATACAGATGTTACATAGAGAGTACAATTAAATTAAACTCAGTGAAGATTTGTTAATAAACATGGGGAGAGGAAGCATGAAACATTGGAAAGATGGTTGTTTTGAAGTCATGGGGCCTGGGTCCAACTACCAGCTGAGCCATCAGTATAAGTTTGAATAAGTGCTAATATCTCTCTGGGACCCAGTTTCTTCATTCTTTTTGATTGTTTGCTGGTTTGGGTTTTTTTGGGATGTTTTTTTGTGGGACAATGACGGCTAAGTGGCTTTCTCAAGATCACACAGCTAGTAAGTGTCAAGTGTCTGAGGCCGGATTTGAACTCAGGTACTCCTGAATCCAGGGCTGGCACTTTATCCACCGTGCCACCTAGTTGGCCCCCAGTTCCTTCATTTTTTTTTTTTTTTTTTTTTTTTTTTTTTTTTTTTTTTTTTTTTTTAGTGAGGCAATTGGGGTTAAGTGACTTGCCCAGGGTCACACAGCTAGTAAGTGTGTGTTAAGTGTCTGAGGCCGGATTTGAACTCAGGTACTCCTGACTCCAGGGCCGGTGCTCTATCCACTGCGCCACCTAGCTGCCCCTCAGTTCCTTCATTCTTAACATGAAGGGGTTTGGACTAAATGAGCTCTAAAGACCCTTCTAGCCCTTATTTACAAACCATACCTAGCCCTGTTTTTCACTCTAGTTTCTTGTCCATTAGTTCTAATGTCCTCTAATCTTATTGACTATATCCTTTTATTCATAAATATTCCTTGAATTAATTTGAAAGACTTTGGTAATCTTTTGCAGACATTACATGGACATAGATGTTGTTTTCCTGATGGGAAAAATGTATATACCTCATTTTAGCACTCATGTCCTTAGTAACCACTTTTCAAATTTTCTTTATATAAGGCAATATTATTTATTTTTATTACTGAGAGAAGAATCCAACTGAGGCAGTAATGATGGAGACTCTTTGAATGCAGATGACCTTTGTTGTTTTTGTTCAGTCATGTCCAACTCTTTGTGACTTGGCAAAGATACTGGAGTGGTTTGCCATTTCCTTCTCCAGCTCATTTTACAGATGAGGAAACTGAGGCAAACAAGGTTAAGCAAATAGCCCAGAATCACACAGCTAGTAAGTGTTTAAGGCCAGATTTGAACTCAGAAAGATGAGTCTTCCTGACTCCAGGCCTGGTGTTCTATCCACTGTATTCCCCAGTTGCTACAGAATGCCTGGATCCGCCAAACTTCCAGGAGGCCTTGTGATATGGTAAGAATTTTGCTGGATGTAGATTCAGAGAGCTTGGATTCAAATCCCGACTCTGCTTTTACTACCTGCACATCCTTGAGCACGTACTTTCATCTGCTTGTATTTTAGTTTTCTTAATTGTAAAATTAGTACAGATGGTTGAACTAAATGGAGTATGATGTATACTTGAGATCTTTAATTGTTATGATTATGGGTTAAAGAGCTGGCTTCAGAAAGGAAATACTGTTTATAATATTAAGTTAAAAAATCACTCACATAAAACCAAGTTCTAAATTCTGAAGCGCAGACTTTTTGTTGTTTAGTCGATTAGCCATGTCTGATTCTCTGTGACCCACCTTGGGGTTTTCTTGGTAAAAGTACTAGAATGGTTTGCCATTTCCTTCTCCAGCTCATTTTACAGGTGAGGAAACTGAGGCAGACAAATTTAAGTGACTTGCCCAGGACCACAGAGTTCTTGAAGTCAGAACTACCAGCAGTTTGTTATCATGATGGATTAAATAGGTAGTTTAGGAAGTTAATTACTGTTTATAATATTGGGTTGAAACATACACACACACACAACCAAGGTCTAAATTCTAAAGAACAAACTTACAAAGGAATTTTTAAATGCAGCTTACTGTTGTTTAAACCTTTAGAGCAGGGCTGTGAAATTTAAAACACTAATACTACTACTACTAATGAAATACGTGTGAAAGAGGAACATTTCAGAGGTGTTGACATAGTGGCCCTACTTGTTAGTCACTGTCATTGCTGCCCTCTGACAAAATAATAACTAAAGCTGACATTTATATAGCCCTTTCAGGTTGGCCAAGTGTTTTTAACAGACATTATCTCATTTGATCCTGTCTCTTCTGTCTTAACCTCCTTTGGTGTTTTCCCAAATGGAGGTCCTTGGATAGCTCTTAAACCTCAGGGTAGCCTTAAACAGTTATTTTTAACTGTAACTTGGTGTTCTGGACATATAGACACATATGTATTCATGTGTGTGTGTATGTATGTGCATGTGTGTATATATATATGTGTGTGTGTGTGTGTGTGTAAATATGTATATATTTAAAGTAGATGTTGATTCCTGGAGATATCATTTTTAAAATCCTATGAAACATTGATGGGGTATTTTCTTATGAGAGTCAAAATAGCAACTCATCAGTCATTGCCGCAGGCCGTAAAGATATGCAACTTGTTTCTACCCTCCATTGCATGGAGATGAAAGATGGGCAAAGGGGACCCTGATCCAACCTCTGTCAGAGCGGTCTGCCATAAGTTTGACTTTATAGCCCAAGTGAATAAATACTGCCTACTGAGGCATAAACAAAAGCTCTCTTTGAAGTTAGGGGGCTGGGGGAGGAGTTCAAAACAAATAGTTATAAAAGTGAAGCTTAGAGTATTTTCACACTGATATATTTGACTCTTTTTTAAACATCTGAGTCACAAATGCACTGGTTTTTATTTTTCAGGGTGTGTGACCATCAATGAAACTAGCCTTTATACTCATCCAATCCCAGTACTTGATGTTAACCAAATGAAGTTCTTCATGTCTTGAGATATCAAGATATCCTGAGGTAAGCCTTACCATTCTTTTCCTTAAGTCAATTAAACAAACGAGCATTTACAAAGTATCTATTTTATGCTTTACAGTAGAAGAAATATGGAGTAGTGTATAGTGGGCCATTTTGGGGTCCAGGAAGACTTTATTTCAAGTTCTGTGTCTGGCACCTACTGGCTATGTGACTCCGGTATGAAGAATGATTAATTAGTTGCCTATTTTATTCCAATCAGTATTAATCAGTTTAGTGTGACTCCATAGTAGTGATTATTTCTGTTATATTTAGTAATATACATTTAGTCAATCAGCTAATATTAGTTCATAATTTACATATCATTAGATAGAGATCTAGATAAGGTTAGCTAGGTTCTTATATTAGTCCCCAATAAACTACAAAATTATAAGCCCACATTTTTGTTATAAAATTCATTTGCTGAATTATAGGAAACTAAGTAGAGGACCTCCACCCTTTCTTGTTTCTGAGTAAGGGAACAAACCCTGAGTGACAGGGATAATTCAATGATGTGGAAAGTCCCTTGGCTATTTTTATTGTCCTTTCACCCTTCTTTGTTCCTCTATTTCCCAACACAGGAAGATGGCCATGAGCATTTGGCCAACAAGTGACCCAGTTTGCCAGCTTGTGGACTGACTGCATACTGACCTATTGACCTCTGTGAATGCTTTCTCATCATGACCATCATCAGCTCATGTAAGCCCTCCTAGAAGGTCAAAATACAGGACTATCAGCCAATGGGATTCTATATTTTATGTAGACCCTCCTGGAGGATCAAGGTCAAGTTCTGTCAGCCAATGAGACTTTATATTTTACTTTACCTCTTTTGTATCATCTGGGTATCAAAAACTATAGAACTAAGGCTTTAGATATGAGGTCCTATTCATTAAAGGTGGTCAGGTCTCTTTAATAAATAGTTATTGACTTTGAGCTCTGCCTCAGTGGTTTTTCTTACAGATTGGACATTTTGGGGCCCACATTGGCTAAGTAACTTAATTTCTCAGTGCTCAGTGCCTAGTGGTGTGAAATTTAAATAGAAATGGACTTCTGTTGCTACATATTGACTTAGAAAATCTCAAATTAACATTACCTTTATTAAGTTGTATGTTATTTATTTTGTTAGATGTTTCCAATTTAAGTAATATGTTGAGAGGGATAGTTGGAGCAATTCTGTAGAACTAAAATTATTATTATTATAGTTCTACATAGTATTCATATAGTGACATAGAATTCTACACCATACATGTAGAATTATCGTTATTTTCACTAACATTTATATGGCAATTATGTACAGGCACAGTGTTAATTATTTTACAAATATTATCTCATTTAATATTCACAACAACCCTAGGAGGTAGACTCTATTATTATCCCCATTTTATAGTTGAAGAAATTAAGACAAACAGAGGTAAAGTGACTTGTCCAGGGTCACACAACTAGTAAGCATATAAGGCAGGATTTAAACTCCCACCACCCTGAGGTAATGAGGAAAGGCATCATATAAAAGGAAGTGTTGAAAGAAACTGAAGAGATGATGGTCGAGGGGTTCATTCCAGGGCTGGGGCATCATCTTCTTCTGCCAATGTATATGGAGAAGGGAGACAGTACAGTTAACCCTTTTCACATTCTTATCCTTTTCTTTGTACCAGAGAAGAATTCTGAATTATTATGGTATTGAAAGATAAAATATGTTGATATTATACAATACTATACATATATTTTATGCATTTCTGAGTTTCTAATTTTTTTTTCTGTGTTTTCTGCTAGCCTTCATGTGTAGTCTATGGCTTCCACAAAACTCCTCCCAAATTCCCATTTAATTTCTTATGCTGAACCACAATAGAATGAAACTTTGATGGGGAAAGTCTGTGATATGGAAGAGACAACTGTATAATACATGAGGAATAGCAAGAATGCCAGTTTGACTGGACTGTGGAGTGAATGAAAGGGAGTCAAGTAAGTCTGGAGATGTTGGTTGGATATATAGGTCATAAGGGCTTTAAATTCCCAACAGAAGCAATAAGTAGCCTTTGGAGTTTGTACTTAGCACAGAAGCAATATGGTCAGATCACTTGTCAAGACAGAAAGACTTGAGGTCCAGAGATAAACTAAGTGCATTGCTTTTGTGGGTGGTGGTTATATAGGTGGAGAGAAAAGTCAATAGATATTTATTAAGCACCTATTGTGTGCCAAGCATTTCTGTTGTTGTTGTTGTGCATCCTTCCTTTAAAGAGGACCAATGACATCATGAGAGTGATGACTTGACTTGCTCATGAACTGGATTTAAGTGAGGCAGAGCTAAACAAAGTCATCAGCCTCACTCTTTCCTCCAGGGGTCTTGGAAGTCCAATGACAAGACAAAAGTCAAGATGACTGGTGATGGCCCAGGGCAGTTGTTAAACATTTACATAATATGTACATGTCTATAAAGAAGTGAAAGTCTCTCCTCTCAAGGAGTTCTCAGTCTAATAGGGGAAACAATATGTGAACAGCTAAGTACAAACAAGCTATATACTAGACACGTTGGAGACGATGACACTGGAAAGGAATTAGTATTAATAGGGATTGGAAAGGCTTCATGTAGGAGCTGAGACTTGAAGAAAGCCAGGAGGTAAAGATGAAGAGAACATTCTAGGCATGGGGGACTGAAAATGTCTGGTGTGCCAGGAGGCAAAGATGAAGAGGAGAACATTCTAGGCATGGGGGACTGAAAATGTCTGGTGTGCCAGGAGGCAAAGATGAAGAGGAGAACATTCTAGGCATGGGGGACTGAAAATGTCTGGTGTCTGGAGATGAGAGTGCCTTGTGTTGAGCAGAGCCAGTGTTACTGGATTGTAGAGTATCTGCACGTGGGTGGTGCGTGAGGGCAAAAAGACAGAAAAGGTAGAGAAAAGCATATTTTTTAAAGTCTTTGAAGAACACATGGAGAGTTTTATATTTGATTCTGGAGGTGAAAGGGTACCATTGGAGTTTATTGAATTGGGGAGTGACATAGGCATTAGGAAGATGATTGGGAATGGAGTGAAAGATGGACAGAAGTGGGGAGAGGCTTATAGTAGATAGATATTAATCTGATATACGGGGTGAGGAAGAACAAGGAGTGGAAGATAACTCCAAAGTCAGTGAACCTGAGTGAAATAAAGTTTGGGAGAAGCTGGAGGAAATGATAGTGAGTTCTATATTGAGCATATTGAGTTTGAGATACCTATGGTAGCAAGGGAGTACAGTGGATAGACCTGGAATTAAGAAGACCCGAGTTGAAATTCAGCTTCCAACACTTTCTGACTGCATAACCCTGGGCAAGTCACTTAACTTCTCTGTGCCTCAGTTTCCTCATCTATAAAATGGAGGTAATAAAAGGACCTAGCTTCCATGGTTTTTGTGAAGATAAAAATAATATATCTGTAAAGCACGATGTAAATACTCATTATTATCATTAGCAATTATTGCTATGGAACATTCAGTTCAAATTGTCCAATAAGTAGTTAATGAGGATGAACTGGTGATTCTTCATTCTTTTTTTGCCTATAACTGGCAAAGCTTCACACACAGATTTCAGCTGGGTAAGATTCACTGCTCACTTTCAACCTGGATACATCAGTCGAGTGTGGTTTTTAATGCTATAACTACATGAGACAAATAGAGCTTTGCCCAGGTGGCTGATAAATGGGGCAAAAGACATACTTCAGCATTTCTCCCCTTGTAATCAATCACTCAGGACCTTGTGGTGCAATGATCCCTGGCTGCCCACATTATCAGGATTCTATCATTGTGGCATCCCTTTCCTAGAGTCTGACTTTGTCCCCAGCCTCTCTGGAGGTGAGAACTGCTGCTTTCTGGGGAACTAGCTGCCCTCTTCTAGCAATAGTGCACCAGTGGGTAGATTAACTTCTGTGTTCCTTCCCCTTCCCCACCATCTGTAGATTGTGTCTGTGGTCAGAACATCTATACTGCAGTCTTACTTTTAGCACCCTCTCTTCCTTCTAAGACTAATTGGCCTTTTTGCATTTTAGATGGTTATGTTTTCTACACTGAACCCAAACGATCCATTTTAACATCCTCACATTTTTAAGAAGCCAAACAACTGGGGGCAGCTAGGTGGCGCAGTGGATACAGCACTGGCCCTGGAGTCAGGAGTACCTGAGTTCAAATCTGGCCTCAGACACTTAACACTTACTAGCTGTGTGACCCTGGGCAAGTCACTTAACCCCAACTGCCTCACTGAAAAAAAAAAAAAAAAGAAGCCAAACAATTCAGGCACCTGTTGACCAGACCAAGTAGACAGAATGTATCCTCCATGTGAAGGGTGATATAGTTACATATAGTAAATCCCATGGTTTTCATATTTCTAGTGCCTAAGGATGAAAATAATTCCAATCAATCTAATACATTTTCTAGGGGTTTGAATTGAACTACCAATAGCTCTGTAAATTGCTTTTGTTTCTATCTTTTATGACCTAGAGGGTAGGAGGTAGTAGTAGGAGAACCAAATCTGTCATGTTTAAATTATATATTTTACTTTGTGGCACTCTGAATTTTGACCACATAATCTGTAAAAAAAGTTAAGCAAGAAGAGAGAGGAAGGAAGGAAGGAAGGAAGGAAGGAAGGAAGGAAGGAAGGAAGGAAGGAAGGAAGGGAGAGAGAAAGAGAGAAAGGGAGAGAGAAAAAGAAAGAAAGGGGGAAAGAAAGAGGGAAGAAAAGGAGAAAGGAGGGGAAGAAAGAAAAAGAACGAAGGGAGAAACAAAGAAAAAGGGAAAGAAGAAAGACAGAGAAAGAAGGAAGAATAAAAAAGAAAGGAAGCAAAGGAAAGAAAGAAATGAAAAAGGAAAGAAGGAAGGAAAGGAGGGAGGGAGGGAAGAGAGAGAAAGAGAAAGAGAGAAAGGAAGAGGGAAGAAAAGGAGAAATAGGGAGGGAAGAAACAAAGAAAGAAGGGAGGAAGAAAGAAAAAGGGAAAGAAAGACAGAGAAAGAAGGAAGAATGGAAAAAAGGAAAAATGGAAAGGAAGGAAGGAAGGAAGGAAGGAAGGAAGGAAGGAAGGAAGGAAGGAAGGAAGGAAGGAAGGAAGGAAGGAAGGAAGGAAGGAAGGAAGGAAGGAAGGAAGGAAGGAAGGAAGGAAGGAAGGAAGGAAGGAAGGAAGGAAGGAAGAAATACTCTCGGCCAGAGAAAAGGCCTGAAATGTTGCCAGAATTTTCAGGCAGGCGATTCAGTACAAATGAGTGTAACAGATCTGATCTATTTCAGCTCAGCTTAGCCTCTTCACTATGTCACTGTCATCAATAGCCCAAAATACTGAGCTGAAGGAATAAAACTGTCTATCTAATACAGAGGAACCATAAGGGGGTGAGAGAGAGGTGGGGGGAGGAGGAAAAGTGAGAAGTGTGACCATTACTGTATAATCATATAAGTGAGCTAGGGTGGGGAGAGGAGGGGGATGATTCTTCAGAGCCCCAGCAGAGAAAGCTGATTTATTTCAATTGTATACAATCATTCAGTATCTTGGTGGTAATTTACAATGCGCTGGCAACAGCTGCCTCCAGGTCAGGTAACAATGGCATTGAATAACCTCATAATGAACAACAACTGTAGATTTAATATTGGTGTTAATTGCATTTCATGCTCTCTGAATGCCCAAGGCCACTGGAAGAGGTGGGAGGAGGAAGGAGGAAGGAGAAAAGGATACAATGTTTTGTTTTTTTTAAATAATTGTGTTTTCCTGATAAAGCAAACCAAAAGGTTCAGTGATGAGGCAAGGAACGCAGTCATAAAGCATAAAACACAGCAAGCAGAGCCCTCAAAAGCTGTGCCACTACCCCTACATAAAACTGCCTTTCAAGCTAATGGGAGTTACAGGTGGCATGGAAGGAGCAGACCAGTTTCTGCTATCCTGTCAGAAAGGATTTTTCATGGATGCATTCTTGAGTTCCTTTGCTAGGTTAATAAACCCCAGGAATGACCCTAATTTGAGCAGAAAATACTCTCTTTACACCACCACATCAGGGACAGTTTTTGCCTTTCTTTCTATATCAAGCGTTTAGCACATTGACTTTCCTATAATAAGCTTGTTAACTGACTGAATGACATCATGTTCAGGATGCTGTTATCTCTGGGGCAAAAGATGAGTCGATACACCATACAGGAAATCCCAACGGATTTTTTTTTGGGGGGGGGGTGAGAGGATGGAGGGAGGGCTGTGAAGTCGGATGGGAAAAAAAAATCTGACATCTTTATTTTCATTGACCTCTAAATGAAATTTAACATTTCCTTCATTTCTAAATTTAGGCAACGAACTACAGCCTTATTAGCAGTACCTGTGGCTTTGTCACTGATAGAAATCACAGATATTTTTAGATGATATTACAGTTGTTGCATATTTCTGCTCATTAAAATTCATTATGCTCTTTCAAAACGACTTTAGTTATTAGTCAGACTTACCACTAGATCACACTGGATGGCAGGCTTCTCCTCTTGCCTATACATCAATAGAATTCGTATACTTTGTAATGCTATGTGGTCTATTTTATGTACTGAAAAAGATTATTCTGCGATGGGATCCATAGATTTTGCCAGACTGTGCAAGTTGTCTATGATATATATATATCTATATATAGATATAGATATAGATAGATATAGATATATAAATAATATATATGTGTGTGTATGTATATATATTATATATGTGTGTGTATATATACATTTTATATATATACACATATATATATATGTACACACACACACACACATAAGGACCCTTGCTATAGATTAACCTTAATTATTGGTTATAGCAAATGGAGAAATATTGAATGCTGTGGATAAGTTCACTTACCTTAGCAGTATATCTTCCAGGGATGTACCCATAGCAGATGTGGTTGATCCAAACATTGCCAGAGCTAGCTCAATGTTTGGGAAGCTTGTAAGGAAAGTGTTGGAGAGAAAAGGTATTCGACTGCCTACCAAACTGAAGATCTACAGAGCCATTGTGTTGACTTCACTGTTGTATACCTGTGAAACCTGCATAGTATACCAGAGAAGTGCCAGGAAAATGTGAATTGTCCTAGGAAGATGCTGAAGATCATCTGGTAAGATAAGGAACCATACACCAAGGTCCTTTCCCAAGCTAAATTACCAAGAATTCCAACTCTATTGCAGAGAACACGACTCTGACAGGCTGGCCATGTTGTTCGAATGTCAAACTTAACTTTGCCTAAAAGACTATTTTTCGGAGAGCTCACACAAGGCAAGCTCTCACATGGAGAGCAGAGGAAGGGATACAAGGACACTCTCAAGGTCTCTCTGAAGAACTTTGGGATCAATTGCATCACATAAGAGACCCTGGCAAAGGACCGCCCAGCATGATGTGCCTGCATCAAAGAAGGTGCTGTGCTCTATGAGCAAAGCAGAATTGCACTAATTCAAAAGAAACGTGATTTGTAAAGATTTAGACATCTCCATCCCAAATGTCCCTGTGGACTATTTGTATCTGAGCTGTCGTAGAGCCTCCTGAGCACTGATAGGCCACAGTCCAACCCACTGTCGCTTGACGCAATGTAATGATGTCATTTTGGTTCTCTTCATGAAGCAAGGGCAACAACCAATCAAGCAACTTCAGCACTTATATTTACATTTACAAATTACATTTGATTACTTCAGCACTTGACAAATGTATGGTTGAGCATACAAGAAACTCCCTTGCATTTATCTTAGGCAATGGTTGCTTGAGTAGCTGACCCTGGGGGTGGGAGGAGGGTAGGAAGGGGGTAAAAAATACATCAATTACACCAGCCCTCTAGTGATGAATCTCTCTGAATTGTCTGGCCCTTGAGTGACTGGTATACAAGCTGGCCCTAAGACTGTATTTGAGGTCTTGCCAGCTTGGTAGGCTCTCATAAAAATTGGGCCCCCTGGCCTAGCCATCCAGGACCCAGTGTTACCTCCCCTGTCAACAGGAAGAAGATTTTTAAAAATTCCAGGGAACTATGACAAAAATCCAACATGAATTATGTTATTGACTCCTCCTCTGACACTTAATAATATTCCCCAGAGATACAGAAACATTTCAAGCACCCACAGACTTTTTCATTTAGAGATCTTATCAACACAGATAAATCTTTTATTTGAATTCATTTACTATATTATACAATATAAGGGTGGCAACATGATAGATATGATAGAGGCCTAGTCTTGGGGGTTGGGAAAGCCTTAATTTAAGTTTCGTCTCTGTTATATACTGGGGGTAGGGTTATCTTTCATATTTTAGTGCCCCCAATAACTCTGTAAGCCTACGTATAAATTAGAGGTAAATTGACAAACTGCTGTTGTAGAAAGTTTTCATAATAGGAATTTCCTACACCTATGAAATGAAAGGTCCAGTCCAAATCCCTCCTCCCCAACAAAAAACATGGTAAAAAGTAGAGAATCTTATAGTCTCACTGGGAATGGCATATAATACATGCTTTTATAGATATTTTATGATATAGTCCAGAAGCTAGCTGTTAAGTCAATGATTTTTTTTTGTTATAGACATTCCATTAATATATTGAGTTGTTATTGTTCAATTGTTTCTTCAACTTTTCATGACCCCATTTGGAGTTTTCTTGTCAAAGATACTGAAATGGCTTGTCATTTCCTTCTTCAGCTCATTTTCAGATGAGAAAACTGAGATAAACAGGTTTAAATGCCTTTCCTAAGGTCACACAGTTAGTAAGTGTCTGAATCCAGATTTGATGCTCTATCCACTCCACCACCTACCTACCCATTGAGTTATTTATTCTTAAGTAATAATTATTATTTGTAGGATCATAAATTGTGAGCTGAATGTCCATCTAATCCAACCCTCTCAATTTACAGATGAGGAAAATGAATCAGAAAGGTTAGACTTTCCTAGGGTCACATGGTTAACAAGTATTAGAGGTGGGATATGAACCAGGGTCTTTATGAATTCAAGTCCAGTGCCTTATCACTCTGGTTCTTGTTGACAGCATTCTTTATAACCTCTTTTCCTACCTAATCTTCTGTTTGTAGTGCATTGCTGCATATTTACTGCCACCATTTGCCTCCTTGTTCCCATTGGATGATCCTCAACCTTAATTCTTTGGAGATTTTTTTATTTAATGACTCATAGCCAAGGTGTCAAAAGATGAGCTTTTGTTTCAGGAGCAAGTTTGGGGTCAATAAAAGAACTTAGAAATTCCTTAAGGGTAGAAGAGTTCATGACCAAATAAAGGCTAGGAAGGATAACAGAAGATAATATGGACAATTTTGATAACATAAAATTAATTTTTTTGCACCAACAAATTCAGTTTAGCTATGACTACAAGGGAAACAGTTAACTTCAGAAAAATCTATACAGCAACTTTCTCTGATCTTATTTCTAAGATATATAAGGGACTGATTCAAATTTATAAGAATAACAGTTATTCCTCAATTAAAAAAATTATCAGAGTATGTGAATAGACAGTCCTCAGGCTAATAAATCCAAGTTACCTCAGAAAAAAGTGCTTCAAATCACTAGTAATTAGATAAAGTGAGATTAAAACATCTCATATTTTCCCCTCATCAGATTACCAAAGTTGACAAAAAAGGAAACTGACAAATGTTGGAGAAGCTGTGGGAAAACAGGCATATTGATTCGCTTTTGGTGGAATTACGAATTGATCTAGTCATTCTGGAAATCAATTTGGAAATGTCTCCCCAAAGTTACTATTACAAACCCTTTGCCATGCTATGCCAATATCTCAAAGAAATAAAAGGAGAAAAGGACTCAAATGTACAAAATATTTCTATCTTCTCTTTTTGTGGTGACAAAGAATTGAAAACCAAGGGGGTTTTCATCAATTGGGGAATGGCCGAACAAATTGTGGGATATGAGTGTGATATGATTTGTATTATAAGAAATGATGAAAGAAATGGTTTCAGAGAAACATGGGAAGACTTGTATGAATTAAAGCAAGGCAAAGTGAGCAGGATAAAAACCTTATATGCTA
Source organism: Dromiciops gliroides (assembly GCF_019393635.1). Lineage (NCBI taxonomy): Eukaryota > Metazoa > Chordata > Mammalia > Microbiotheria > Microbiotheriidae > Dromiciops > Dromiciops gliroides. Next base: position 578,769,323 of record NC_057861.1, read on the forward strand.
TAACAATCACATTATAAAAATGAACAGCTTTTAACGATTGAGCTCAGTTAAAAGTAAGATCAAGCATCATTCCAGAAGACTGATGATGAATGTTATTCATTTTCTGACAGAGTAGTGATGGACTAAAAATGCATAAAGAGACGCACATTTTTTGATATACACAATATGGAAATTTGTTATTCTTGTCTATTAATATTTGTCACAAGGTGTGTTTGCTTTTGCAGGGACAGGTGAGAGAGGGGTGTGGGAGAGAGAGAAAATGAATGCTTCTTTTTAAAATAATAATAAACATTTTTATTTAAAGTTTTGAGTTCCAAATTCTATTCTTCCTTCCCTCCTCACCCCTTGCCCCAATATGGTAAGCAATCAGATATAGGTTATATATGTGTACTTATGTAAAACATTGCCATATTGGTAATTTTGTACAAGAAAACTTGAATAAAGGAAAAAATGAAAGAAAGTGAAAAATAGTATGCTTCAGTCAGTGTTCCATCAATATCAGTTGTTTCTTTGGAGGTGGATAGTAAGATAGTATCTTTTAGTCTTTTGGGATTGTCTTGGATCATTGCATTGCTGAGAATAGCTAAGTCATTCACAGTTCATCAAACAATATTTCTATCACTGTGCACAACGTTCTTCTGGTTCAGTTCAGTTCACTATATATCAGTTCACGTAAGTCTTTCCAGGCCTTTCTGAAATCGTCCTATTTGTCATTTCTTATAGCACAATATTCCATCACAATCATATACCACAGCTTGTTTAGCCATTCCTCAACTGATGGGCATTCCTTTGATGATATGAATGCTTATTAAGTGAATATATATGTGTGTGTGTATATATATTTAAATTCCCATGGGCAATACAGAACATTTTCCTTCTGTCAAATTCAGGGCCCAGTTAATGATCTATTTGTAGTGTCTAAGCTATACTGAGAGGCAAAACTTGAGAACTCTGTTCTAAACAATGATCAACCATGATTTCAATAAATTAATGATGAATGATAACAACTTTCAGACAGTGTGTTGATGGAATAAATAGACCGAATGGACATTTTTCAATATGGTTAATATGGGAATTTGTTATTTTTTAAGGTGTAAATTTGTAGTGTCTGTCCAAGACATATCCTGAGAAACAAAACTTAAAAACTCTGTTCAAAGAATTGATAAACCATGATTCCAGAAGACTGATAATAAATATTATGTGACTTGCCCAGTGTCATACATCTAGTAAGTGTCTGAGGGCCAGATTTGAACCAGGTCTGGCACTCTATCCATGAAGCCACCTAGCTTTCTAGATAGATAGATAAATGAATAGCTAGCTATGTAGATAGACAGATAGACATATAGAAATACAGATATATATATAAATGCTCCTTGCTTTGCTCTGCTACAAGTAGCATTCTAAATGATTTACTATTGTCCCCAAACCTTGATCTGATTCAGTTTAATTCAATTCAACACTTATTTATTAAGTACCTAGTATTTGTCAAGAACTTTATTAGGTGCTGGAGATACTAGAAGATGAAGGGCAAGACTGTGTTCCAGTCAGAGTTGGGACTAGAGATAACTAAGGCAGGCACCTGTGATGTAGGCAGATGTAGCAGAAAGGGGGAAGAGGCACAAAGTGAGACATTTCATATCATTACTTTTTTTTAAGTAATGTCACATATTTTTAGTTCAAGAAAATTCTGCTCCCTTAGCCTATAGACATTTATGTTGTGATAAGTAAAGTTGCAAGAGATATACTGAAAGGTTAATGTTAGTAAGAATCATACAGAAAATACAATTTTCAAATGCACAAGTACAATTTTCAAGCCCAGACTAGGAGGAACAAATGATTTCTTATTCCAAATCTCTCCCAAAGTACCACAAAATGGAGTTGAATTTTTGGCAGATTTGGTGATGTCAAGCTTAAGTATGTGTGCACACATACATGCACGCGCGCGCATACACACACACACACACACACACACACACGCACACACACACATCTTTCTTTGGAGAAGTCACTTTACCTGCTTGGGCCTCTGTTAAAATGAGAAAGTTGAACTAGATGGTTTCTGAAGCCCCTTTTTGATTTAAATCTGTTATCCTGTGATTATTCAAGGCTAGTGTCTACTTTGATCAACCTGCAGTAAATTGGATGATGGAAAAATCCCCATTTTTCATTGTAATGCCAAGACACTCCAACCTTCTTAGCCACGTCATCTAGGAATCACACCTGCTAACTACCCCAAATCAGTTCCTTGAAACTTACTCTTCTTTAAAGAAGTAACTCTTTTCACAGGCATGTGTGCATAGAAGTACACAGAGCTGATATTAACAGGAGATAGGGATTCCAGAAACTCAAATGAGAGAAGTCTCTTACTGAATTCTGGACTGTAGATTCTTGCTGAAAGTTGAACACAGTCCCATAGTAGACAATGCCATCTTGTGGTTCTTGAGAAAATCACCACCTGGACAAAAACTGAACCATCCATCAGTTAAAACAAAGATTGGCAGAACTGGGGGTAACCTAGGAGATGCTTTGATCCAGCACATTAATTTTGCAGATGGAGAAACTGAGGCCCTGCATAGCACAGTGGGAAGAGGCTTGGATTTGAAATTAGATGGTTATGGTTTGAAACGTGAATCTCCTGTATATTCTCTATTAACTATTGTGGCACAGTGGAAGGAAGGCTGCATTCAGAATCCTAAGACCCTGGGTTCCAAGTCTGGTTCACTTCCTTATCATTTGTGTGACCTGGGACAATTTGCTTATTACTCTTCTGGGCTTCAGTTTCCTTATCTGCAAAATGAAGGGGCATTTATTAGGTGGCCTCTGCCTCTCCTTGTAGTTCCTCCACATAGCTCTATTGTCTTTATTTTGCCAGTGTATGAGACTGCCACTTACTGTGGTCTCCAGTCCATGCTCCTCCATGTACCATCCTCTCTCTTTCCTTAACCCTCCTTCCCTTCTATGTGTCATTTCCCCCTATTTGAATGTAAGCTCTCTCTTTGAGGGCAGAGGCTGAATTGATTGCTTTTATTTGTATCTCCACAGGTTATCTTAATGCTGGCACAGAGTAGGCTTAAATTTTCTATCTCTGTCTCTGTCTACCCCTGTTGCTCTGTCTATATCTCTGTAGCTCTGTTTCTGTCTCTTTGTCTCTCTGTGTCCAACTCTGTTTCCTCTATTTCTGTCTACCTCTGTCTCTGTGTTTGTCTCTATCTATCTCTGTATCTCTATCTCTGTCTCTGTGTGTCTCTGTTTCTCTCTGTGTCTCTCTCTCTTCCCTTCAGTTCTTTTTTTTGTGAGGCAATTGGGGTAAAGGGACTTGCCCAGGGTCACACAACTAGTAAGTCTTAAGTATCTGAGGCCGAATTTGAACTCAGGTCCTCTTGACTCCAAGACCATTGCTCCATCCACTGCACCACCTAGCTGCTCCTCCCTTCAGTTCTAATTTTAAGCTCCTTCTAGGTAAAGTGACTTGCTTAGTTATATTGCTATCTCCTGACTAGCTGTAACTCTAACCAAGTCTTCTGATTACTAGTGCGATTATCTTATCAGTACAATATCATTCATCAAATTATTCTTTTATTCAAGAAATACTTACTGAATCAACTACTATCCTATTTTTTAACCTTCACCTAATTCTAATTTTCACTTTAGCTATTTTTTTTTTTTTTGGTGAGGCAATTGGGGTTAAGCGACTTGCCCAGGGTCACACAGCTAGTAAGTATCAAGTGTCTGAGGCTGGATTTGAACTCAGGTCCTCCTGACTCTAGGGCCAGTGCTCTGTCCACTGCACAACCTAGCTGCCCCACACTTTAGCTAATTTTAAAGGCAAGAAGAATACAGGTTTTTCTTGATTGCTATGTGGCATGACCTTCAGTCACAGTGAGTTTTAAAAGAAAAAAACAAAAGAAAACATTGGAATTTGGAGTCAGAAGACCTGGGCTCAGATTCTGGCTCTGTTCTTTACCTGCTCTATAAGCCTGGATTAACCAACTAATTCTTCTTGTCCTCAGTTTCCTCCTCCCTTTATACAATTAGATAAGGCTAGGCAACTTGTAATGTCTCTATTGATTATAAACTATTTAGATTTCCTAGTTAATTCACTGGTAAAATGGGGATAATGGTACTAGCATGATTTGCCTACTTCACAGGTTTGTTTTAAATATCTAATGAGTTAATGAGTGTAAAGCAGTTTGTAAATCTTTTTTTTCCCCCTGGGGCAATGAGGGTTAAGTTACTTGCCCAGCTAGTAAGTGTCAAGTGTCTGTGGTCAGATTTGAACTCAGGTCCTCCTGAATCTAGGACCACCTAGCTGCCCCAGCAGTTTGTAAATCTTAATCTGACCCTAGGGGATTATCCACTGTTACTCCAGGGAGGCCTAGTGGTTTCACTAGAACTAGGGCTCAGTGTCAGAGGATTTGAATTTAAGTTTCAACTCTCCCAGTCCCTATTATATGACCTTGGTCAAGTCACCTTGCCTCAGTTTCCTCACTGATAGAGTGGAATAATAAGCACTTTTGTCAAGAAAGTGTTTTCATCAACCGTGAAAAAGTCCCATATGCCTTCAAATATTTATTGATATACTTTTTGTAATAGTTGTAACCATTGGAATGATGCCACCTGCTGGAGACTTACTGCAGGACGTTCCACCATGAGGAGAAGGCATCTGAGGGCAAGACACGTGGCTCTTTAGCGTCAGGAAGTGACATTTGCTTGTGGGAGGAAGAGAGGGCGAGACTGGCGCTCTCGCTCTTTCCTCAGGACTCTGGTGGAGAAGGGAGCTAGGAATGCTCTCTCCCTTTAACAGATAGATGAATCTAGGCCTTTCTCTCTCTCTTTACCAAATTCTCATTCTCCTTAATAAATGCATAAAAGTCTAAACTCTTGCTAAAGCTTATAATTAATTTATTGGCGACCACTCATTCGATATTGTATACAGACTAGCTAGAATTTTAGCCCCTTACATAGTGAAGAACTAGAAACAAAGTCGATGCCCTCTGATTGGGAACAAATTGTGGCACATAAATGTAGTAGCCTTTTTGATCAGGAGCTATGGCAAGGGACCATAGCTTTGGGTTCTTTTATCTCAGTTCTCTGCCTCCAATTCTACCTCCTGCCCCATCTGTAGCTAAGATGGAACAGTCCAGCTTCTTCCCAAGGACTGCACTGACATTGTCATCATGCTACCATCTCCAAGACTAAGATGCCCCCCACTGGCGATGTCACTCTCTAGTTGCAGATACAGCAAGTGGGTAAACAAATCGCTACCAATAAACTATATAAATTAGGCTGCATGCATTCCAAAGGAACAAATGGTACCTTCTTTCTGGTGGGATAATTTTTCACACAATATCAAACATTTGCCTACTCAGGCCCTTAAAGAACAAGTATCATTTTGAGGGTGAAGCAGAGAGGCACATAGTCTTTGGGAGGTTGTTTTGCTGGTAATATTGCCCTGTTACAGAATATTACTGTGTCATAAGAATGATTAAGAAAAATACAGAGAAGCATGGTAAGACTTAAATGAACTGATGCAAGATGAAATGAATAGTATTAGGAAAATGTTAAGGGCTAAAATTCTAGCTAGTCTGTCTAAAATATCTAATGAGTGGTCGCCAATAAATTATAAGCTTTAGCAAGAGTTAGGCTTTTAAGCATTTATTAAGGAAAACAAGAATTTGGTAAAGAGAGAGAGAAAGGCCTAGATTCCTATCTATTAAAGGGAGAGCACATTTCTAGCTCCGCTCTCCACCAGAGTCCAAAGGAAAGAGCGCGAGACTGAGCGCCAGTCTCTTCCTTCCTCCTCCCACTAGCCCGCTCACTTCCTGACGCCAAAGAAAAGACTCCTGGTCTTGCCCTCAAAGACCTTCGTTTCATGGGCGGAACTCTTCTACAGTAAGTCTCCAGCAGGTGGCATTATTCCAATCGTTACAAAAGTCATATGCATTATGCCTATAATAAGGTAAATGGAAAGACCAACAACAAAAAATGAAAGAGAAGCATTTTGTAATTATAATTACTAAGTCTGGTTCTGAAGAAGAAAGGATAAAATTCATCTCTCTTCTTTCTTTACAAAATAGAGAAAGGAAGGGAGTCTATGAGTGTGGAACTAAAGTATTGTTCCACACTTATATATGTGTATACATATACATGTACACACATTCATAAGCATATGCACACATATATAAACTCACATATGCACATATGTGTATGCATTCATATGTATCTACATATTCCTTTGTTTATTTTTGATAAACTGCATCTCCCTCCATTTTTATTCTTTGTTACAGTGACCATTGGCTCAACAGTGGAAAGGCCCTTAAAGGTCACATCTAGCTCAATGCCCTTATTGTGCAAATGAGGAAATTGAGGCCTAGAGAGGTTAAATGACTTGCCCAAAGTCACAAAGGTTAATGTAAGTCCCAGTATTTAAATTCTGAATCCTCTGAATCCAAATCCAGTTCTCTTTCCAAGAAATAGCTTATGTAGGGTACACAGAGGAGTTTTTTGGGGAATGAAAATGACAATAAGCAAAGGCTTTCAATATCTTTTTAAAAATTTAGATGTTATAGAAAGGCAAGTTATTATTATTATTTGACAAATACTATTTTTAGTGTTTTCTAACAAAGAAAAGATGCCTATTTGGTTCAACCCCCACCACTATGATTTTTTAAAAATTTGTTATTTGTGTGTCTGGAAAAGTGATTATATGATATTTGAGCAACTTGCCTTGGTTTGGGAAACTCAGCTAAAAATGTTGCCATTTCGCTTGTCCTGTGTATCTACACTCTGAATATGAATACCTATGCAAGTGAACATTTTCTGGATGTTTTTTGTCAGTGAACATCAGTTCAGAAAGATTCCAGCAGCAGTTTGGCTTCTTCTCTTTTGAGTTTTACAAAAGCTTGGGTTTGGTCATATATCTCAATGATTTGTTGAAAATGGACTCTCAGAACTGGAAATCATTTCAAGCTGTTAATCAACTTATCCCTACCTCCTTCTGTCTACACATAGAACTTTGCTTTTCTCTATAATAATACACTTATCATCTAATCAATATTGACTATTGCAATTACCAGTGTTTGTGTCATAACCCCTTAGGAAATTTTAGGCTGCATCAGGCCAGGATCCAGACTTTTTCTAAACTTTGTCTCTTTCTTCAGTGCCAAGCCCAAGATGGATCTAAAATCAGAAGATTTCCATGTCACCAGTTGTATAACCTTTGGGCAAATCAATCCCAGAAGAGAAAGCTGGAGTTTGGATAGGTAAATTGAATTGCCCAGCATCTTATAGCTAGTGAAATATTCTAAGTGTAAGGTGTGCCCTGCCAATTTAGGTTATCATGTGAGGCTCACGGGGAGGTTTTGATAGATACTTCTGTAATCTTGCCCACTTCTCTCAAAGAAGAGCATATTTGTTGCCTTTGGGGTGAAGAAGGGACAGGGTTATGAAACTAGAATGATATCTCTGTACCCTATCCCCCATGTATTGCTCTTATAGGGGTGTGATTTTTAGGTTCAAAAGCCATGAGCTGCTTTGATTGTTATTCTTTAAAAAGGGAAGGGTAGCTTTTAGCTTGTATTTAGTGTTTGTCCCCTTTCTACCAAATATAGATTACACAAAAGACCACATAAATCCATTTATCCAAGCAAATAGCAAACAGAAATTGGAGATCTACAGATTAGAATATGACAGAACACCCACAAGAAATGATTAGCTATTTAGATGAGAGTGAGATGATACTAGGGGAGAGGCCCTGCTTTTACAAAGAGAAATACAGTGAATTCTCTAACGAGGCATGCTGGAAATCAAGGACATGTTGAGGAGCAGGCTTCCCCTATATGTATACAAGAGTCTTTCTCTCTTTTTCTTCCCTAGAACTAGGAGTATATTTCTCAAAGAAGAGTATTTCTCCTCTCCAAATTACTTTCACCAACTCCACCCCTCAATCTGGGTCACATCTACATTCTCTCCACAAATTAGAAGAATCTTATGCAAAATGCTCCAGGCTCCACTGAAGATGTGCATTATATTCACACAACTGGGCATTAATAAATGTTTTCTGTGAGTGACTAACTGACTGAATGAGTGTTGAGATTATAGCCTGGTAAAACAGAATGGTCTTTCTGTTGGAGGTCTGGTACATAAGTGACCAGCTGAATCATGAAGTGATAGCCCATGATGGCATAGATAGTGTTCTCATGTATAATGTACATAGTAATTAGTATTTCCCTTTGTTTATAGTGCAATTCTAGAGGAATCCACTAAAAACAAACTCATATGGCAAATGAAATTTTAAAATATTAATATTTAAATTTTCATCTTTTGTTTGGTGGTATTAAAACCCTTTAGTAACATCTCCAGGAGTAAACAGCTTACATTTGGAGAGATGAATTAACCTTTTTGAGGCCCCAGAGCATCATTCTGTGCACAGGATGACATCTATCATGAAACTGAACTCTGGTGCCTTGAACAATGCAGGAAGTAAACAATGGGATATGAAAATGGTTTCCCCTCCTTCTCCTCTCTTTTTTTTTTGTCCCCTTCAGGTGAATTAGGTGTTGGAAGCAGTATGGTGCAGTAGATAGAGGGCTGGCCACAAAGACCTGAGTTCAAGTTCCATCCATACTATGAAAGCCTGGGTAAGTCACCACTTCCTGGTGTTCTAGCCAACCCTCGAAGACTCTAAGTTCTAGAAAAGAAGCCATCCTATGTTGGAAGCTTCCTCACTTAAGACTTTTCTCTGTCAATGAAATCACAAGTCCAGTTACTGTCCCCATCTTTTAGCTGTCATACTATATCCTAAATCATGTCAGAAATTAGGTAGAGTTGAGTCTGTTTGGAATTTGGGAAGCATTTTGCAATTATATATATTTGGGCAAAAAAGTGTAAAAATGCAAATTCACAGTGCTTTTGAAGGATAGGAATTAATAGAAAGAACTCTATCTTCTGCAGATGGTTAAATATATAACACACATTAAAATACTATATAAGTGTCAATTATCATGATTATCATTTCACATTAGGGAAAGTCTAATTACTACTATAGGCCTCACAGGCCAGGAATTGTTCATCCCCATTCTCATCCTCGATTCTCTATAATGGACGCAGATTTAGGGAAATAAAAGGAATGTAGAATCATAATTTTAGAGCTGAAGGAGACCTCAGAGATCATTTTGCCCCCTTCTCTCCACATACAGATGAAAAAATAAATCTTGGAGAAATTAAATGATTTTCTTACCATCACACAGCTAGTAAGTGCCTGAGTATGACTTTGGACTAGAACCCAGGACTCTTGAAAAGTATAATTTGCTTTCAGATCCCCCTTATTCCATACCAGCTGAAGTTATATCTGCCTGCTTCTCTTTGACCAATATTGAATCAAAATGTGGGTTGGTAAGATCCAATTTGGGTAATAGTACAATAGCTCTGGAATTTAGAGTCAGAAGACCTCATCATAAATCTTAGCTCTGTTATTTAACTACTTATATGCCTTGAGGCAAGCCATTGAATTTATTGGGAGTTTAGTTTCCTCATCTGTAAGATGAGGAAAATAAATTGAAAGCTTATGATTCCTAGGATATAGTGTAAGTGGGAGAATGAGCTGGATAGTAGAGGTTAGAACCAAAGTAGCCTTGGGCTTGGTTGGGGTGATATTGAGAGAATTCAGCCGTATTCCTGACTTGACAGAAGCAGAATGCAATGTTGTCATGAGCAGCAGGTCCATCACTTATTCACACCTACTTCCTAATCCCAGATTCATAAAAGTGCACCATTATGTGTCTTGACAATAGGAAATAGAACAAGGCACTAAAATAAGGGGCAAATTAATTTCTATTCTTGGTATTCCTCACCTAACCTATATGGGAACTTTGAAAGATATTATTATATCTCCAGAATGCCATGGTGAAAACTATATCTGATTTGGGTGCCTTGGATTTGTGATGGGGGTAGGTACGTGAACTGAATATAGAAATGGACTTAAAGGTTGAGGAAGACAGTTCAAATCCTGCTTCAAACACTTAGAGTGAAGGAAGTGGGAAAGTGCCTACTATGTGTCAGGGTACTTTGCTAAGAACTTTATAAATATTATCTTATTTGATATTCAGCTTGACAAATTACTCAACTACTTTTATCCTTAGTTTTCTCATCTATAAAATGGGATGCGGACAATAATAGCATCCACTACACAGGGTTGTCATGTTACATCAATTAAATCAATATGTACATACTGTGCATAAATATATATATATATATATATATATATATATATATATATATATATATATACACAGACATATATTTCTCTGTATATATTTTTTCTATACACATCCATAGAAATATTAACACACATAATATGTGTTCAGTCATTTTTTAGTTGTGTCCAACTAACTCTTCATGATCCTATTTGGGGTTTTCTTGGCAAAGATACTAGAGTGGTTTGACATTTCCTTCTCCAGCTCATTTTAGAAATGAGGAAACTGAGACAAACAGGGTTAATTGACTTGCCCAGGGTCATATAGCTAGTAAGTGTCTGAGGCCAGATTGGAACTCAGGTAGATCTTTCTGACTTCAGGTCCAGTACTCTATCCACTGTAGGTAGAATAGTAGGTAGAACATTGGATTTGGAATCAGTAAGACCTGAGTTTGAGTTCTGCCTCAGATGCTTGCCAGTGTGACCCTACCACTGGAAAGGACCCTGTCAAAACTGAGTCCTTCCTATCTTCCATGTCTAATATGCTCAGCTCAAAACCCACTTCCTTCCTTGTTTAAGGTAGAATCATTTTATTTAGGGCTTAGGTTATCTTTCCAAATCACCTCATTTTACAGATGAGGGAAATGAAGCGCCAAGGGGTCAAGTACAGGGATTGGAAAGAATTATCTAAGGAGTCAAGAGCAGAGTCAAGAGCAGTGAGTTAAGAGCAGAGCCAGGATTAGAATCCAGGTCGTGCTTTAAGTCCTGGGTTCTTTTCACTGCAGTGCACTGAATACTCCAGGGTAGCCTATTATAGGGAAGTGTAGACCAGGGATCCAAAGATCAGAGGGGAGCATCAGTACAGGTTCTTGCACATCCTAAGGGATGAAAAGACTGGTGACCCCAAAGTGGGTCCAATCTGAAGCAGCAATTCAGAGAATGGGTAGCCTAGAGAGGGCCATGTCATGGGCAGCTGAACCAGTAGACAAACCTCTAGAAAGAAAGACTCCCTCCAGCCATGGTTTGTCTTCTCTATTATCCATTTCCCACAGTCCCTTTTCCTTCTTGGCATGATCCATAGTAATTTCCTCCCTAGTGAGACTGCCCTGTTCCTTCAAACAGCCCCTCATTCTCATACAAAGTTTCCCTTCCCAAAACCTGTGCTTCCTATATTGATTTGCACACATTAGTGTGAAATGACAAAGGATCATAGATTTAGAGCAGAAAGGAACCTGAGAGGCCATCCAGTCCAATCTTTCATTTTATGGTTAAGGAAACCAAGACTCAGAGGGGTCAAGAGACTTGTTTATACAGCTAGTAAATTGCCAAATGTGGGATTTGAACCCAGGTCTTTGAGAGTATAAACCCAACACTCTATTATACTATCCTGCCTCATATAAGTACTGCTATCTGTGCACGTTCCATGTGTTTTTAATGATGAACTAGAGTTTTCATTTTTCATAAACCTTATTTGCCCACAACATATGAATTACTGCACACACTCATTATTGTGTCTGAATGTAGTGGTACTCAGAGTTGCTGTGGTATAAAATTGGCAACAATTTTGTTCATGTTTCTGAGAGTAAGGTATTTGGAAAATGTTTAAATTTGCCTTAGTTATTGACACCGTCTTGTATATGGCAAGCTCTATGAGGAAAAAGACGTCATCTAAGCACTATTATACAGCCAGCATTGCTTAGCAAAGTGTCATGTAAAAATAGCAATCGCTCCCATTTCTATAGCCTGCTGTGGCTTACAAAGCACTTTCCTCATAGTGACACTGAGATGGGTAAGGCAGGTAATAATATCCACATTTTCCAAATGTGGAAACTGAGCAGAGATTGTAACTCAGAGTTTTTACCCTAGGGCAAGATTCAAGAAAAGTGTCCTATTAGTGCTGGGGGAGACAGACTCCATTGCAGTACACCAGAGAAAGGAAGAGGTAGGGAGCACTTTTCAGCCCTCTGGATCACCTAGTAGTTTCTAAATCAATCCATTCCAATCCATTTACTAAATACCTATACATGTAAGACATTATTCTAGACTTTAAATGAGATACAAGGATAAAATATAAAGTAATGGTTTGGACATGTTGAGTTTGAGATGTCCAAGAGGAAGCTGGAGATGTGCAACTCTAGCTCAGCAGAGAGATTAGGGCTGGATATAGAGATCTGGCAATCATCTGCACAGAAATTATTAATTAAACCCATGGGAGATGATGAGATCACCGCCAGAGAAGGTATAGAAAAAAAAGAGAAGGGGCCTAGGACAAAGTCTTCAAGGACACCCGTGGTTAGACACATGACATAGATGAAATTCCATCAAAAGAGACTGAGGAGTGTCCAAACAGATAAGAGAGAGCAGTTTCACAAAAACCTAGAGAGGAGGGTATAACTAGAAGGAGAAGGTGATCAGTGTCAAAGAAAAGGTCAAAAAGAATCAGGATGGAGAAAGGGTCAATAGATTTGGCAAGTGTGGGGACCAATTTTTAATTGGGGAGTGCTAGCTAAGTGGCTAGCCGCAATATTGGGGCAAGGAAGGAGACCGGCAGCCTCCCTCAAAACAGAACAAGACTTATTTTAACAAGAAACGAACTTAAAAAAAACAAAACACAAACAGGATCAGTAGGATCAAGGGAAAGGAAATAAAATGGGGAAAGGGAAATTATAATACCTGAAAAATATCACCGCCCAGGAATCAGCTGAAAATACACAGCAGAATGCCTGTCGCTTTCCAGCTTCCACCTAAAATGCCCAATTCTCTTCCCCCAAACCTAGAAACACCCCACACAGCCCCAGCCAATGGGATGGCCCCTCTGACAGTCACATGACTGCCCTCACTAGGCTTCCAATCATTACAATTTTGCCAGGCCCATGTAGGTGTCCGGTGGTGATGACGTGAGGTGCCAGAGCCCTGGAAAAGGCTACAACCAGTGGGTGGAGCACGGTGTGGTTTGCGGAGCCCGAGGCCAGTGAGCGCTGAGGCATAAAAACTTCAAATAACAATTAATTCTTTACACAAGTAAGGGTTAATTGGTGATTTCAGAAAGGGTAATTTCAGTTGAATGATGAGATCAGAAGTCACATCACAGAGAGTTTAAAAGAAAGTGAGAGGACAGGACCTGGGTGGGACACTAATTGTAGATGACTCTCTTGAGAACTTGAGGCACAAAAGGGAAGAGAGATATAAGACAAAGGCTAATAGAGAAGATTGTGGTTGGATCATTCCCGTTGTTGTTGTTGTTGTTGTTTATTATGGGCTTTGCAAGAAGCAGTTAAGGAGCTAGGAGAGATAAAGACAGAGAAGATTATAATGGCGGGGGCAATTTGCTAGAGAAGTTACATGAATATAGGATGAATGTGGTTGTTGTTCAGGAATTCAGTCATGTCTGATTCTTTATGACCCCATGGACCAAAGCTGTCCATGGGGATTTCTTGGTGAAAGAGTGAACATGGAAGGGTTTACCTTGGCAAAGAGAAGGGCCACTTCTTCATCTGAGGCCAGAGTAAAGAAAGAGACAATGGATGGAGATGTATGAGTGATAATGATAAGAATATGGAATTCTTGGCAAAAGGCCTAAATTTGTGATGCCTCTCATATCTCTAACTCCTGAGAGGAAAATTTTCTCTGGGCTTGGGTTCTGACCCTTGATTATTTCTTATGCATTTAGGGATAGTGCCTAATACCTCATAGCATACCAATAAATACCATTTGTTCATAAAAGGAGCTTACGTATGTAAGCACCCACAAAGCTAGGCTACAGATGCATATATGTCTGTTCTACTGGTACCCTGAAAGTAAAATTGCAGATGCAAACAGTTTTCTAGTGCTTGTATTGGTGCATTCAAGATTCATTTAAGATTTAGCCTGACTATCAAATAGTTTCTAGAGTAGCCATTAGAGGAATTTTTTTTAAAGTACAAAAATTCAATGAAGTGAAAATGCAGTAGAAAGTTAACACATTTTCCTGACCTATTCCAGACTTTCCTAACATGGTCTGTTTCTGGCGTTTCTCTCTGTCTATATTTTCTCTTCTGTTGACTTAGTTAACCAAAAGATACTCTCTACTTTGCAAACCACAATTATGTTGGGAATGAAACTCAATAAAAGCCACATTTGACATGTAAATCAATGGATCATTCACTCAGCAGCAGCTAAATATAATGTCCCAAACAGCCTTCATTTGTTTTTCTGCTGATACAGTGTTTGGTTTTATTTTAGTTGTTATTGTTTGGCATCTTTAATTATATAATTTTTTAATCCCAGTCCTTTCAGAACAAAAATTGGCTTCGTTGATAATTAAATGTCTTCCACAATGTTCACCACTTGTTTTCATTAAAAAAAAAACAAAACTGGTTTATTAAACTAGTGCCAATTTTCACCCACCCACATACCTCCAATGCAGTCAGAATGGATGTTAGAGAATTCTAGGGCTTTGCCTTGGTGATGAGTATCTTTTGCAGTGACATTTTTGGAATCATTCATAATTATTTTTATAGGCTGTGTGTATACCCTGTCTATAGGACAGTTTGTTAAATGTCTGGGTTACTTTTGTTAAGCCCGACTTTTAATTAGCTGTTGGCAGCTTTGGTGTTTATGGGAATAATTTTTAATTGGCTATGCTTTATCAATATTTCAATACATCTGTGATGTCACCAGTATTGCATATACCATGGGGATCCCAGCCCATCCATGCTTTGTGGCAGGTCTTTCTGTAAATCTTCTAATTATGCTTGATCTAATATGCTCTTTGCTGTCTTCTAGTTACTCTACCATTTCATAGATTTCAGTGCAATGCAATATACCAATTAATCCACAAGAATTTATTGAGTGCCTACTATGTGCTCAGTAATGGAAAGACAAAGAAAAAAAGAAATATTTGTCTTTTCATTTCCCTTTTGGGTTATCTCTAGTTGTAATACTTCCCCCAAAATATCATGCCTTTCCATTATTTATAGCCATAGAATATCCATGAGAGAATATTAGTTTTTTTTTTTTTTTAAGTAGGCTTTGGTGCCAGTGAGAAATTGGCTATCATTGCAAATGCTATTCAATTTCCCAGATGTAACTCAGTCTGATCTCCTTCTATTCAGCTCTGGGAACAATCCCTATTCAACTTCAATCAATATGCTCTACAACTGCCAAAGTGATATTTCAAAAGCACAGATCTAACCATGTCACTCCCTTATTCAAAAAGTTCTAGTGGTTACCTTTTGCCTCTCAGATAAAATACAAACTACTCCATATGGCATTTAAAGTTCTTCATAATACTATGGTATGTTAAGAAATGATGTTGAATCAGATAGTTTCAGAGAAATCTGGGAAGACTTGCATGAACTGATTCAGAGTGAAGTGAGCAGGACCAGGAGAACATGTTATATAATAACAACAATTTTTGTACAAACAACTTTGAAATACATAAGAACTTGGATGAATTCAGTGACCATCTACAATTCCAGAGGATTTACAATGAATCATGTTGCTCACCTCCCAATAGAGAGGAGACAGATTCAGAGTTCAAATTGGGATGTCTGTCTATCTATCTATCTATCTATCTATCTATCTATCTATCTATCTATCTATCTATCTATCTATCTATCTATCTATCTATCATCTATCTATCTCTCTATCTCTCTATATATCTATCTATCTATTACCCCCATACAATTTAAATTTAGTTGGATAATTATTACCCCAATGTGAATTTTATTCTACCATCTTATCCCTTCCTGCCCCATTTTTCCTAATGTGTAACCAAATAAGGTTCATTTGTTCATTTATTCAATCACATTTATTGAGTAGAACTTTATTTATTCCTATCTTGGAGGAAGTTGAGAACTTTGCCTGGAGTATCTTAGATCCTGATTAACTCCTTATGTGGTTTTGAAGCCTGATGGCTTTCTTTTTTTAAAAATTGTTTGTGTGTGCGTGCATGCGTGTGTGTGTGTGTGTGTGTGTGTGTGTGTGTGTGTGTGTGTGTGTGTGTGTGTGTAGGAGCATTGTGAAGAATGGGAAGGAGAAAAAAATAAATATTTACTAATCATACATTACATTTAAATTTAAAAAGAAATTTAACCATGTCAATAAATTCATTATGAACAATAATCACAGAGAAAACTTAAGAATCTTCAACTTCCAATCAGCTTCAGTCTCTGAGCTGCTGGAAGTCATGATGAGGACTGATGATTGATGACTGAAGAATTTTATTATTTTAGTTTAACATGCAAACTCCAGGTCACCATCTAGAAATTGTTGTAGTACATCATATTTGTTAATTAGTTGCTATAAACTTAAATATAACTTCTGTATAGAACCATTTGCATCAAGACTTTGTGTCTTTTATTCTTACATACTTTCCCAAAGAAACTACTGTTACCTGGTGCTACCTTTGGGGGAAGCCAGTTAGGTGGTCCAGTGGATAGAGTGCTGGCTCTGGAATCAGGAGGACGTGAGTTCAATTCTGGCCTCAGAAAGTTACTCTGTTTGAACCTGGGGAAGTCACTTAACCCTGTTTGCCTCAGTTTCCTCATCTGTAAAATGAGCTGCAGAAGGAAATGGCAAACAACTCCAGTATCTTTGCCAAGATAACTCTCAATGAAGTCACAAAGAGTCAAATATGATTAACCAACTAGACAACAATGACAAATGCTGGAACAGCTGGTGGCTCAGTGGTTAACATACCTGACTCTGCAAGACTATTTAGAAACCAGGCTCAGATGCTTACTAATTGTATGAATGAGCAAATCACTTAACCTTTAGGTCTTAGTTTTCTCAAATATAAAATGGTGACAATAACCACACCAACCTTCCAGTGTTGTGAGGATCAAATGAGAATAATATTTGTAAAATGCTTAAGACAGTGCCTGGCTCATAGTATACACACATACACACACCCACAAAAAACAAACAAACAAACAAACAAACAAAAAAAACCCCACAACACATATGCACACATTAGGGAAGGTAGGTGGCCTAGTATATAGAGTACTAAATTTGGACCCAGGAAGACCTAATTAAAATCCTGCTTTAATGCTAAGTAGCCGTGTGACCCTGACAAAGTCACTTCCCCTTTCTCAGCTTCAATTTCCTCATCTCTAAAATGGGCATAAGAATATTACCACCTCACAGGATAGTGAGGATCAAGCAAGATAACACATTGAAGAATTCTGCAAATATTAAATCACTATAGAAATGCTAATTATTATTATTATATTATGAATGTGAATATGTATATATAAGCATATGGTTATCCCTTTCACATATCAGAGGTTAGGGTGTGGTGTCCCTGTTATCTGGAAAATCTACATAAAATTTTTGGGCTCTCCCTTTATACCAGAGAAAAAATATGAATTATTTTAGTATTAAAAGAGAAAATATTTTGATGTTATATAATGCTATACATATGTTTTGTATTTCTGATTTTCTAAACCTTTTGGGGGTCATCTGTGGCTTCCTGCAAAACTCCCCCAAAATTCTCATATAATTTCTTACACCAACATGCTATATAAAAACCGAGATGGGAAAAGTTGCAATGTGGAAGGGAAAAAAAAAATATATATATATATATATGTGTGTGTGTGTGTGTGTATGTGTGTGTGTGAGGAATGTGTGTATATGTATGTATGTATGTATGTATGTGTGTGTGTGTATATATACAATCAACATGTTATATGTTACATATGTTATCCATATGTTACAAAGTTCTGATCCTTAACTATGAACACATTTACACTTTGTCCTTTCTGTTCAAAATTGCTTCTATCCATAAATATAAATATATATTCAGCTGTGTCCTATCTATCTTTCCACACTGAGCCTCTAAAGAGATAGGCTGCCCCATGCTTTGTAGTCATAGCTCCTGTTGGACCTTGCATGTCTACCTTTGGGCCTATATGATACCTTGGTTCAGAAAAAAAGCCACTTCCCTTCTATGCCCATCTCATCTGTATGTCTAGCTCATAAAGCTTAGCTACAATCATTTGGCTTTATGGCAATCTTCCGAAACCTACTGCCTGTGGTGGCCAACTTTTCACTTGCCATGTAAAATTGTAGCTCACATTCTTCATCTCTGGGGCAAGATTCACAAAACTGGTCAGGGCAAGTGGCATGAAATAAACTTTGAAAGACAAATGGAAAAAAAAAAGAAAAGAAAATAGTTAAAGGAAACCCTCCCACCCCCAAAATGATTTTCTGGGTATAGCCAAACCAGCCCCACATCTTTATTTAGGGGGCAGCTAGGTGGTGCAGTGAATAAAGCACTGGCCCTGGAGTCAGGAGTACCTGAGTTCAAATCCGGTCTCAGACAATTGACACTTACTAGCTGTGTGACCCTGGGCAAGTCACTTAACCTTCATTGCCCCACAAAAAAAAAGAAAAAAATAGTTAAAAGAAACACAAATGAGGATGGGGAGGGAAGATGAAAGAGAAACCGAGGTAGATAGAAAGAAACCTCAGAACACAGTGAGACTGGTCTACCACCTGGGGTATGTTAGGCAGGAAGAGGGAGCATCTGGTAGTTTCTATTTTCAATAATTATTCATGATAATTGCAAAGCTAAATTGTTTCTACTTGGTAAAATGGTGTACGTGATTGTGAGTGGTCTCTAAATTTCAACAACCTGGGGGGAAAAAACCCTCAGTAATCTCACCCTAGAAATAGTTCTGACTCCTAGGCATGATGTTGTGATTTAACCTCAGGAGTGTGCTGGTAAATATTTAACTGACTCTCAAAAAAAAAAAAAAGTGTAGCTTTGACACACTTTTAAATTTAATCTATATTATTGGTATTTTCTCCATCACTTTCTTTTTTTGTTGTTGGGGAGAGGACAGAGCAATGAGGGTTAAGTGACTTGTCCAGGGTCACACAGCTAGTAAGTGTCAAATATCTCAGGCTGAATTTGAACTCAGGTCCTACTGAATCCAGAGCTTTATCCATTGCACCATCTAGGTGCCCGTTCCATCACTTTCTTAAGCCTAGACAATTGACAAAATAGGAAATCAAGTCCTGGTTTGTAGCATTTGCTGATTTCTGCTCACACTGAACGTTTAACAATCATCTCACAGGTATGCCCTAGACCTCTACTTGTAAAGAATAGTGAACTTTTGTGCTGTAGAGGTTACAGGTAGGAATATCTCTGGTCTTTTGATTTTAAGCCCTCTAGAAATAAAATGTTATTTCTATGGTACCGAGAGTCTCATTTATACCCACTGATTATTCTGTGTTTATAATTATTTATTATTAATATTATAATTATATATTACTTATAATTATTTCTTTTTGAATTCCTAATGATCAAGTTGATGTTTTATTTCAGGCTTTCAATTTGGAGACCCTGGAAAGACATTTGGCCTTGATTGTCTTCACTCTTAGCTAGCTAGACAGAGATGTTGCTAGGGGATGAAGAGGAGGTATAGGATTGGGAATTCCTATTCACTCATCACCACAATTCTAAACTGTTGCAAAAGTGTACAGAATCCTGGCTTCTATGATCACATTCCAGAATCACAACAGGCTTCTTGGAGAGGCAAAGACATTGTAGAGATGTGTCACTGTGGGCTGGAGAAAGTGTCCCACGGCGCTTGCATAAAGATAGAGAGTGACCATTCTGGCTCAGAGCCCTAAGCACTCTTTACCACAGTGGGGGAGGCAGAGACAGAGGCAGAAGTGGGAGTTGGGTGTGGCGGGAGTGGGATAAACATAACCTTTCATCCTCTCAGGACACCTGAAAAATAGATATAAAAGTTAACCAAATAGCGCCATATGTTTCAGGGAAATCCTAGATAACAGGAAGTACCCTTCCTCTGTTTATATGGAAATGAACAGAGAATTCTTTCTAATATATTTAGGGGCAGCTAAGTTGCAGAGTGCAGAGATCCGTGGGCTTGTAGTAAAGAAGACCTGAGTTCAGATACTTACTCAAACCCCTTATTAGCTGTCTGACCCTAGGCAAGTTGCAGTCTTTAGAACATGGAGAATAATAGCATCTAATCTCATGGGTTTGTTGTGAGAATCAAACAAGATGCTATATGTAAAGCACTTTGCAAATTGTAAAAAGCAATATAAATGCTAGCTCTTACTATTGTTTGGAGCCCCCTCTTCTAAACTTATGCTATAGCTCTGGAGTATGTCAGGCACAAATATTCCATTTACTTCTGTGCTCCCATCTATTATGGTAATGGGGGCAGCGACGATTTATAAGTATGAAATTCTGTGCCCATGGCAAGTACTACCAATTGCTGGTGGATTGAGCAGGATGAAGCATGACCTCAATTGAGGAGGGAGCAGGGTGTTGTGTCAAAGGATGGCCCACTCACTGATAGTTCCCTATTTGAACTAATGATTAGTGCAAACTAGGTGCTGAATCCTACTTGAAAATTGCAAATGATGTCAAGGTCCTTTAAATTCAGTGCCCTGAGTAAAAATCTCCACCATCCTTCACTAGTTATGCCACAGAGCAGGGAAATCTATTTCGGACACAACAGCTAGTTGGAAAAACAAGAAAGCCCCATATTAGCACTGTTTTCTTGTTATGGTAAGGTAAGACATTCTCATTGCCCTGGAAATCTTTCAATTGATATGAAACTTGATGCCATAAGACATCGTTGTTTATCATACACACATGCACACATTCCACACATCTGTGTTCAATTTGCACTGTATTTTTTTACATGGCCATATTTTTAGCTTGCAATTCAGCCCCCAAATCTCTGGATTCTGCAGGGCTGGGAGCTTCCTTTTCATTCCAACCCTGCTGGCAAGCAACATATTCTCATTCAATTCCAGGTAGGGGGAAGGGAGGCTCTCTGGAGCCCAACAGGTTAATGCAAACAGCTGCAAGAAAATGCAAATATCCCTCCCAGGAAATACAAAATGTGCCCTCATAGCACTGTTCCCTGGCTGTAATCAGAAGTCATGAAATGGTACTGGGAACCCTCCGCAGTGTAATCTTAAAACTTTGAAATAGAACTATTGAATTTAGTTATTACTTTAATTTCCATTTGATTTCCACTTCTAATATCTCTGCCATTTTACAGGCATTACGAGCATGTTCTATTTTCTAACTCTGCACAGAATTCTAGATCTACTTGTATGTTAAAAATACACCAGCTGTGGTTTAAGAAAAGAAATTGTCCCAGCACCGCTGAAGAGCAACTTTACCAAGAAAACAATATCTGTGGAGAAATGGAATGAAGCTGGCATAATTTATCTGAATTGGTCCAAAATGTAATAGGACTAAGAAAACTTTAGCTTAGAAAACCCAGGGGGAAATGCGTATCCAGTGCTGAACAATTTTCTTTTCTATTGCCTGACCTTGCCTTCTTGATGACAATTGGAGAATGGACTTGGGCTCTTCTGGGGGAGTGGGAAGGGAGTAGCATGGATGTCTGAGGGTTACAAGAAGGGAGAGAGTGTAGCACGATACAGGGAAATGAATACTAGCTCAGGAGTCTGAGGACCCTGGTTCAAATCTGTCTCAGTTTTCTCTTTTAAGGGGGTTGAACTAGCTGGCCTCTAACATTCCTTGTAGGTCTAGATTTATGATTCTATGGATTTCTTATGACAAAGTTTTGTTGTTGTTATTCAATCATTTCAATCATGTCTGATTTTTTATGACCCCATTTGGGGTTTTCTTGGCGAAGATACTGGAGTGGTTTGTGATTTCCTTATCCAGCTCATTTGACAGATGAGGAAACTGAGGCAAACAGGGCTAAATGACTTGCCCAGGATCATGCAGAGAATAACTTTCTGAGGATGGATTTGAACTCAGGAAGATGAGTCTTCCTGACTTCAGGCCTGGCATTTTATCAACTGCACCACCTAAAAGCAAAGTTAGGAAATTCCATAGTGGGGCTAAGTTCTTTGCTGAAGAACAACATGAAGGTAATGAGTCTGATTTGAAATCTAGTGACTGGGATAAAACCAAAGGAGAATCAGTCTCTTCTTTTTTTTTTTTTTAATTTTAGTGAGGCAATTGGGGTTAAGTGACTTGCCCAGGGTCATACAGCTAGTAAGTGTTAAGTGTCAGAGGACAGATTTGAACTCAGGTCCTCCTGAGTCCAGGGCCAGTGCTCTATCCACTGCACCACCTAGCCGCCCCCAAATCAGTCTCTTCTTACATAATTTTCTTGAACTATCTTTTCTACCCACAACTACACTGTGTACTCAAACATCAGTCATTTAATATTAGACAAATCTGATATATAATTTTGAAGCACATTGGATTTTCAGGGGAAAAGTCAGAAATTTTTGCTTCTTATTGTTCATTCCAGGACCTCTACAATAAAGGATGCAGGGAATCTGCACAGTGAGCAGGAATACCTTCTCTTGCCTAAAATTCTCACCAGAAAAACCTTGGTATAATGGAAACACCACTGAACTACCAAACAAGATGTTAGTTGTTTGTCACATTTGTGATTTCATAGTATAGGAAACCTCTCTTACAACTAATACTCCTAGACTTAGAAATTTATCTAGGGTACTCGGGTATTCACACTTCCAGTGTCTCATAACTGGAAACCAGGCCTTTTTCTGTCTAATGTCCTCTCTGTTCACTATCCAGTGAGACCCGTGTCTTGCCAAAATTTTTATTCTAAATTTGCTATCTATTTCTAGGCAATTTTCTCATCTATAAAACGAAGAGATTGAACTAAATGTTTTTAAGGTCTTGTAACTCTAAACATTCTTATATTATAAAGACAGGCATTAGGGGCAGAGGCAAGATGGTGGATTGAAGGCAGCAACCTAGACAAACAACCTTTCCATCTAAACAACTTTAAAATAATGCCTCAAGTCAAATTTTGGAGTGGAAGAGCCAACAAAAAGTCAGAGTGAGACATTTTTTCTGACTTGAGAATACATAGGAATCTGGTAGGAGAGGTCTGTGACATGGGGGTGGAGGCTTATTCAGAGTGCAAGACAGCAACAATGGCTGCAGTAGCAGCAGCAGTGCCAGGAACTCTCAGTCTAGAGATGGTAAAGGTTTTGGACAATGGGTTGGAGATCACAGGGAATCTATTGCTGTCACTGGGTACAGTTGGCACTGAAAGACATCTCTACTGCCCATACTCAGTTCTGGTTTGCTGTTCCAGAGAGGAGTGTGGATGGTGGATCAAAAAGGAATAGGGGCCATGGTTTCAGTTCTAGGCCCAAGAGGAGTGCTAATTCTTTGATTGTTGGTGAGCAGAGTTGCTTTTTGGGTAAAGGACAGAGCACAGACCAGGAAATCAGTCACCATACCTCTCCTAGGATGGAGAATAAACTTGGACTCCTTTTTTGTGGAGTAGGTTAGGAATGGCATGGATGTCTGAGTATTACAAGGAGGGTAGAGACTCTAGCATGATACAGGGAAATGAATATCAGTTCAACATCAAATTCCTCTTCTATAGACTAAGGGAGTTGAACTACATTGCCTCTAGCATATCTACCAGGTTTAGATTTATGAAACTATGAATTTCTTTTTTAGATGTATCATTTTATTTGTACACTTAAAAAGTTGTACAGTTCTGTAAAAGCTACTTATTGCTGAAGTACTGCCAGGGAAAAGGGAGGGTGTTACCTTTTTTTGATTGATGATTAGGAAAAACACAGTAAATTTAAAAAAAATAAGGAACTTTTGCAGGTGCTAATTGATTTCTGGATTGAACCATCTTGGAAACACTGAAAATTTGCAGAACTCCAGAACTACTCTGAAAACAGCAGCATGAAAAATCCTGAAGCTTGAGACAGTGCTTCTCTGCCTCCAGGAGAGTAGAGTCCAACTTGAACATAAAGTTCAAAGTCAAGAAACAGGCTGAGGAAATGAGCAAACAACTATAACAAAATAACTTGACCTTGAAAATCAGGGAAGACCAAGATGCAAACTCAGAAGAGAACAATGTAAAAATGGCTATAACCAAATCCTCAAAGGAAACCAATGCTAATTTGACACAATAATTCCTGGAAGAATTAAATAGATGAATGGTAGAGGGAAAATTCAGAAAAGAAATGAGTGATACAAGAAAAATATGAAAAGAGTATTAATGGCTTGGTAAAAGAGGCACAAGAAATATTGAAGAAAATAACAACTTAAAAATAAAATTGGTCTGGGGCAGCTAGGTGGCGCAGTGGATAGAGCACCGGTCCTGGAGTCAGGAGGACCTGAGTTCAAATCCAGCCTCAGACACTTAACACTTACTAGCTGTGTGGGCCCAGGCAAATCACTTAACCCCAATTGCCTCACCAAAAAAAAAATTGGTTTAATGGTAAAAGAGGCAAAAAAAATCACCGGAAAAAAACCCTAAACTACTTAAAAAGTAGAAATGTTTAAATGGAAAAAGAAGTACAAAAGCTTACTGAGGAAAATCATTACTTAAAAATCAGAACTGGACAAGTGGAAGCTAATGATGCCATGAGGCATGAAGAAGAAGAGGAAGAGGAACAACTGACCTGGAAAGCCAATTGAGGAAATTTATTTTAAGAATTATTGGACCACCAGAAAGCTGTGATAAAAAAGAGCCTAGACATTTTATTTCAAGAAATTATAAAGGAAAACTTTCCTGATATCTTAGATCCTAATGATAAAATATAAATTGAAAGAATCCACTGCTCACCTTCTAAAAGAGATCCCAAAATCTCCCAGCAATATTATAGCCAAATTCCTGACCTCCCAGGTTAAGGAGAAAATATTGCAAGCAGCCAGGAAGAAACAATTCAAATATCATGGAGTTACACTCAGGATCACATAATATTTAGGGGATTCCATGTTAAAGGAGTAAAAAGCCTGGAATTTAAGATTTTACTGAAGAATAAGTTCCCCAACAAAACTGATTATAATATTTCTAGGGAAAAATGTGGATATTTCATGAAATAGAGGGATTTTAAGCATCCCATATGAAAGGACCAGCACTGAATAAAAAATTTGACATTCAGGGGTAGCTAGGTGGCACAGTGGATAAAGCATAAGCTCTAGATTCAGTAGTACCTGAGTTCAAATCTGGCCTCAGACACTTGACACTTGCTCTCTGTGTGACCCTTGGGAATGAAATAATGGGATTTAGCAGATACTCAAAGACCCACCTGGAGATTAATCTAAACTGATTGAATCAAGTGAGAGTGATTGACTACTGATGAGCCTACTTCAAAGTTAACTAGACTGTAATCACACCTGGCTAGCCCTTAATGGATTTGGAGGATGCCAACCAATCAGTTTGAAGCAGTGTGTAAGGACCTCCTCTATTCCAGACCTATAAAAAGCTTCCACAATCAGTTTGCTAAAGAGTTCCTGATTAAAGCAGGCTCCTGGAGGAGGACTTGAGGAAGAACCCAACCAGGCTGGAACTCTATTGAAGATAGGCTTTTTCTTAACTTTCTGAACTCCATGTTAATACCTGTATGTTTTAATAAATGTTTAATGCCCAAAGACTGGTGCTGAAGCTTCTAATTTAAGATGACCACAATTTAGATTTTAAACATCACACCCTGGATAAGTCACTTAACCCTCATTGCCCCACCCCCATCCCCAAATTGACATTCAAACACAAGACTCAAAAGAAGGATAAAAAGGTAAACATGAAAGAGAAATCATATGGGACTCAACAAAGTTAAACTGTTTATATTCCCATAGGAAGATGAGTCAGGTAACTCATAACAATTTTATCATTTTTAGGGCAAGGAGTTTACATAGACACAAGGTGTGGGTGTGAGTCAATTTTGTTGGAATGATCTTCAAAAAATGAAAAGGTGAGAGAGAGGGAGGCATTTGGAGAAGAGGGGAGGGAGAGGAAGAATGGGGATCATTTTCTCATATAAAAGAGTTGTATAAGAAAGCACTTTACAGTAGCAGGAAAAATGGGTAGTGGTGGTGGAGGGTACTGTTTAAACCTCATTGGAATTGGAATTGGTTCAAAGATGAAAGAATACACACACAAGGAGCAGCTAGATGGTGCAGTGGATAAAGCACTGGCCTCGGATTCAGGAGGACCTGAGTTCAAATCCAGCCTCAGACACTTGACACTTAACGAGCTGTGTGACCCTGGGCAAGTCATTTAACCCTCATTGCCCTGAAAAAAAAAAAGAACACACACACAAATACTCACACTCAGTTGTGTATAGAAATCAATTTTATCCAGTAGGAAATTGGAAGGGAAGGGGATAAGAGAAAGGGAGGAAAGATGATAAAAGAGATAGATTAAGGGAAGCAATGGTTAGAAACGAAATTGAGGAGGGACAAAGTAAAATTAGAGAAAGAAAAATAAACAGAAGAAAATGAGATGGAGGGAAATACAGTTAGTAATCATAACTGAATGTGAATGGGATGAACACCCATAAAATGGAAGCTGATAGCAGATTGGAATAAAAACCAGAATCTAACAATATGCTGTTAGGAAACACACTTGAAATAGAAAAAGACAGAGTTAAAAATAAAGGACAAGAGCAGAATCTAATATGCTTCAGATGAAGAAAAACAGGAGTAGCAATCATGATCTCAGACAAAGCAAAAGCAAAAGAGACAATTAAAAGAGATGATCAGGGGAACTATAATTTGCTAAAAGGTACCACAGGCAAAGAAATAGTATCAAAAAGTTGTATAGCAAGTTTCTCTGAAAAAGGCTTCATTTCTCAAGTATATAGAATTGAGTCAAATTTATAAAAAAAAAAAGTCATTCCTCAATGGATATGAATAGGCAGTTTTCAGAAGAATAAATTAAATTTATCTATATTCACATGAAAACATGCTTTAAATCAAAATTTATCAGAGATTTCAAATTATGAGAACTCTGAGGTACCACATAACACCTATCAGAAATGATTCGACCATTAGGAAGAAGAATTTGTAACTATGTCCAAGAAGTTATAAAATTTTGCATACCCTTTGACCCAGCAATACTACTACTAGGTCTATAACCTAACGAGATCAAAGAAAAAGGAAAATGAGCTGTACGTACAAAAGGCATTCCCCACTTGATAGGCATCCCCTCAATTTCCAATTCTTTGCCACCAGTAAAGAGCTGCTATAAATATTTTTGTACATATAGGTCCTTTTCTGTTTTGTTTTTTTATCTCTTTTTGGATCCAGACCTAGTAGTGGTATTGTTAAGTCAAAGAGTATGCATGGTTTTATAATTCTTTGGTAATAGTTTCAAATTATAAAATCATAGTTTCAAAAATACAGAATGGCTGAATCAGTTTACAATTCCACTAAAAGTGCATTAATGTCTCATTTTACTTATATCTCCTACAATATTTGTCATTTTCCTTTTCTGTCTTATTAGGCAATCTAATAGGTATTGAGATAGTACCCCAGAATTATTTTTATTTGCATCTCTCCAGTCAATGATTAGTTAGAGCATTTTTTCATATGGATATGGATAGTTTTGATTACTTCATCTGAAAACCACTCATATTTTTTGATCATTTATCAATTGGGGAAATTAGATATTCAGCAAAACTTGTTTCAATTTTTTTCACAGTTATTATTGCTAACTAAATTTCTCTCATTCCTTTTCCCTCCACTCCATTTATCCAATTCTCTCTCTTTTAACTCTATCCTTCCTCAAAAGTTTTGCTTCTACTATCTCCTCCCCCAATATGCCCTCTCTTCTTTCAAGTTGTATTTGCATGTAATTTGGGAAAAATAAAATTAAAAAGCTAATTATAATAAAAAAATTATACTTCAATTTGCATTCAGATTTCATCAGTTTTCTCTCTGGAGGTGGTTAACATTTTTTCATTGTGAATTTTTTGGAATTGTCTTGGATCATTGTATTGATCAGAGTAGACAAGTCTTTCTTTCCTTTTCTTTCTTTCTTTCTTTCCTTCCTTCCTTCCTTCCTTCCTTCTTCTTTCTTTCTTTCTTTCTTTCTTTCTTTCTTTCTTTCTTTCTTTCTTTCTTTCTTTCTTTCTTTCTTTCTTTCCTTTTCTTTTCTTTTCTGGTCCTCCTGAATCCAGGGCCAGTGCTTTATCTACTGTGCCACCTAGCTACCCCCCATCCCCTTCTCTTATCCACTTCCCCTCCTACTTTCCTTTAAGATAGATTTCTCTACCCAATTGAGTGTGTATAGTATTATTTATGATATTTCCTCTTTGAGCCAATTCTAATTAGAGTAGGGTTCACTTACTCATCATCTCCTCCTCTATCTCCCCTACCCTATAAAAGCTTTTTTTTTGTCTCATTTATGTGAGATAATTTACCCCATTCTACCTCTCCCTTTCCCTTTTCCCAAATGCATTCCCCTCTCACCCTTAATTTTACTTTTTTAAAAAGACATCATCCCTTCATGTTCAACTTATACCTGTGCTCTTTATCTATATGTACTCCTTCAGATTATCTTAATAATGAGAAATTTCTTATGAGTTACAAGTATCATCTTCTCATGTAGGAATGTAAACAGTGTAACCTTATTAAAGTTATTATGATTTCCTTTTCCTGTTTACCTTTTTATGCCTCTCTTCAGTCTTATATTTGAAAGTCAAATTTTCTATTCATCTTTCATCTTTTCATTAGGAATGCATGAAAGTCCTCTCTTTCACTGAATACCCATTTTTCTCTCCTGAAGGATTATATTCAGTTTTTTGGGTAGGTAATTCTTGGTTTTAATCCTGGTTCCTTTGCCCTCTGCAATGTTATATTGCAAGCCCAACAAACCTTTTATGTAGAATTTGGTAATTCCTGTGTTATCCTGATTGTGTCTCCATGATACCTGAATGATTTCTTTCTGGCTGCTTGCAAAATTTTCTCCTTGACTTGGAAGCTCTGGAATTTGGCTATAATATTCCTTTGACTTTTCATTTTGGGGTCTCTTTCAGGAGGTGATGCCTTCAATTCCTATTTTATCCTTTGGTTCTAGAATATCAGGGCAGCTTTCCCTGACAATTTCTTGAAAGATGTCTATGGGGGAAGCTTGGTGGCACAGTGGATAGAGCACTGGCCCTAGAGTCAGGAGGACTGGAGTTCAGGTCCGGCCTCAGACACTTGACACTTAGTAGCTGTGTGACCCTGGGCAAGTCACATAACCCCAAATTGCCCCGCCAAAAAGAAAAAAAAAAGATGTCTGTGCTCTTTTTTGATCATGGCTTTCAGGTTCAGGTAGTCGAATAATTTAAAAATGATCCCTCCTGGATCTATTTGCTGGGTCAGTTGTTTTTCCAATGAGACATCTCACATTGTTTTCTATTTTTTCTTTCTTTTGGTTTTGTTTGATTGTTTCTTGATTTCTCATAAAGCCAATTTCAAGGAACTGTTTTTTTTTTTTTTCAGTGAGCTTTTGTACCTACTTTTCCATTTGGTCAATTCTACTTTTTAAGGAGATTTTTTCTTCAGTAAATGTTCGTGTCTCCTTTACCAAGCTGTTGATTCTTTTTTTAAATAATTTTTTGCACCACTCTCATTTCTCTTCCCCATTTTTTCCTTTACCTTTCTTACTTTCTTTACAAAATACTTTTTGAGGCCCTTCCATGGCATAAGACAAATTCTTATTTTTCTTGGAGGCTTTGAATGTGGGAGCTTTATTTTTAATCTTCTGAGTGCTTTTTTTAATCTTCCTTGTCACCATAGTAACTTCCTATGGTCAGCATTTTTTCTGTTGTTTGCTCATTTCCATAGTCTATTTCTTGACTTTTTTTTTTTTTTTTTTTTTTATTTCTTGACTTTTAACTCTCTGTTAAAACAGGGCTCTGCTTCCAGGATGGAGGGCACACTGTAGCAATCTTCAGGGGGTTTGTGCAATTGTTTTTAGAGATACTTATAGAAACCTGTAAATTTTCAGTTCTCCCAAGGTGGTATGATCTAAAGAGAGGTGTGTTTACTACTCTCCTGGCCTGTGCTCTGGTCTGTAAGAGGCCAAAAATACTCTTTTCTGCCCTGAAACTGTGAAGAGGGCCTTTGATCCACTATGGCAGCAAACTTTGGTGGGCTGGTGCTCCTCCTTGTCCTGGGATTCACCCTCTTCCCTAGGACTACAACCTGGATCTGAGTATGGACAAACCAATAGAGTCCTGCCTCAGTGGTAGCAATGAGTCCCTTGTTTTGCTTGACTATACATATTCGTTGTAAAGGTCTTTGTTTGTATTTGTTTTTGTGGGGATTTTTCCTTTTCCTTTATTTTCTCCCTCTTTTGGGAAGGAGAAAAAAATTAATTCTTGTTAACTGAAGAAAAAAATTTATATTATTTCTTTTAAAGAAAATAAAATCAAGGCAATAAACCCAAAAAGGATAGGCCAAAAATGATTACACAGAAGGCTGACTGGGTGGCCATTGGAGGGTAGTTGGGTGGGTAATCCTGAAGATGATAGAGCCTCTCAAAGGGTATGTGGGTAAATAACAACAAGGAAATGTCCTCAGTTCTAGTCTCCAAGACCCACTGGGTTTCTTGCTAGTAAAATTGGGTAATTTAAAAATCTTGGGAAACCCTGACTAACATTTCTACTTCTACTGATGCAAAACCTTGAAAGTTTTTGGTGCTTCTGGAGACCTTGAATGATTAATAACAAAAAGAATATTAAGGACTATATCCTGAAAAACACATGTAACTATAAATGGTGTGAATGGACCAAAGGCACTCAGACATAAAGCTGAATCATACTAATACCAGTGACAGTATACCTTTAATTAGACTACTCTTCCCTGCCTCTTCTCACCTCTCTTCAAAACCAGTGTTTAATTAACAAGATAAGAAGTAGACTTAGTTTGATTTTCACAGGAGCAGATTCAATTGTTTGACAGTAGAAGAATGAGGGCAGCTAGGTGGCACAGTGGATAAGGCACTGGCTCTGGATTTAGGGGGACCTGAGTTCAAATCTGACCCTGAACACCTGACACTTACTAGCTGTGTGACCTTGGGCAAGTCACTTAATCCTCATTGCCCTGCTCCCTCCCCCCCCCCCCAGCTCCAAAGTAGAAAAACTAGAGAGGCAATTTTCAACTTATGCTGGCAATCAGAGTTGTATGAAAGTAGAAGTCAGTAAGTGCCCTGGTACTGGAGGTCTTCAAGTGGCTGTGAGAAAACTACTTGCCAGTGATAAGATCAAATGATATGCTAGAATGATCTAAGTGAACTCTTGATAAAGTGCCAGACTGAAGGAGAGAGATTTAAGTTCACGTATGTTCAAACACTTGTTAACTGTATGATTCCAACTGAACAAATTACTAAACTGCTTTCATCCTTACTTTTCTTATCTGTTGAATGGGGATAATTGTAGCACCTACCATGTAGGGTTATTGTGGAAGATCAAATAAGATAATATATGTAAAGTGTTTTGTAAACTTTAAGGCATTATATAAATGTTAATTTGCTATTTTAATATATATGCTAATTTAATCATTTTATAATAACAATAATAATTATCATTATCATCAACATTTGGGCTATTATTATTATTTCAACTAAATTACCTCTGAGGCCCCACCAATTTGATGAGTCTATGGTTGGTCAATCCAACTTATCAAAATGGAGCTTCAGTTAACTTCAAAAGGAGTTGCACTGCATATCTAAAGATAAAATGTGAACCTTTCATATTATTTTTAGATTTCTGGGTAATGCAATTTTTCTCCTTTAAAACATTCTTAAGGATGTATGTGAGAGTTGACACAATAGACAGTTTGCTTGGGGAACATGAATATCTGTAAATACCAAGTCAGACATTTTTTAAGGGATGTCATTTATTCTAAACTGTGCAGGAATTACTTTAGAGCCATTAGTGTCTGAAATTCTCATAAGGTAGAGACACATTTTTAAAAACACACATTTCCCATCAGACTTTTTAATGACACTAAAGGCATTTTTAGAAGGGGAAAAAAGTTGCTTTTGACCTGATAAACCAAATGAAAAGCCTTGGAGCTTTTCATTGGAATCTCCATCTTAAATTGTTGAGCAATACAAAGTTACAGTGATTAGAAAAAAGGGAAATTTGCAATAACAACTTGAGTCTTACTTAAACTGTGTAAGTTTCATACTTAGGATAGCAACCAAACTTTTTGATTCCAGCCAGTCCTAAATCAGAAATTGACTATATGTATATATCTAAAACATCAACAGGGGCAGCTAGATGGCACAGCGGATGGAGCACTGGCCCTGGATTCAGGAGGACCTGAGTTCAAATTGGCCTCAGATACTTGACACTTACTAGCTGTGTGACCCTGGGCAAGTCATTTAACCCCCATTGCCTCACAAAAAAAAATTCTAGAAAAAACAACAACAATACCACAGACTCCTGTCCCATGTCACAAATAGCCTAGTAAGCCATTGGGTGTTGTACAGACATCTAAAACACCATTTCCAACACAGAACTCCTGATTTTTTACTCCCAAGATCACCCTTTTTATGAATTTCCCCACTACTATTGAAGGCACCACCATCCTTCTAGTCATATAAGGTTGACATCTTTGTATCTTCCTCAGCTCTTCACTCTCACTCATCCACATAACTGGGCAATTGCCAAATCCTGTTATTTCTAAATTCACAACATCACTCAGGAACATCCTCTCTTCTCCATTCACATAGCCGCCATTCTTGGTCAGGCCCTCATCATCTCTCACCTCTTCTATAATCTTTCTACTCCAAGGCTCTTTAAATTAATCCATTCCCTACACAACTGCCAAAGAAATTTTCCTTCAGCACAGATCTAGCACAGCTCATGTTGCTGTCTTACTCAATAAACCCCAAATGGCTACCTTTTCCCTCCAGGATCAAAATATAAACTCCAGCTAGGTGGTTCAGTGACTAGAAAGCTTGAGTCAAGAAGACCTGAGTTTAAATCTGGCCTCAGATACTTACTAGCTGTGTGACCCTGGAAAAGTCACTTAACCCCAATTGCCTGGGAAAACTACTATTACCTGGTGGTACCTTTGGGGGAGGGCAGCTAGGTGGTGCAGTGGATAGAGTGCTAGCTCTGGAGTCAGGAGGACCTGAGTTCAATTCCAGCCTCAGAAAGTTACTTTGTTTGACCCTGGGCAAGTCACTTAACCCTGTTTGCCTCAGTTTCCTCATCTGTAAAATGATCTGGGGATGGAAATGGCAAACTATTCCAGTATCTTTGCTAAGAAAACCCCAAATGAGGTCACAAAGAATCTTATGTGATTGAAATAAATCAACAATAGCAACAAGTTTGACATTTAAATTTCTTTAAAACTTAGCTCCTTGATAACTTTCCAATCTTCATATGAATATATGTCATACTATATTATATCATATATCATATCATATCACATCATATCATATCATATATAATTTTCCTCTATGCTCTCTACAATGGAGTTATGTTAACCTCTCTGTGTCCTTCACACTTGATGTTCCATTTCCCATCTCTTTGCCTTTGTACAGGCCAGTCATCATGTCTGAAATGTTTTCCCTCCACCTCTCCTTAGACCGGAATTCCTGGCTTCCCTCCATCAAGACTTAGTTCAAGTTTGACATATTGCAGGAAGCCTTTTCTGTTTGCTCTCTAACTGCTAATGCCTTCCTTTCTAAGTTTATCTTGTATTTTATCCATGTGTGTCTCCTCTATGAATGTACATGTTTTCTCCTTTGTAAATATGTAAGCCCCTTGATGTCAGGGGATATTTCACTTTTGTTCTTGTATTCAGAGCTCTTAGCATAGTTCCTGGTTCCTAAAATATACTCAGTAAATGCTGATTGATTCATTCATTTATTCAACAAATGTCATATTTATCTTTTAATTTAAAGTATGCTAGCTATCCTAGGATTGTCCTGAATTTCATTGACTTGTCTTATTTTTCACTATTTTTTCCTGGACTGCATATTCCTTCCCCTTCCTGCCATTTTAAGTTTGGAGCGATGTTCATGTGACTGCTGTATTATTTATGTTAGCCCTACTTCTAGGACCTGACCAGTCTGCATCTGAAAAGCCACAAGACTGATCCCAAGCCATAACTAGGAATCCCAGAGTCTAGGGACAAATTTATTTGCTGGGGTGGGAGCTTGGAGATGCACCAGATTTAAATCTAGATCTGGGTGGTACTTAGCTAGATCTTAAGCATTCATTGGCATTCATTGTTGAGGTAGATTAGAGACAAAGACATGTAGTTGAGTAGTTTGGTAACTTGGGAGACCAGTGTATTCAAACAGGAGAGCAGAAGACTACATATCAGGTATTGAATTTATTTAGGAGGATGAAAAGCAACCTGGAAAAGACTGTGAGCCAAGTATTGAATTTATTCTGAAATAGGGAGAGTGACCTGATGATTCACAGAGGATGGCAACAAGGGCTTGGATGAGATAGAGTGACCTTGAAAAAAATTAAAGTAGTTAGGTAACTGAGTGATAGTTGAAGAGGGAGGGACTGAAAGCAGCAGTAAAGATCCAAGAACATGGTAAGTCTAATCACTTTTCCTGGACCTTTGTGTCAGGGAGTTGTGAGCAGAACATTTGGTCTTGGAGAGGGTATGTAGAAATATGCTATTGTGAAAATATTTTTACTAACTAGCTGGGACTAAACTGACTGCAGGGCCTAATCTAATTGGAGGACTAATCTGGGGACTTTTGACTGGCTGGCTATCTGACCGCTATTAATTTAATATGGGCTGTTTAAAAATTTCTCCACACTGATCCCAAATTGATAAGCAAACTATTAAGAAGCCTCTTACTTAAATAACCAAAGCAGAATTTATTTATAAAAATCAATGTAAACGATAAAGATTAAGAAATTCAAATTATACAACCT
Organism: Dromiciops gliroides; assembly: GCF_019393635.1. Taxonomy (NCBI): domain Eukaryota; kingdom Metazoa; phylum Chordata; class Mammalia; order Microbiotheria; family Microbiotheriidae; genus Dromiciops; species Dromiciops gliroides. The sequence continues at coordinate 578,804,169 of NC_057861.1, forward strand.
GTTTGCTTTTAATATAATAAGGGCTGTTGCTGCCTCTTGCCTTAGGGTATGCTCCAGCTTTCTCCAACTTTCACTCTTTTTCTCCTTCACTCCAGCTTCCCTGTACTTTCACTGCTCAGCTTCTTTCTTCTAACTCCAAGCCCCTTTCACTTTGTCGACCCTCCTGAAAAGCCCCTTAGTGTCCTCACCTCTGTTGCCAACCCCTGGAGTCTCTAGTGTCTCTGAATCGTAGCGCTTTCTCCAACCACCATACTGTCTCCTATTCTCTTAATCTTCTGGCCTCTCTCAACCTCCGCATGTCTGCCTCCCTCAGTGTCTCTAGTGTCCTTCTCTCACTGATCTCTCCACCTCTCTAGCCTTCTGGGGCTCTTCTTCCTTCCACTGTCTTGCTAGCTCCCCTATATATGTGTTCCTTCTCTTCCCTCAAACCTCAAGCTCTCTGTGCCCCACACACGCCAAGCTAATCCACCGGCCGCAGTAGGGCTGTGCCCAGCGGGGCTCGAGGGGCCTGTGCCCCCTGCTGCGTGCCTGGGACCTCCACACGGGCTATACTAGGGCCTGGCAGGACAAGCCTGGGATCTCCAGGGCAGCTCCCCTCAGGACGTAGGGAACTGGGGCTCCTCCCCCCCCCCATTCTGACCTGGTGTCCTGAAAAGCCCACGGGGCTTTTTTGGCTCAGCTGAAGTGGAGGGGGAGGGGCACCAGCCCCTCACACAGAAAAAAAACAAACAAACAATAACAACCCTGACAGCCTAAGGCTTTTTAATCTCAGCCCAAAGGCAGGGTCCCCAAATCAAAATAAATTTCCACACTATCTTCCAGAGAAAGCTCAGTTTCATCAAAGTCCAGAAGATAGGAAGAGAGCTTAGATTACAAGAAGTTTGTTCACAATAAAGGAGGGTCCAGAGGCCTTTGTGAAAAGAGAGTTCAGAGGAAGGAAAAATGGAAATGATAAGGACTGAGTTTACTATGGTGGTAGGGGGTGGACAGAAGGTAGAGCTAGGCTGATCCCATCAATTGATCCCCTCCACTGTTTGGGGGCATCCCTGATCCTGGAATGGGTCCCTAGGCAAGGCAGGATGTCAGAAGTGATCTACCCCAAAGTGAAGGGTGTGATAACCACAGGACCCTGGGATAGATAGTGGTAGGACCAAGTCAGGTAAAGAACCAATTCAAGTTGAAAGTAAGGAAACATAATTAAATGAATATCACTCTTCTATTTCTCCTCAGAACACACAAGGGCTTTTTACATGCAACTTCCCTCATCATTTGTAAAGTCAGGACATGCAGAAATGGGAATGATTTTGATCTCTGAGATAGGGAAGGGGGAAAAGAAATGAAAGGGAGAAGTGAAAAACTGATCCCATAGACAGAGGCCTCTGTCCCAATGACTTATTTGCTCATTCATTTGAACATGTATCTGGGATTAATACTGGTTCCTGCAGACAAAAGGGAATGATCCCTGGACTGTTAGAGGCATTTATTTCATCTTTCCTATTGTTTGACTTGTAGAATAAATAGAAAACAATTTTTAGGTTGAGTCAAGGAGTCATGAGTGACAACTTTGTGATGGCTATAAATCTGAACTTTCCACCAACCATTTCAAATACTCATCTTGTCATTCATTAAGCTACTGGTTTGGGACTTGACTGGTGATTATCTGTAAAGGCCATATGCTTCACTGGTTTGTTTATACATCAAGTCATCTGAAAACATGGGATATAGACCACAGATTTAGAGATACTCAGAGGCATCTAATAACACCCCTTCCTTTTAAGGGTTAGGAGCAGAGACCCAGAGGGGTTATTTGTCCAACATCACAAAGATAGTATGTAGCAGAGACAGAATTTGAACCAAGATTTTTTTTACTCCAAATCCATCATTCTTTAGCCTACATCAAGGGTACACAGAAACCTGGAATGTAAACTCTTCCACTATCCAGTAGTGGTTGTTGTTGTTCAGTTGTTTCAGTTCTGTCCTACTCTTTGTGACCCCATTTGGGGTTTCTTGGCAAGGTAACACAGATGGTAAATATCTGGGGCCAGATTTGAACTTAAGAAATTAAGTCTTTTTGACTCCAGGCCTGGTGTTTTAACCACTGTGCCAGCTATCTGGCCATAAAATAGTGAAACAGTATGCATACACACATATCTAGATACCTATGTATCTGTACATATGTATGTATATATAAGAAGAGAGAGAAAATGATAGATATATAAAGATTATAGATATATGAATACACACGCATACATATATATGCATACATCCATACATACCTGCATACTAATATACTATCCTTTCTCCTTTTTCCAAGCTAGAATTTGTTCACAGGTTTCTATTCCTAAAGATATTGCATGTTTCTAGACAATAGAAAAATTCCTGGGGCAGCTAGGTGGTGAAGTGAATAAAGCACCGGCCCTGGATTCAGGAGTACCTGAGTTCAAATCCGGCCTTAGACACTTGACACTTACTAGCTGTGTGACCCTGGGCAAGTCACTTAACCCCCAACGCCCTGCAAAAAAAAAAAATAGAAAAATTCCTGAAAAAAAACCCAAGTTGGATTATCTTTTTTTTTTTTTTCTGTTTAGTTACCTACATGTACAAAAGCTCTAAGGCATTAGATTCAAACTTCCTGATTTTCCCCAACATTAGGGTTTCTAGTCTAAGTGTGGGTCTATGCAATTAAATCTATTTCTCACAAATATTCCATGAAGAATAAGGCATACAAAGGTTATATGACTTGCCCAGGATAACATAGCTAATAAATTTTTGAAGTTGTATTTGAACTCAGGTCTTCCTAACTCTATGTCATTCATTGAGACACCTAACTTCCTCATGTAGTGTTTTATTTCATTAAGAGGCACCTAAAGCTAATTCTTTTGGGGTGGACATTAGAAAAAGATATGACTACATGGTAGAACCATAACTAGGGAAGAGTGACTTCGGTTTTGTCCTAATAGTTAACATTCAGCAGGGCCCATTGCTTCCTGTATTGATCTTATGGTCTGCTGATTCCATGTCATAGAGTAGCATGAGGAGAATTCCCTCTCCATTACATAGTTCACCCCTTGTCCACTGCCTTTCCCCTTCTCTAACCCTATTCTCCAGAGTCATCCCTCATGATTACACCTAACCAGGTATACTGCACTCTGTTCCTTTTCCTGTTTAGGTGAATTCCCTCCAAGTGCTGGATTTAGAATCTACAGTTATGCTAAGTGATAAAGTCAGTCATAAGTCATGATCCTTGCAATTGATTCTTAGCTCTTTCATGCATATCTTGTGTATGTTTTTTTTGGGGGGGGCAATGAGGGTTAAGTGACTTGTCCAGGGTCACACAACTAGTAAGTGTTAAGTGTCTGAGGCTGGATTTGAACTCAGGTCCTCCTGAATCCAGGGTCAGTGCTTTATCCACTGTGCCACCTAGCTGCCCCCTATCTTGTGTATCCTTAAAAAAAAAAGTCACTTACTCTCCGTATTTCAGTTTACCTTTTTGTGAATTAATGCATGTGTTTGTATAACATCTTCCAATTTCCAATGTTTTCATATCCATTAGCATTTGGCAGCTATTTGGTACGAGTCTGGAAAACCTGAGTTCAAATTGAGTCTCACACTAGCTATACCTCACTTAACCTCAGTTTTCACATCTGTAAAATAATTGGAATAATAGCACCTGCCTCTCAGGGTTGTTGTGAGGATAAAATGATTGATAAAATATTTATGAAGTACTTTGCAAAGCTTAACAGTATATATAAATGCTAGTAATCATTATTATATGATTATGATCATTGTTGTTGTTGATGGTGAAGCAATTAGTAGTCATATGCATTTTATGGATGAAAGACTGAGAGACCATAAAGATAAGATGAATCAGTCACACAGTTACTATATAGCAGGAGGCAGAAGAGAGATAGACACAAATTTTCTGATTGCTAGTTCAGGTTCTTCCTAGTATGCAGATCATGTAATTATATAACCCTGTGATGTCAAAGGACAAACAACAACAAAAACAAAAAAGGAATAGACTTAAATATACATATTTTTTAAAAAATGATAAACATTTTTATTTATAGTTTGGGGTTCCAATTTTTATCCTTCCTTCCCTCCCTCCCTCTACTCCCCCTCCCTAAGGTGGTAAGCAATCAGATATAGGTTATACATATAAGATTATGTAAAACATTACCATATTAGTTATTTTGTGCAAGAAAACTTGAAAAAAAATGAAAGAAAATAAAAACATAATGTTTCAGTCTGTATTCCATTAATATCAGTTCTTTCTTTGGAGGTGGATAGTATGTTTCATCATCAGTCCTTGGGAATTGTTTTGGATCATTGTATTGTTGAGAATATTTAAGTCTTGCACAGTTTTTCATTGAACAATATTGCTCTCTCTGTGCACAATGTTTTCTTGGTTCTACTCTCTGAACTGTACATCAGTTCAAACAAGTCTTTCCAGGCCTTTCTGAAATCATACTGCTTGTCGTTTTTTTCATAGTACAATAATATTCCATCACCATCATATACCACAGCTTGTTTAGTCATTTCCCAATTGATGGGCATTCCTTTGATTTCTAATTCCTAGCTACCACAAAAAGAACTGCTGAAAATATTTTTGTTTGAATAATTTTTTTCCTCTTTTTGGAGATGTCTTTGGGATATAAACCTAGCAGTGGTATTGTTGAATCAAAGGGTATGAAAAGTTCTATAGCCCTTTGGACACAGTTCCAAATTGCTTTCTAGAATAATTGGACCTTTTCACAGCTTCACCAACAGTGGATTAGCATCCCAGATTTCCCACATCCCCTCCAATATCCAATATTTTCCATTTTTGTTATATTTGCCACCCTGATAGGTGTGAGGTGTTACCTCAGAGCTGTTTTAATTTGCATTTCTCTGATAAATAGTGATCTAGAGCATTTTATATGATTATAAATAGCTTTGATTTCTTTGCCTGAAAACTGCCTGTTCAAAACCTTTGACCATTTATAAGTTGGGAAATGACTTGCATTTTTTATAAATTTGATTGAGTTCTCTATATATTTGAGAAATGATGCATTTTCAGAGATAGTTGTTTCAAAAATTCTTTCCCAGTTTTCAGCTTCCCTTGTAATCTTGGTTACAGTAGTTTTGTTTGTGCAAAGGCTTTTTAATTTTAGATAATCAAAGTGATTTATTTTACATTTTGTTTTACTCTGCATATCTTCTTTGGTCCTAAATTCTTCCTCTGTCCATAAATCTGACAGATAAACAATTCCATATTTTCTTAATTTGCTTATGGTATCACCTTTTATGTGTAAATCATGTACCCATTTTGACATTATTTTAGTATATGGTGTGAGATGTTGGTCTATACCTAGTTTCTGCCATATTGTTTTCCAGTTTTCCCAGGAGGTTTTGTCAAATAATGAGTTGTTGTTCCAAAATCTTGGATCTTCAGGTTTATCATATACAAGATTACCATAGAGATTAAATATTGTATAATTTGTACCTATTCTATTCCACTGATCCACCTCTCTATTCCTTAGCCAGTAACAGATTGTTTTAATAATTTCTGCTTTATAATACAGTTTGAGATGTGGTACTGCTAGGTCACCTTCTTTTGTATTTTTTTCATTGATTCCCATGATATCCTTCAACTTTTGTTTTTCCAGATGAACTTCGTTATAATTTTTCTAGATCTATAAAAGTTTTTTGATAGTTTGATTGGTATAGCACTAAATAAATAAATTAACTTAGGTAGGGTTGCAATTTTTATTATATTGGCTTGACCCACCCATGAGCAATGAATATTTTTCTAATTATTTAGATTTATCTTTATTTGTGTGAAAAGTGTTTTGTAGGTCTGGTCATTATATATACATCTTTATGCACCTATTATGTGTATAATATGTACGTATATATGTATGTATGAATTATATATACTATGTTTACACTAGCATGTAACCCTGGTCAAGTCATTTAATTGCTGTTTGCCTTGGTTTCTTATCTGTAATAGAAGATAAAAATAATAGCACCTACCTCCTAAGGCTGTTGTTAGGATCAAATGAGATAATTGTAAAATAATATGAGATATTTATATAAAACAAAATGAGATAATTGTAAAACACTTAGTACAGTGCCTGACACACAAGTGTTATATAAATGTTAGTATTGTAATTATTACTATTATATTACATAGACCACATGTATTTTCATGTCATTATATATACATATATGTATGTCATAAACATATTGTTTATATATAATATCACATGTATATATAACTTCAATACATTCATATTAGATCTATTTTAAGATGAAAATGTAATGTTTGCAATTATACTTGAAATCTCGAATAACAAGGTTTTGCTAACCAATTACCTTTGAGATTCATTCTACTAAAACATTTCATTCAATCCATATTATAATCACTGTTTTTATATCTTGGTGCTCATGTCATTTCCTCCCTTTTCTCAAAGAGTTAATCTTCTAGCTAATTGCTTTTCTTCCCCAACATGTGTCCTTATACAAGGAGACATCAGCATTCATGTTGATGTATCCTCAAACTCCTTAACTTCCCAATTCCCCAATTTCCTCACATCTTATCATCTATTCCTACAATCTACCTTAAATACCACATATTCTCTTCCTTTCCTCTCACTCTTTAATTCTTTGTAATCTGGGCTTCTGGACTCAACACTCAACTGAAACTCATCCCTCCAAAGACACCAACAACCTCTTATTTGTCAGATCTGATAGCATTTTCTTACACACTGTCCTTCTTCTTAACCTCTCTGTAGCATTCGACACTCTTTATCGGGTACCCATTTCTCCTACTGTCAAACTTCTCCTCAATTTTGTTTGTTGTTTCTTCATTTAGATCTTGCCTCCAAACTGTGGATGTTATCCAAAGCACAGTTCTGCATTCTCTTCTTTGTTCTTTTTGTTCTCTCTCTCTCTCTCTCTCTCTTTCTCTCTCTCTCTCTCTCTCTCTCTCTCTCTCTCTCTCTCTCTCTCTCTCTCTCTTTCCTCCCTCTTTTTCTCTCTCTTTCATTATTCCCTGGTCTTTTCTCTCTTCCACTTCTTTATATTTGCATATGGTTTCTACAATGGCTAGAATAGACTCCATCCTCACCTCTAGCTTTTGAAATTCTCTCCCTTCCAGGCACAGCTCAAGTATAACTTCCTCCTGAAAGCCCTCCCTATCTTCTCTAATTTTAAGTGATCTTTCTTTCCTCAAATCTCTCATTCCCCTCTCTTTGATCTCTTCTATGGCATTGATTATATCCTTACATGTATTATAGTTATTTATGTACAATTCTCATCTCTCTATAAAAGGAAAATACCTTGTCATTTTTTTTCCATATATACACTCCAAAATAGTACTTTATTTATGAACTTAATGAAATGGGTTTGGGGCTGTCCTTTATGCTCTGTTTATTAATTTGTGATGAAATATTCTCATTCAACAATAATCCCCAGCTTCTGGTTGAGCACTGATTCCACCACCAAAGGACCTAGATTTACATCCCATCTCTGATACTTATTCCCTGCATGACATTGGGAAAGTAATTAACCTCCCTGATACTCATGGAATTAGTTTCCTCATCTGTAAAATAAAGGGGTTGTACTAGATGAGCCTTTGAGGTCTTTCTAACAACATACCTTGTATTTAAAAAAACATTTAAAATGATTATTGATTGGTTGACTCTAGCTCTGATCCTTCATTCATTCATAGAGCATTTATTAAGGCCCCATTCTGTTCAAGGTGCACTGCCAGACCTTGTACATAGTAAATGGTTAAATGTTTGTGATTAATTGACTCAAGGTCTAATCATTCATTCATTTATGCAGTGACGATTTATAAATCCCTTACTGAAAGAAAAGCTCATCCACTTTCCTCGCTACTTAGGCGGCACTCTTGAGCTATGCAGTGGGGTGGAAAAAAGGTTGAGCCAGTGGGGAAGGTTGAGAGGCAGGCGGGCAGGCAGGCAGGCAGGCAGGCAGGCAGGCAATTCTGCAGCAGCCTTATTCCCTTGATTAGGCCCCCGAGCCAAGGTGGCTGTCTAGCTGCAGACACACTTGTCAGCTGCCAGTCACTGGCTGCAAGCCTATCCCTCCTCCCAGGTGCAACCTCCTTTGGCCTTGTCGGGGGAAGAGGAGCAGAGAGAAGGAGGTGGATGCAGAGTGGGGCAGGGTGGTGACCAGACAGTAAAAACTAAATAGACTTCAGTGGGATGCCTAAAATTCATTTTCTCCCCTAGAGGCTTTTATCTCACTCATTCCACTGTGTTTACAGACTAGCAGGTTTCCTGAGGGCAGCCATGATTTAGATTTACAGTCCCCCGGGCAGTTCGATTCCAAGGAAAAGTTATAACACCTGTAATGTATTTCTGTCTCCTAGAGGAGCTAAGAATGTCACAGCCTGAAGAGGTAGCTTCCATACCCCCCAAACTGCAGTACTCATTCTCTGCATTGCAGTATCCTATAATGCAGTTCTGGTGACAAAAGCCAGGCCTGCTCATTTCCCCCATTCACACACAGTCTCCACATGTCTTTCTTTTGTTTTTGCTGTATGTGTATGTATTTGTGTTTATGAAGTGAATGGTATGTGGTTACAGGGAAGCCTCTGAATAAAGGAAATTTCAGGTGATACCTCCCCTTAAGAAAGCTCAGAGGGTACAGGCACAAAGCTCAGAAGGGAGGACTCGCCTATGTTCATGGGAACTAGGGTAAACAAGTCAAACATGCTTATTCTCTGAGGGTGGCCTCTCTCCCTCTCCAGGCTTTGGCTCTGGCTATTACTCAAAGCCGAACCGCTTCCCTCCTCCCTCCTACCATCCATCCTTCACCCCCTATAGGGAGCCAGGCGCTCCCTTGATCCCAGAGACAAGATTTGGACAATCTTCGCCCCACGGGTGGGTGAGTGTGAGGATGAACAGCTTGCCAAGGAGGCTATCAAATGGGGTGCTTAGCAGGAGGCTAATAGAGATCAGGAGATTGGAAAGATGTCCTGAGAAGTGCCAACTCTCCCAGGGAGGAATTCCATTTCCTCCAAGGGTCTGGGGTCTCCCATTAAACCATAGCTCTACAAAACTGCTTCTCCCCCTCCCCAAACACAACACAACACAAAACACAAGCTGAAGGGAGGGGAGAGAGACGAGTAAATCTGGAAACCTGAGCCGGGTTTTTTATAAAGTTTGCCTCTAGTGAAGCTTTGATTTGAAAGGTACATTATCCTTCCACACACTATGCCTTGTCCTTGTTCTCCAAGATAAAGTTTGACTTCAGTACCCTATCTCTCACTTCCCTAAGGGTAGATCTATTTTCTGGGCTACTGCTTTGCCTCTGGGCCCCCCAAAATGACTGCTGTCCGGGTGGCTAAAGAAGCTATTAATTAATGTCTGTGGGTTATCAGATAACATTTTAGAAAAAGCTATATTAAGAAGGTATATACCATTTAAAGGAAACTCACTGCATAGAATTCTGTATTTATTTTTCATAAAAATGATTGAGTCACATTATTGAAGTATAAATAAACAAGAAACCTCAGGGGAAAAAATGTACTGAGCCTATGCAGGGTAGGAATGTTTTTCCAAAATTGTCAGTAAGTCATTGTGCTAAGTGTTAGGGATACAAAAAAGGGAGAAAAGAAGAATACTTTTCACAGTCAAATGGAGACAATGTGCAGACAACTATGATTGTATATGCAATTATAAATGGAAAGTAAAAAATACAACTGTGGAGTTCTATGCTGATATACTGATCACTAAATTGGTACCTGGTGTCTCAGGTTACAAATTATATTAACTAAATACAACAATAATGTCAACAAGTATTAACACTTTAACCAACATCAAACTATTAAATCCAACAAATACTTTAAAGATCAAACTAAATAGTCTTAGAAGGAATGGCCAAATCTTTAAGCCTTCAAAGAGGAATCATTACTTAGGAAGTAAAAACAGAGAAAGGAATGGTTGCTTTGGGGTTAAAATTGTGTCAGACTAAATTTCTAGGGCCAAAAAACACACAGAAAATACTTCTCTTGTCTCTTAGTCTTAAGGATATTTAATTCAATTCAACACACACACACACACACACACACACACACACACACTTAGTAAATGGCAACTACTTGAGCCCTGCTCTCAATAAGTATACACTCTGATGCTACTAAGCATGAAGTACACAGCTAACTATGAAATAAAAAGAGTACAAAAGAAAGGTGTACTGGGATTAGCAAAGATATACATGGAAGAAGGAGAATAAGAATGGAATACAGAGATGATTACATTTTAGGTGGAATATATAGTAGGGGAAGTAAAATAGTATGAGATAAGGCTGAACTGGTAAGTTGGAGCTAGAGAGAAGAGGGACTTTATTGCCAATAAAAAAATTAGATTTTATTCCACAGGCAATGGGAAGCCATTGAAGACTTTTGAGTAGACCAGTATTGAAATCAGAGTTGTGAATTTGGAAAATTACTTAAATTGTATTGTGAAGAATCCATTAGAGAGGAGATAGAATAAAAGTAGAAGGTCAAACTGTTTACTTTTATATATATGAAAATGTTATCAGTATTCTTAAAACTGTCATCATTACTAATGTAGTCTGAAAGAAAGGGCTGAGTTTTGTTTGATGGGATGATTCTAATAAAATTGTGCAAGAAAAGGTAAAAAGGAGCAATTATATTCTAAAAATGGAGCACAAAAGGAAGAACTAATACAGAGCAAACAGGTTGGGGTGAAGGGCTGGTAATACTGGAACCTTACTCTCATGTGGGTTAAAGAGGAAACAATGTGTCCACTATAGGGTAGAAAAGTCTTCTAAATATGTAGAGAAGTGAGAAAACTGGGGAACATGGTGGGAGAGGGACTTTTAGAGGGGTATGTAGATTAGAATTTGGAAGAGTAGGGGAAGGGGGGACTCTAAAGGGGGAGGAACTTTTGAAGGGGTGTGTGAATTGGGATTGGGAAAAGTAGAGGAAGGGGAAACTCTTAGATGGGTGGATGAAGTGGGGGTGGGAGGAGAAGATAAGAAAACAGGGATTTGGGTAAAAAAGAGGCTGAGAAAAAATAGTGAGTAAAAATAAGATGGAGCAAAATTCACAAATCATAATAATAACTTTGAATGTAAATGGGATGTTTATAGCAACTTTCTTTGTGGTGGTGAAGAACTGAAAATTGCAGGAATCCCCATCAAATGGGGAATGGCTGAACAAGATGTGGTATATGATTGTGATGTAATGCTATTGTACTTAAAGAAATGATGAGATCAATGATCATTATCAAAGGCATGGAAAAGCTTGCATGAAATAGTGAAGAATGAAGAACAAAGAGAACATTGTATACAGTAACAGTAATATTGTTTTAAGAAAGACTGAGATTAAGTTTAAGAAAGACTGTCATTTTGACTATGATAAATTAACAAATTAAAAATAAAGGGGGCAGATAGGTGGTGCAGTGGATAGAGCACCGACCCTGGAGTCAGGAGGACCTGAGTTCAAATCTGCCCTTAGACACTTGACACTAGCTGTGTGACCCTGGGCAAGTCACTTAACCCCAATTACCTCACACACAAAAAAAGAAAATACGAAGAAAGATGCTTTCTGCATCCAGAGAAAGAACTAATAAATAGAAGTATATAGAAGTATGTATATATTGATTTTGCATATATATGTATATCTATGTGTATGTGTACATGTATACATATCCATCCGTCCATCTATCTATCTATCTATTATCTATCTATCCACACACATATATTTGTGTCTAAGGGTAGACATCTCTAGAATGAGGCGGAGGGGGAAAAGGAAACAAAAAGAAATTTACATGATAATTTTATTATACATTTAAAAGGAGTAGCCAACCATTCTGGAGAGCAATTTGGAACTATGCCCAAAGGGCTATGGGACTGTTCATACCCTTTGACCTAGTGATACCACTGCTAGGTCTGTATCCCAAAGAGACCATAGAAAAGGGAAAAGGATCCACATGTACAAAAATATTTATAGCAGCTCTCTTTTGTGGTGGCAAAGAATTGGAAATCAAGGGAATGTCCATGAATAGGGGAATAGCTAAACAAATTGTGGTATATGAATGTAATGGAATACTATTGTGTTGTAAGAAACGATGAGTAAGAAGAGTTCAGAGAAACCTGGAAGGACTTACATGAACTGATGCTGACTGAGAGGAGCAGAACCAGGAGAACATTGTACATAGGAACAGCAACATTGTGTGATGAACAATGGGGATAGGCTTGGCTCTTCTCAGCAGTACAATCCAAAACAGTTTCAAAGAACTTGTGATAGAAAATACTCTCAACATCCAGAAAAAAGAACTGTGAATTATGAATGCAAATTGACTCATACTGTTTCTACTTTTGGACTGTTTTTTTTTTCCATCTTTGAGGTTTTTCCTTTGTACTCTGATTCTTCTTTCACGAGATGACTAATGTAGAAATATGTTTGATGTGACTGTACATATACAACCCATATCAGACTGCTTTCCATCTTGGGGAGGAGGGAGAGAAGGGGGGAGAAAAGAAAAATTTGGAACTAAAAATCCAGTGTAAACAAATGTTGAAAACTATCCTTATTTGTAATATGTAAATAGAAAATAATAAAATAAAATTTAAAAAATAAATAAAAGGAATAGCCAGCTGTATATAATAGAGCTGCAGTTTCATGTTATGGAAATGATTGCTTTATTCTATAAATTAAAAATATAATAAATTTTTTTAAAATTTAAAGAAAAATATATTAAAAATAGAGCCAAACATAAATACCTGAAGAACTCCACTGTAGACCATCTTCTAAATTGAAATTGACCCATTTATGGCTACTCTTTAGGACCATCATTAGACCAGCTCTGAATCCATCTCATTATCCTAGAATCTAGCCCATTTTTTTTTGCAAAAAGAATAGCATGAGATACTTTATCTAATGCTTTGCTAATAAAATATAAGTAAACTACATATACAGCATTCCTCTGATCACATTCTAAACCATATGTTTTACTAATATCTCCCTTCTTTTTTTTTTTTCTCCGTGAATTTCTGGGTGTCTCAACTATTCTCTAATTGTAGCTGTTCATGGTATCTAGTTTGGTAGATGTTCCTAAGCATATTATCTCTTCATTGTCATTTTCAGAGTAAAACTCTTTTGATTAGATTTTTGATTAATCCATGTCTTCAGCAGCCATGGATTTACTACATTCTTGGCCAGAAACCTGTTTTATTTTGGGTCATGGTCCAGAAATCTAAATCCCATTGTAATTCACCATCATCTTATCCAGTTGTTTACTTCCCAAATGAGTTGGGCTTTTGACATGTTGAGATTGAAGTGTTAGCAAGAAATCCAGGTGGTTATATTCTGGAGACTGTTGGAAATACAGGCAGTCATTGGTTGTAGAGAGACAGATTTGTATAGAAGTGATTATTGAAGCATTGATAGTAAAAGAAATCACCAAGGAGAGAAGAGTTTCTAGTACAAAATCTTAGGGAACAACCATTTTAAGTTTTGTTTTTTTGTTTTTTGTTTTTTTAGTGAGGCAATAGAGGTTAAGTGACTTGCCCAGGGTCACACAGCTAGTAAGTGTTAAGTGTCTGAGGCCAGATTTGAACTCAGGTACTCCTGACTCCAGGGCCAGTGCTCTATCCACTGTGCCATCTAGCTGCCCTGGGAACTACCATTTTAAAGGGGTGGGAAGAAGATAGGAATCCAGGAAAAGAAACACAGAGAGAGAAGTAGAGAGGAAGGGGGAAAAGAAAACTATGGGAGTACAGTATCATGAAAGCCAAGAAAGGAGAGAATATCAGGAGCATGAAAATTTAATTTGAGTATATTATTGTACATTGTGACTAATTTTTATTATTATTATTACATTAAATTATTTCCTTTAAGTATGGAAATTATTATTATTTGTTGCATTATGTTTTACTGTATCTTGAGGTCAAACATTTTTCTTGAAAAATAGAATTAAGAAAATGTGTTTTTCAATGAACAGCAATACACTGTTAAGAAGAAATGGATTCCTTAAAGGTTATCTATAAAGGAAAGCATGTCTGTACCACCAAAATTGTCCATAATATGGAAAGTAAATGGAATGGGAGTAATTTTACTTTGCTTAACTTCATTCTTACTTCTCCAGTATCGATGTGGCTTGGGCTTGTCCCCATTTACACTGACCCTCCCTATATCTTGTGACTTTCTCTGAACATAATTACAACCATATCCACTAATGGAATGGCATTAGCTCAAATGTCAGTCTATCCATCTAGGATTCTTTGTAGTTAAGGACACTGTTGTTCTCTAGTGATTAAGGTAATGAAAGAGGGGAAAAAAAAAACTAATGACTCCCTCAAGTATGGAAAAGAAATGCAGAATGACAAGGTCAGCATTACTATTCATTTAACTTTCAGGACACATTGATGTGCTATCTGATCAACTCAAGTCCTAAGTGAAGTCAATTACCTGGAAAACATTCCTAGAATCATCATCTCCCCACATCTTCCTTGCACTCTTTCTAACAGTAGCACACCTGTCTGGGTCTAGACTGTCAAATTTGAACACACAGGAGCAGCTAGGTAGAGCAGTGAATAGAGCACCAGTCCTGGAGTAAGGAGGACCTGAGTTCAAATTCAGCCTCAGACACTTACTAGCTATGTGACTTAAGTCACTTCACCCCAATTGCCTCCAAAAACAATTGAACATATAAGTTCTACAATGTAAAACTAGTGAGATAACTACTGATCAGATCAGATAGAAAGATGATAGAGAAAGATATATATATATACACATACATACATACATATAGATACATAGATCGACAGATAGATCAGGTGATAAAATGAGGTAGCATAACCTAATGTAAAGAGGGCTGACATTAAAATCAGTAAGACCTGAGTTCATATTTTGCTTCTGACACATACTGGCTATGTGGCCATCTCCAGTGTTCTGGATTGATATATGTGACTATAAATTAGAGAAGAATTTCTACTTTGTATCAGTTTAGAGAGATTTCCACAGTGGAAACCATGTTTGCTTTCTATAATTGACAGTTATAATTAAAAAAGAAATGAAATAACTTTTTTTTTTCCTGTTCAGATGTCAGGTTCATGACTAGCTGTAGTCATATCATTTACATAATAGCTGGCCCAATATTTGGTGATTTTTGTTTTTCCCGGGAAAACTTAAACCATGTTGTCAACTGGAGTCAGGGGCTGGCATGAAGCAGGTAAAAGGAGGGACCCATTGTCCCATTTCTGACACTTGGTAGCTCTGAGATTCATTTTTGTCATTTGTAAAGTGGGGATAATGATCCTTGAACTGTCTAACTCACAGTGCTGTTATGAGAAATATTTTTAAAATTTCAAAATCCATATAAATTACTCTTTATTTTTATTGTAAGAAAATGGGTATGTGACTAGGTATTGAGATATTCTAGGTGACACATTCAAATATAATATATTTTATGAATTCTTTGCCCCATTCCCTTTCCCTAGGGAAGAAATGCTGCTATAAGCATCAGTTATCTTGGGATATTGGTGGATCGTTAACAGCCACCCAGAACTAAGTTTTTTTTTTAATTGGCTGAGAATGAGTTTGTATTGAACCTAAGGCTGTAAAGATTTAGGCTTAAAGACAAAGACTTAAATAGAACCTATCTCACAGAGTTGAGGATCAAATGAGATCGTATTTGTAAAGTGTTTAGCATAATACCTGGCATATAGTCGGTGCTATATAGATTTTATTATTGTTGCTTTTGCTATAGTCATTATAGATCTGAGTTGAAATATGCCTCCAATACTTAATTACTGTATGACCCTGAGCAAATCACTCTACCTCTTTCTGCCTCAATTTCCTCATTTATCAAATTGAGATAATAATACCACCCACCTCATAAGACTGTCCTGAAGGAGCAAATGAAATAGAGTCTCACTGGTTTCAAACTTAAATAGGATTGGATCCCTGTAGCCACGTATTGACTTAGAAAACCACAAATTTGTATTTTTGTTTATTTTGCTTAAGTAGATCAGCTAGGTGGCCCACTGGATAGAAAGTTGGACATAGAGTCAAGAAGACTTGAGTTCAAATATGGCCTCAGTTTACTAGCTGTGTGCCCCTGGGCAAGTCAGTTGACCTTTGTTTCCCTCAGTGTCTTCATCTATCAAATGGAGATAATAATGCCACCTACTTTGCAGGATTGTTGTGAGGATCAAATGAAATAATCTTTGTAAGGAGCTTACCTAGAACACAGTATACATATGCTAATGCCTGGCATACATAAATATTAGCTATTCTTTCTCAATTACATCATAATCTGGTTATCTCTGAATAAGCAAAGTATTTTGCAAACCTTAAAGTACCATAGAAATGTTGGCTATTTAGCTATGAAGAGTAACAAAAGCATTGGATTTCAAGATAGAAGTTTTGGCTAAGAGAAGTAGAATATATGATTGCCGAGTCACTAACTGGTTGAAATTGTTTGGAGAATAGGAAAGGTACCAAAAGAATAGAGAAGGGCAAATTTTATCTAAATCTTCAAAGTCCGATGAATGCATGGGAAAAAAAAAAGATTTCTTAACCACCTACTATGTGTCAAGCACTATCAACTTTAGGCTAGTAAGCTTGCCTTCCTTGCCTGGAACAGTATTGAAACACATTAAAGGAATATTTTGTGACCATTTGCGAGTGATTTGGGAGGTCATTTTCAGCTTTATTGATTTTTTTTTTACATTAAATACACTTAAAGATTGTCACTTTGTGAGAACTCTCATATATAAGGTTAAAACAGTTAAATAAAACTAATAGTAACCTTATCTGAAAGTGCTTACAACAATTCACATCTTTAACAACCTCCCACCTGTTTATTTTTTTTTAAATGAACCAATATGGGGCAGCTAGGTGGCGGAGTGGTTAAAGCACCGGCCCTGGATTCAGGAGTACCTGAGTTCAAATCCGGCCTCAGACACTTGAAACTTACTGTGTGACTCTAGGCAAGTCACTTAACCCCCATTGCCTGCAAAAAAAAAAAAAAATTAAAAAAAAAAATGAACCAATATTAGCTATGTGATCCTGAGCAAGTCACTTAACACTGAATGCCTCCATAAAAAACAAAGAAAGAAAAAGAAAAGAATGAAAGAAAAAATGAACCAGAATCTTTCTTTCCATTCTCTTGAAATGAAAAAAGCAAAGAAAAAAATTTTTGTAACAGATATGCAGTCAAGCAAAACAAATTCCCCCCAGTGTCTATAAACAAACATCTATGTGTCTTATTCCACAGCCTAAATCCATAACCTCTATGCAATGTATAATGTATTTAATCTATCCTCTGGATTCATGAATGGCCATTGCATTGATCATTTTCTTATAGTTTTCAAGGTTGTTTTTTCATTGTTCTTGTCATTATATAAATCTTCTTCTGTTTCTGCTTCTTTTGTTCTTAATAAGTATAATAAAGTCCTCAAAATTTTTCATTTTTACCATACCAATGTTAAAGTATCAATTGTTCAAGTAGTGACTACTTGAAACTAGCATGGGTTCTTTGAAATCGGGTCATGCCAGATTAACCTCATTTCCTTCTTTGACAGGGAAACTAGATTCATGGATTAGGGGAATGTGATAAGACATAACATGCCTCTATCTCAGCAGCCACTTTGCAAAATCTCTTATGATATCCTTATAGACAAATGGATATGTGTGTTAAGTGACAGTATAGTTGGCAAATGAGGAATTGGTTAAAGTACCAGACTCCAAAAGTGATCATTAATAGGATGATATCATATAGGAGGAAGATCTCTAGTAGAGAACCTCAGTGAATCTTGGCCCTCTGCTATTCAGCCTTTTGTATCAATTATTTAGATGAAAACATGGAAGCCAAGACCATCTAATCGTATTGCAATTGACACAAGCTAGAACAAGTAGCTAACACATTGGATGGATAAATATCCCCCAAATATCCAATAAGTGTGGATGATGGGTCACATCTAATAGGATGAAATTTAATAGGGATGAATGTAAAGCTCTACAATTGCTACAAAAGAATCAAAAGTACATGATGGGAGGGCAGAGCCAAGATGGTGAAGGAGAGGCTCTGACTCCCACAAGCTCCAGATAAAGCTGTCCACTCATTCCCAAATGATGTGGTAAAAAACAAAAGACAAAAAACAAACAACCCCCCCAAAAAACAACAACAAAAAACCCAGAGCAACCTAATGCACATAAGAACAGAATGAGACTATTTTTTTTCAGCAAAAGAGGGCAATTGCAATCACCTACTGATGAGCTCAGCGCCCAGTCTGGGCCCCGCCAGAAACAGACAGTGCTTCCAGAGTGCCTCAGAGTCTTTAGTGCCAGCAGCTTCTGAGGCTCTGATTGTGGACTGGTGAGGGGGTTCGGTGGTAGACCTGGGTGAAGTGGAGGCAGTCTCTGCTGGAGTTGGGGCAAACTGCCCTGGGTCTGAACCAGTGGGCTGAATCGAGTGGTTGTGGCCCAGTGGGGGAGGGGCACAGGCACACCAAGCTTCTGACCATAGAGAATCAGAGTTCAATCAAACTTCTGTTTCTGGGTCAAAGAGAAAGCAGCCGTGGTTACTCAGAGGCCAGGCAGGCTGAGAAGGAGCCCAATCACCCCCTGGGCCATGCTGTAGATCGAATAGTGTGTCCTGGAAGCAGAACTACACTTTAAGAAGGAGTTAAAAGCCAAGAAATAGGCGACCAAGATGAGTAGGCAGAGAAAGCAGCAGACCATCAAAAACTTCTTTGGGTAGAAAGGTAAACCACAATACAACCTCAGAAGAAGAAGATAATAACAAAGTCAAAGCTCCAACATTCAAAGCTTCCAAGAAAAATATGAATTGGTCTCAGGCCACGGAAGCACTCAAAAGGGACTTTGAAGAGAAAGTAGGAGAGATAGAAGGAAGATTTAGAGAGATGGAGGAAAGAATGGAAAGAGAAATGAGAGCAATTCAGGAAAGTCATGAGGAAAAAATGGAACTTCAATGAAAAAGAGAACTTTCAGGCATTTATGATGAAAAGACCTGAACTGAATAGAAAATTTGACTTTCAACTACAAGACCCTAGAGAAGCATAAAAAGGTAAATGGGAAAAAGACTTCATGGGGGATAATAAAAGATCAAACTTTTTACATTCCTACATGGGAAGATAATACTTCAAACTCATAAGAACTTGTGAAGACACAGGTCTGAACTGAATATGAAGGGATGATATCTGTAAATCATTTATGTTTTGTTTTTTGTGAGGCAACAGGGTGGGGTGTCTTATATCTGGGGCCAGATTTGGGCTTGGGGCCTCCTGGGTCCAGGGCTGGTGCTTTGTCTAATGTGCCACCTATCTAAGCCATGATGACATCTTTAAAATAGGGTTGAGGTGTAGGAGGAATAGACTGGAGGAGGGAGGAAGGGGAGAGATGGTCTGGGGAGAGGTAGTTCACATGAAGGAAATTTAAAAAAAAGCTTATAGAGGGGAGGGGAAGAGGGGGAAGGAGTGGGGGAATGAGTGAACCTTACTATCATCAGAATTGGCTCAAAGAGGGAATAACATATATACTCAAGTGGGTATAGTATTATATTTTTGCCCTGAGGGAAAGAAAGTGGGAGGGGAGGGAGATAAGGGGTGTGGGGAGAAGAGGGGAAGGAGGGTAGGGCAGATTGGGGGAGAGAGCAGTAAAAAGCAAAACACTTTTGAGGACGGTGAAGATGTTCTGCATCACTGCACAAGTATGACATATTGAATTGCTTGATTTCATAGGGAGGGTTGAGGAGGGAGGTAGAAAGAAAAATTTAGAACACAGAATTGGCTCAAAGACCTTAATCTCATCAGAGTGGGCTCAAGCAGAGAATAACATTCACATCCAATTGGGAGGAGTAATCTATTTAACCCTACAAGAAAGTAGGAAGGTGTGAGAAACAAATTGTGAGAAACCCCATTTAAAAATTTCTGGAACTCAGTGTTGGAGAAGTATCAAAGGCCTTTATTTATACATTCTCATGAGAATGGGCCAGCTCCCTAATGGAAATGGCAGGGAGCATGGGACTTGGGAGTCCTTTTATTTCTTAACAGGCTGGCTCCGCCCTTCATCCTCAGTTACAATCTTCAAGCCAAGACACTGGTGCCAAACACTAGCCAATTGGAATGCAGTATAGTCAAAGGGATAGCCTTCTAAGCTCCTCCCTTCTTAGTCAAAGGGGCAGCCCTCTAAACTCCTCCCCCACGTGACCAGCCCTGGGTCTCTCTCATCATGTGATCTTGATTGCCTGGGAGGGAGGAGGAAAGGAGCCATTAGTAAGCACCCTTCTCCCAGCTCAAATTCAACTCCCAGACATTCCCCAGACAACTTCAATCAGTTTTTGAGGGAGGTCCATATTTTTCTCACAGAGGGGAAGAGGAAAAGGAGGGAAGGGTGAAAAAAGGGAGTGCAGAGTTGGGGAGGAGACAGTCAGAAGTAAAACACTTTTGAGAAGGAATAGGTTAAAAGAAGATAGAAAATAGAGTAAATATCATGGGAAGGGAATAGGATGGAAGGAAATAGTTATGATGATTGATTATAATGGCAAAATGTATGGTACCTACTTTGCTGGGCTATTATGAAGAAAATTCGTTGTCAAGTTTAAGGTACTATATACAGGTTATGATGAACAGGATACTATCAGAAAAACCTGGAAAGACCTACATGAACTGAAGCAGAGTGAAATGTACTGTATACAAAATAACAGCAATAGTTGGGAATGATCTGCTGGGAAGCATGTGGTTATTTTCAGCAAGGCAATGATCCAATATAACCCTGAAGAACTTATGAAAATTGCAATCCATCTACAGAGGAAGAACTGATGATATCTGAAAACAGATGGAAACACATACATTTTTTTTTTTGACAATTCCTTAATCTGAAGTTTTGTTTTTTTTAACTGTTTTCTCTCACAACCTAGCTAATGTGGGAATTTTTTCCACGACTTCTTATGTATAACTTATTTTGAATTGCTTGAGTTCTTATGGGTGTGGGGGTGGGAAGGGAAGGAGGAAGAGAAGTTGGAACACAAAGTTTTAAAAAATTGATGTCAAAATTTGTTTTTACATATATTTTGGAAAGTAAAATTCTATTAAATTAGGGGGAAAAAGTACATGATGGGGAGATATGACTATGCAATAGTTGGGGCAGCTAGGTGCCACAGTGCATAGATCATTGTGCCTAGAGTCAGGAAGATCTGAATTCAAATCCAGCCTCAGATACATACTAGTTATGTGAACCTGGTCAAGTCACTTAACTTTTCTTTGGCTCAGTTCCCTCAGCCATAAAATGAGGGATAATAAAATAATATTTACTTCCCAGGAATGTTGTAAGAATCAAGTAAGATAATAATTATAAAGTACCTGGAACATATGAAATACTATGCATATTTTAATTATTATTATATAATATAATTAATAATATTTATGTAAAATATCTGAGTTTCTTATTTTTAGCAGACAAGCTTAATATGAGTCAATAGTGTAACATGGCAGTATAAAAAGTAAATTCTATTCTAGTCTACAATGAGAGACGCATTGTGTCTATAACAATGGGGATGATGGTCGTACTGTACTTTTCCCTATACATGCACCTACTAGGGTATTATGTTCATGAAGTTCTTGGTGTCACATTTTAGAGAGAAAAAATACAACAAATCTTTGACAAGATGAGCTGTCACCTAAGAACTGGTAATTTTTTTTTTCCTGAGGAAAGAAAACTTAAAGGGGACATGAAATCTCTCTTCAAATATTTGGAAGGTTATTATATAGGCCAGGTATGGTGCCACATGCTGGTGATCCCTGCCACTGGGAGAGGCTTAGGCTAGTGGATCATTTGATTTTAGGAATTCTAAGATGTTGTATGGCTAGAATCTATTGGATGCCTCTGCTAAGCCCAACATGAATATGGCAAGCCTCTGGGACTGGGGCCATCGGGCTGCCTAAGTTAAGGCAAAGTGATTCTGGTTGGAAAGAGAACATGTCAGAGCTATACAATGTGCAATTCATTATGAAGGATACTATGGGGATAAAAAGAATATGACACAGACTGTGCTGATGAAGGAAATATTGAATTACATTCAGCATGCTCTACTTGGTAAGACGAGGAAGTTGAATAATTTTGTTTAGATTAATGTTTTCCCATAAGAGTTAAAATAGAGCAAAAGGGCAATCCTTAGTTTTCCCCCCAAATTAAATAATGATGATTATATTTTATATAGTGCTTTAAGGCATGCATAGTACTTTACAAATATTATCTTGTGTTTTCCTCACAACAACCCTGGGACATAGGTGCTATTATCATCCCAATTTTACAGGTGAAGAAATGGAGGCAAACTGAGGTGAACTGAGTAGCCCAAAGTCACATAATAAGTTTCTGTAACTGGATTTAAACACAGGTATTCCTGACTCTAAATCTAGCTCTGTCTTCAATTTCCTCCCTTGCTACCACCTCATTACTACTAGAATCTCTTTAAGTTTTGTTGTTGTTGTTGTTATGTCTTTTAATTACTTTTAGTTTCATTTAATAAAGACCTGATAAGCAGATTATTAGTTTTGGAGGGAGAGGGGAATGCTAAACCTGCAATTTCATCAATGGAGGGAATTCCCACTGTGGAAATGTCTTGCTTTGATCCAACTTGATAATACATCGGTATCTTATGGTACTGGAGAGTTCATTTCTTGAGGCACTAAGAGGTTAAGTGTTATATTCATAGTGACACAATGTCAAAAGTAAGATTAGAACCCAGATCTTTCCAACTTTAAGTCTGGTCCCATCTACAAATTATATGGTTTCTATACATGTGTATATATTTACATAATTTATACATATAATATATACATTATATTTGCATATGGTATATATAAATATATAAAGAAAATGATATGGGATTTGATTTACAAAACAGTGAGATAAAGTAAAAAGAAATGGATGAACCACAAACTCCAGCAATTATATTTATGCCTTTATAAACACTAAGGGATACAATTCTTTTTTACTTCAATACAAACGACTTGGAAGGAGCTGCAATGTATAGATGAATAATTATACGTAAATGATTATTGTAATCTGTATATCAAATCAAGTGTGCAGTTAGAAAATTTCCTGCCATTTTCTTATCCATATCAATGTAAATTGGCCTTTGATTTGAAGGTAATCAATATTTTGAGAGCAATACACTCTACTCTAACTTGTTTTATTTAATAATCCAATTTTGAAACAATGGACAAATCACAACAGACCTCTATAGACTTTAATAGGAACTCTCGTTGTCAGGGAGCTGTTCTTACTATTCCTGAGTAATGGGAGGGATTTTATTGATGGCTTCAATGGTCATGTGCCCTCACCCCCCACCCCCACCCCCTGCCTTTTTTTTTTTTACCTGGTTCTTGTATTTAAGGTCATTTCAGCAACTTAGTGATTGTGCTCAGGTTCCAATAAAACTCACACTCTCCATGGCATCTTTCCAGTCAGAGATCTTTCAAGGCAATAATAGACAAGCAGATTATATTGCCAGGCAAGTTCCCCCAAGTTTCAGCTTTGACTTTTGTTCTCCCACAAGATACAACTCTGATGGTACAGGCCTGGCACAGTTCTAAACAGTTCCAGCAGTCTTTCTTGCTGTTCCTATATTAAGAATGTGTTTTCAGAAACAGCTGGTGTGTTACAAATGCGACTGAGAGATTTAGGAGATGGAATGGTTGGAGTCCCACTCCTAAGTACACAGGCTGTTACTTACAAGTTATTTACTTACAAGTTAGTAAATAGGATGGCAGTCAGCAATGTGATGGCAAACTAGGGGTCAGCCACAGGAGTGGGATCCAAGGTCAATCCATTGTGAACCTATATGTCTCTCATAGGTCACCATGGAGGTCTGTGGTAGAAAGTCATTTATATTTGTAAATCTCTTCTCAGATGTTTGGGATAAAGGTGTGGGTTGAAGGGAATATTTAATAACAGCCTTCCAGGATACGCAGGGATAACATATGGGTGGTTGTAAGCAATTTTTCCTTATATTTGCTGAATGACAGGACAAAAGAAAAAGGGAGTTGAATTATACCAGGAGGAACTGGGATTCAAAATTAGGAAGACAGAGTTGGCCTGAAAGCGGTCATTGGCAATGGAAATTGAAATCTCTTTTCCCAAGACATTTGGGAAAAGGTATAAATAATAACTATGTATATGTCTTAAAGTTTGCAAAATGCCTATTATGTCTTGTCTTCCTCTATTGGAATGTAAGCAAGAAGGCAGGAACCATTTTTATATCTATATCCCTGGCACTCAGCTCAATGTTTGACACTAAATGCTTAATAAATATTTTTCCATTGATTTATCCATCCATTCATCCATCCATCCATCCATCCATCCATCCATCCATCCATCCATCCATCCATCCATCCATCCATCCATCCATTCATCCATCCATCCGTCCGTCCATCCATCTATCCATCCATCCATTCATTTTTACAAAGAACTTCACATCAATGAGAGAGCAAATGACTTGCCCATGGTCATCAACCTAGTAGGCACCATCAGCAGAATTCAAACTCAAGTGTCTTCTAATATCAGGTCCAACACTCTCCCTAGTGTACCATGTTACTTTCTCAATCATGAGAAACATGTATCAGGTATTGGTTGGGTTCAGGCCCTCCTGGAGTATGGTGGGGTGAAACCAGAGCTCTACCAGAACCAGCTTACCCTGACTTGGGAGAGTCCATTGTTAAAATTTAAGTATCAACATTTATACCTCAGAAATCAACAAATCCTACAAATCAGTACTTGTTTTCTTGTTTTCTTGATCATGTAAACTTAAAAATTGTTGGAGATGGGGCAGCTAGGTGGTGCAGTGGATAGAGGATCTGAGTTCAAATCCAGCCTCAGACACTTGACACTTACTAGCTGTGTGATCCTGGGCAAGTCACTTAACCCCAATTGCCTCACCAAAAAAAAATGATGGAGAAAATCTTAATAATGCAGATTCAACTTAAAGTGTGTTGTATATTCATTCCCTTCCCCTGCTCCTTATCTCTTAGAGCTGGTTGTTAAACATTTACCAGTATACCCCTAGATGAAACTTCTTCTTGAGCTAAAGGGGCAGCTAGGTGGTGCAGTGGATAGAGCACTGGCCCTGGATTCAGGAGGACCTGAGTTCAAATCCAGCCTCAGACACTTAATATTTACTAGCTGTGTGACCCTGGGCAAGTCACCTAACCCCAATTGCCTTACCAAAAAACAAAACAAAACTTCTTCTGTGATTCTCTGTCATCAATTGATATAAATCTTCATCAATGAACCATGTTTCCAGGAAGGGCCTAAAATACAATGGACCCTGAAGACCTTCCTATTGGACTTCCAACAATGGCTTCATTTCTATTCAATTCAATAGATGTCTATTAATTGTCTTCTATGTGCAAGGAGACAGATAGGTGGCTCATTGGATAGAGTGCTGAAGTCAGGAAGATCTTGCTGCAGACACACATTAAAGTAACCCTGGGCAAGTCACTTAACTTCTGTTTGCCTTAATTCAGTGGAAAAGGAAATGGCAAATCACTCCAGTATCTTTGCCCAAAAAACACCATGGACATTACTGGCATGATATTGTCCATGGGGTCACAAAGAGTCAGACATGACTAAGCAACAACATGGGCAAGGTACTATGCTGGGCTCTACTAATCACAGTCCTTGGCCTTAGAGAGCTTACACAATACTGTGATGATACAACCAGTGTTTATCTATAACAACCAGCATTTGTAAAGCAGTTGAAGGTTGTCAAAGCATTTTAACATGAGTTAACATAATTGATTGCTGAAAGCAACCCTGCCAGGTGGGTCCTTTTATTATCCCCATTTTACATAGAAGTAGAGTGACTTGCCCAGGGTCACACAGCTAGTCATTGTCTGAGGCAGGATTAGAACTCAGGTCTTTCTGACTCCAAGTTCCAGGTTCTATTCACTGAACCACTTAGTGCATGAGTAATTAAATATAGAGTATACAAAATAATCTTAAGAGGAGAAGCAGGTATTCATGATGAAAGGTGAGGAGGTGTAGGAGCTGACCCTGAGCTATGTTCTGAAGGAAGCTAGAGAGGGAAAGTGTATATGTATTCCAGATATAGTGGACTATTTGTGCAAAGGTAGGCAGGCAAAAGTTGAAATTTCATGCACAAGGAATAGATAAAAGACCAGGCTGACCAGAAAACATGACTCCAGACAGTTGTATTTAGGGTTTAATTTTTGTTCACTGTACAAGAAAAATAAACTATTGTATAGAACACACAGTCAAAATACAATATACATTCCTACATCCTTTTATAGGATAGAAGGATCATGCATCTATAACTGGAGGCACCTCAAAGGTCATCCAGTCCAACCCTCTTATTTTCTTTTACAGATGAAGAAACTGAGGCCTAAGGAGGTTAAGTGACTTCCTGAGATTTCATAAGTAGTAAGTAGCCATGGTAAGATTAGAACTCAGTTCCTCTGCCTCTACAGCCAGTGACCTTTCTACTGTGCCTTTTGTAACCAGAAGGGAGCCCAACCTAGGCAGGGAAGGTTGTTTTTGCAACACTGCCAAACATGGTTGCTAAACATATTATTTGTTCTTCAACATGTTTTTTTAAATTTTATCTATCTATCTATCTATCTATCTATCTATCTATCTATCTATCTATCTATCTATCTATCTATCTATCTATCTATCTATCCATCCATTTATTTAGTGAGGCAATTGGGGTTAAGTGACTTGCCCAGGTTCACACAGTTAGTAAGTGTCAAATGTCTGAGGTCAGATTTGAACTCAAGTCTTCCTTACTCCAGGGCTGGTGCTTTATCCACTGTGCCACCTAGCTGTCCCATGGTTTATTCTTCTAGACTCATCAATTTGCCCCATTGGCAATGCCCTCCAAGGATGCCCTCAGGCAAAGATCCTGGATTCCCTACATTTTTGCTATTCTTTTATTGGCTTTGCTGTTCAATGTAAGCAGTCATTCGGTAGTCTGTATTACAATGCAGCATTAGCTCTCTTTTATTCTAGCAATAATAAGAAAAACACATGAGAAATGGAGTGTGTATTTGGAGAGGCTGTTGCACTAGAATGAAGCTATGTCAGCTCCTCTTGCCAGGGCAGAAAATGTCAAGGAAGGTTAACAATAAGAGTCCCCATGCAAAGTGTTGACAGATTATACCAATCATAGCCAAGACGTGGCACACCCAGGGGTCACCCACTTGCATGAAGTGTCAGAGTTGGCCAGAAGGTACCAGTGTGCAGAAGCAAGGAGAGTACTGATTAATTAAGGAGTGTCGTACATACTGTCAGAGTGCAAACACCAGATTGTGAAATGGACTCTGAATTGACTAAGACCAATGGGACAAGGGCACATGCTATCAGGATGCCTTTCCATGTGAGACCATAACTCAAGCACAAAGGTAAATCATCAAACCTTTCGATCCTCCTATGGCTAGAAGCCAGCTAGCTTGGTGGAGCCTCATTCACCTTTGATTCTTTTGGTCAAGAGAAAATTGAAATCCAGTGCCTCCCAGCAGTGGCAGCATCTAACCGTGGAAGAAATGAAAATACTTGCCATCGGTGACAGTCCTGGGACAAATATTCCTTCTAACAAAATAGTGTGGGGCAGCTAGGTGGCACAGTGGATAAAGCACTGGCCCTGGATTCAGGAGGACCTGAGTTCAAATTCGGCCTCAGACACTTGACACTTACTAGCTGTGTGACCCTGGGCTTAACCCTCATTGACCCACCCCCCCAAAAAAAATGATTGAGTAGAAGATGGTGTGATGCTGTGAAAAGAGTGTTGGATTTGAAGTCAAAGGATCTGGATTCAAATCCTGGCTTTGCCTCTTTTTTTGTCACAGTGGGGGAAAAATACATTAGGAATCATGAAATTTTGCTTCAGATCTTGAACCCTGACACCAAGTAATTGGTTCAACCAGTTCAAATTAATCTTACTGGTCCTTGGTTTATTTATCTGTAAAATGAGGAGCTATAAAATCTAGAACTAGAAGGGTGCTCAGAAGCCTCCAACTTCAACCCCTTCAATTTTTTTTTTTAGTGAGGCAATTAGGGTTAAGTGACTTGCCCAGGGTCACACAGCTAGTAAGTGTTAATTGTCTGAGGTCAGATTTGAACTCAGGTTCTCCTGACTCCAGGGCCGGTGCTCTATCCACTGTGCCACCTAGCTGCCCCAAACCCTTCATTTTTTCACATGAGGAAACTGAGGCCAGAGAGAGTTATAATTTAATGGTAGTATTAGAAATGGAATTTAGACCCAAAATTAGTGCTCTTGCCCCTGCTAGCCTGGGTAACCTCTAAGGACCTTTTCAGCTCCAAATCTATGATGCTGAGATCTCTCTCAGGATCTTAGTGTCCTCCAGATTGCTCTCCCCACTTCCTTTACATAATCTACTCTGGACCCATTATTCATAGTAAATGAAGAAGAGAATAAACATTTACATAGAGCCCACTCTGAGTCAGGCACTTTTCTAAGCACTTTAAAAATATTATTCCATTTTTATACCCATTTTACAATGGAGGAAATTGAAATTGAATGACTCACTCAGGGTCACACAGCTAGTAACTATCTGAGGTTGGATTCGAACTCAGATTGTCCTGACTCCAGATCCAGCACCGGATCCTCTAGACCACCTAGCACAATAAGGTATAAATGACTGCTTTTTCATTTTAAAAGGGAGCATCTACCAGTAAGTTTTTCAAGGTCTATCTGGTACATCTCTGAGCTGGTTATCCCTTTCTCCAGTGTTTTTTGTAGAAACACTAGCAAAGAGGAGAGAAAAATCAGTAAGATGACTGGGGCTTTCCCACCCTGATCAAGGACCTTGAAATGAACATGTCACACATCAGCAACCTCAAGGTTTGGAGAAAAAATAGAAGTAGCAACTATTCACAAAAAGAGGTTATCAAAAAAAAAAAGAGGTTATCAACTCTTACCTTAAGCTAAAGGGATGAAGTTCTTAGAATTTCAGACTTTGGCTGGGAGATGAAGGAAGGAGGAATGACTTTACATAGAGTCTTCTCATGATCCTGAATTTATACTAATAGGTGGCTGCACACCTCATCTGCCACTGGACATGTCCTGCTCCCCATTAAATATTTATTTCAGTAGAGAGTATAAGGGACTCTTCCCATTCTCCACACCGGCTACTCAGATAAAGAGGTACATGCCCTAAAATTGCCTTAAAGCAACCTTCGAGGGGAAAGTATTCACCTCAGAGTCAGGAGATACTTGGTCTGAATTCTCCCTTGGATAAACTTAATAGTGGTATGATTGTGGTGAACATTTAAGTATTTTGGACCTCAGTAACTCATCTATATAGCAGTATTATAGAGAGCAATATTATATAGTGGGAAGAGCGCAATATTTGGAATTAGAGAATTTACTTTCAATTTTGACTCTTCTATGACCTGTGTGGATTTAGGCAAATTGCTTCTATAAGATGGGAATATCAAACTAGATGAATCTCTTAATCAAATTTTTTAGCTCTGATCCTATATAAACTATAACACCTACCTTACCTTATAGGATTAGTTTGTGTGATTTATTTTGAGAACCTTATAACTATATAAACAGAAGCTATTGTATTCACCCAGGGCAATTAGAAATCTAAATTTTGGTTTAGTGTTTAGAGGGGGATCTCTTAAAATTCTAAGAATATAGTCATTTCAGATGTGCCTTCAATCCCTGACTCCCCAAGAGACCTGGATAAAATGATGGACAGTCATAGTGCTCTCATTCCTTGGTTCCCAAGGAGACATGGATGAAATGAAGGACTGAGTCATAACTAGGGATGATTCTACTTGAGGTAACTCCCACTAACCACACCTGGGCCAATGGCATTAAATGCACCTTCAAATGGGTGGGATACCACCTTGGGAGGACAAAGAACCATAATAAGGTGACTCCTGGAAAGGTTTGGGTAGTGGGGTAGGAAATCATGGAAGGAGCTCATCAAAGGGCTTTCTATTCTGAAAATCCTTCTTACTACCAGGATCTAAAAAGTTTTGTCATTCATATAGTACTGAAATAGTACAAGTACCCTAAAGTACTTGTCCAAGTACCTTCTAAAGTACCACCTGAAGTGATTTTCAGTTCCTTCTAAATTTGACACAAATGGGGCAGCTAGGCAGCACAGTGTATTCAAGTACTGGGCTGTGGAATCAGGAAAACTCTTCCTAAATTCAAATCCGGCTTCAGATACTCAAAAGTTGTGACCTTGGGCAAATCACTTAAGTCTGTTTGCCTCAGTTTCCTCATCTGAAAAATGAGCTGCAGAAGGAAATGGCAAACCACTCCAGGATCTTTGCCAAGAAAACTCCAAATGGGATCATGAAGAGTTGGACACAACTGAAAATGACTGAACAACAACAATAATCTGATACCCTGGGGCAAAGTCCCAGTTACACCAATTTATTTACAAAACTCTGTTGAAGCAAGTGAGGGAGATTAACTGGACCAAATGACCCCTACAATTTCTTCCAGTTCTGAGAGCCTGAGATTCTACAGTGGCTAAGGGGGCTGCTTCTTCTCTTGGTCCTTCTACTTCTGACCCCAAAAGTCATCTTTGTAGCTTTTCCTGATTTCTCTAGATGCTAGACCTATTTCACCTCAAGCCCCCCTGCCATTAACTTGCATTTATTTTGCATACATTATGTACAAAAACACATGTACGCACACATACATACACTTAGCATCTCACCCAATGGAATGTAAACCCCTTGAGGGAAGGGACTATTTTTTCTTTGTCTCCCTAGGGCCTTGCACAGTGCCTGGTATTTAGTAGGCACTTGATAAGAACTTGTTGATTGATACCCAAATGTCAATTTCCCTCTCCTTCTCATTTTTTGTATACCTAAGAGTCAGGATAAGGCCTGAGGGTTGTCCTTGGAGACAACATTCATGAGAAGTGATTCTATGAATCATAAAAGGTGTCTTTGTGTGGAAGGAGGCAGTACACACAGTGCTCAGTCAAAAGGGTGAGATCTTCTCAGTGCCGAAAATACACTTCTTACTTCTGGGATTTGGTTCAAATGGTTTCACTGTGACACCAGACAGTCAACAACACTTCACTTGTTTTGATTTATCATTTGTAGGTGAGATGATCCCGGACTTGGGTGCTGACTTTAAATCACTGGGTTTTTCATTCAAAGTGACAACCTTTGCATTTTATTAGCATGGTCTACTTTTTAATAAGCCTTTACTCTACCAATATATCACATCAACATCATTAGAACAAGCCTCTGTGCTGGTTATAAATTGCCTCAATGGCAGGATGGTCATCCCTCCCTGAGCTCTTTTGATAGAATGTGTCTTGGGATCCAAGCATTCCATTGTCACCTAAAAGGATCTCAGCTATGATACATATCTGCCTCTCAGAAGAATAAAGCTTCATAATACAGTGGAAAAGAGAAACCTGAATGCTAGTCTGGACTCTCTCAATGATCTGAGTGACCTTGGGCAGGTAACTTGACTTCTAGGGCATTCAACTTCCTCATCCATAAAATAAAAATTATTATAGCTACACTGCCTACCACACAGAACAAATGAGGTAATATACAGTATATAGAGTTTTAAATTAACTTTTAAAAATATAAAGGTTTACCACCAACATAGGAAATATTATACCCCTCTTCATATAAGGAATTTTATTGAGCACTGATGACATTCTGGGTGTTATACAAAAGCTACAAATAAAATTAAAGAGCCCCTGTTCACTAAGACATCTATTCCTAGAATGTTTTTATTCTTAAATGTTCTCTTACCTTTGAGCTTGGTAGGTATCTTTATGCCCCTTGAAAGACTGGGGAATCAGCCAGGGAGTCTAGATGACTGATCTTTAAGTGATAATGGAATAACTAAATACCCGATTTTCTTGCCCCTCTTTTTTAACTTACTGAGTTTATAGTCAGCTCTAGATTTATTTTCCTTGGAAAAAATATCAGGATGTAGTGTATAGGGCATTTGTCTTGGAGACAAGAAGCCCTGAATTCCAAGCCTGCCTTAGACAATTACTAGCTTTGTGATGTTGGATGAGTCACTTTATGTCTCCTTAGTTGCTTCTTATGTAAAGTGAGGGCTTTGGGTTTTAGCTCCTTTTAAAAAATCCTTTCTAGCTTTAAATCTATGATCCAATAATCATATATCTTCCTTTTAAAAAATAAATTAAAAAAATTTTAAAATAACTTAATCTCTAACTGTGTTTAGGAATTTGGAAATTGCATCATATATTTTTCTTGAAACAAATCAGAAACTAACCCACATATTTGAGTCCCAGAATGCACCAGTGTTATGTATGTCTACCTGGGGAGTAACCCTGCATGATCTACAACATTGGTTGTCTTGAACAGAAGCCTCAAAAGGGAGGAGGAGAATGTCTAGAGGTTTGTCTGGGGAAAAATAAAAGAAATAATTGTTCTTAAAAAAAAAAGGAGAAAGCAGTATTTCACTGGCAGTCCAAGTTGCACAAGAGCACTTTAAAGTTCTATGGCTGATATTCTTCATTTGGAAATCATCAACTTGCTTAAAAAGCTCTCATCTGAGAATTTGCCTGCCTGCTGTCAAACAGCCTTGAAGTATATGCATCCAAGAGCCCATATGTCCTCATCGGGGGACCCAAGAGGTATTTATTTGTTGGTTGAAGTTTCAATTCCTCTCTGACATGTCTGGGAAGCAGCAGAACAAGGAAGCCCCTTCCCAACCATTTGTTTTCTTTTATTTACCTTTACACTTGGAGTTCCTTAGAAGAAAGGTGCCATATAGAAAGAACATCAGTAATTTCCTCACAATTAGCATTTGCACTAAGGACTGGTGGATTATTGTAGAAGAGAACAATGTATCAGAGAAGATGCATCATCTCAGTGCATTAGCCTTTCTTCTCCAGAGATTATGTATGTCTGTTCACCATTTATAAGCATGCATTTCCCTGTTTTTTTTTTTTTTTTACCTCCATTGATATCACAAAGCAAAGCAATCTTGGGGTTCTTGGAAGATCTTTTCAGTGAGCCTATTGAGGCTATGTTTTCTTCTATCAAGTCAAAAGCTTTCATTATAATCTTATGAATAAACCTGAATCTTTTAATTTACAAATATCTCAAAAAAATCTAACAGAAATGAAACAATGGGCTACCAAATGAGAATGAACAACAAAAACCTGAGCCATTTACTCTGAGTGTCTGTGTGAGCTCCTTGCAAGCAGGGGCTGTTTCCTTTTCTGTTCTGTTTGTATTGTGGTAAAATATGAAAGTTTTTAACAGTCGGTTAGGATAAGTGAAAGACGCCAGTTTTTCAAGGACCACCCTTTTGGGGAGGAGATGAACAGTCTGCCTGCTGCGCATGTCAGACTGCCTGCCGGGTACAGTCCGCCTGCTGCGCATGTCAGACTGCCTGCCAGGTACAGTGCGCCTGCTGCGCATGTCAGACTGCCTGCCGGGTTTTTTTGACTTCCGGGGTGGAGAGAACGGGAGTAGCCTTTTTTTGCCGGCTTGGCGGGACTCCGGGCGGCGCGGCACAGACGGTCTGACTCACTCCAAAGGTGGCCTAAATCGGTTTGGTGAGTTTTTATAAGGAATATAGACAGCCTAGATTTAAGACGATTTGTACTGTATTTCTGTTTTCCTATCCTTCTAATCAACAACACCTTATATACAATAAAGGCTCTATCTAGAAAACCAGAAGCTTCTTCCATTTACTAGTCTGGGAGATGAATTAAGGGAAGGGTTAAGTAGGGGAGATTTATGATCTAATATCCAATTTTAAATCTCACAGTTTGGCGACCCCGAAGGGACCTTAAGGACCCTCCCACCCTCCCTAGTTTGGCCATAAGCCGGCTAATTCGGTGGATTTTCCAAATACCCCCCCCCCCCCCCCCGCGGACTTTCCCTTTGTCTAATCTCCCTTAAAGACTTTAAGCCTCTAAAAGTCTTGCTTTAAACAGAAAAGCCAGCCCAGTTTAAAGGGCAAGATGCTCGAATATTCTACCATCCCTTTGATTTTTCTCATCGGAATGTATTGGGACAGCATAACATCCCGACTTAGAGGAATAGTTTATTCAATGGTCCTTCATAACATTATTGGTTTTTTCCTCATTCAGGCAGCAAAAAGTTTTTTGTATAATAGTATACGTGAGAATCTTTGGGAAAATACGTTTAATATAAGTAGAAATTTTATGCCTGCAATTGAAATACCTTTTAATACCACATCCATAGTTCATACGACTAAGGATTTTATTTTTTTTTGTTGTTTTTTTTTTGTTTTTGTTATTATCATTGTTTTTGTTATTATCATTGTTATGATGTGGGGGAAACTCTCACATATGGAGAGAGACCTCAAAATGGCTGTTTCTACTAGAGATGATCCAAGTTCAGAATCAGATCAGCAGAAACTACTCCCTCTGCAGGAAGCTATAGAACATAGTAAGAAGGGAGTGCCAATTCAAGTCAGAAAATATAGCCCCTTTAGACCAAGTGACTTGAGCGCATGGAAATCAATCATCCCTAGTTTTGAGAAAAATCCAAACACTGTAATTTCACAGTTAAGGACTATATTTAATGCATATCAACCCAGTTGGGCTGATGTTACTTGCCTTTTGGAAACTTTACTGTCCCCAACTGAGATTACAGATATTATCTCAGCAGGAAATGCCCTTGTTGCGAAAGGTAAGGCCGATGTGGAATGGCCTCTAAAGGATCCAGAGTGGAATTATAATGATGATAGGGATTTCCAAAGATTAAAAGATGCTAGAGAAACACTTCTGAAGGGAATGGAATCTTGCTCTAGAAAACCGGAAAACTGGCAGAAATTTTTAAGCCTACCTCAGGAGGCTAATGAAAGACCAAACAGATTTTATGATAGACTTTGTGAGACCGCTAGACAGTACACCAGATTGGATCCAGTAGATTTAAGAGATTCCTGTATCATTCTCAACACATTTGTTTATAATTCACTGCCAGAAATACGCAGATACTTTCTGAAACAATGTCCAGACTGGAGAAATCTCTCAGTAGATAGAATTAAGGAACTTGCAAATTATGTCTTTGACTCACGTGAGGAAGATCCAGATCACCCTAAACAGAGCATTCTGGCACCAGCGATTCCTAGTCAGCCATGTGGACACCGGAACAAGGACACTAAGGTGTGTTGTTACTGTCGTAAGGAGGGGCATGAATTGAGAGAATGTAGGACTTGGAGAAGAAATTCTAATTCTAATTACAGGCGAAATCAAAATAGAAATAGATCTTTTTGGAGGAATACAGAAAGGCAGTACCAGAATAATGGTAACCAAGACCCCCCTCAGAAGAGGACACAGGAATGATGGTGTCTTGGGGAGGAATGGAACATAGATAATGAAAGCCATATATTCCCAGATCCAGATTTTTTGAATGCACTTGTGCCAGTCCATTCACCTCCCCAGAGTAATGAACCACATGTCACCTTAAAAGTGGGGGAGACTTATTATGATTGTCTGCTAGACACAGGAGCCTCTAAATCAGTATTAGTAAGCAAACCAGATGCTGGGTGTAGACCTGTAGGATTTTTGAATGTAGTGGGAGTCTCAGGAAAGAGCCAGAGAGTGGCAAAATTGAATCCTCGCATGGTATCTATGGGGCCCTTAACAGTGGAACATTCATTTTTACTCATGCCTGATGCCCCTGTAAATTTATTAGGTCGTGATCTCCTTTGCAAGCTTAGAGCAACCATATCTTGTGCTCCAGATGGGGCTGTCTCCTTACAATTGCCAGAGGATACTGTTCATTTATTACCAATTTTACTTACAGAAGCTCAAGGAACAGCAGGGGAGGTATCCAAAATCCCCTCTGACATTCCTGAGTCTTTATGGGCCTCATCCCCTAATGAGGTGGGGCTCCTTAAGTCTGCCATGCCTGTTACCTTTAAAGTTAAGGGGGGACCACCCCCCTCCATTCCACAGTATCCATTGTCTAGGGAAGCAATAGAAGGGATCACCCCTATAATTGAGGCTTTGAAAAGCCAGGGTATTATTATTCCATGTCATCACTCTCCATGCAATACTCCCATTTTGCCAGTTAAAAAACCCAAGCCTGGGCCAGATGGTAAACCTGTTTATCGCTTTGTGCAAGATCTTAGAGCGATTAATAATTATGTTATTCCTAGACATTCTATAGTCGCAAATCCGGCTATGATAATTTCCTCAATTCCCTATGAATCTACATGTTTCACAGTGGTAGACCTTTGCTCTGCCTTTTTCTCCATACCAGTACATGAGGACTTCCAATATTTATTTGCTTTTACCTGGAAAAATAGACAGTGGACCTGGACTAGACTCCCACAGGGATTTGTAGACAGTCCCACATTATTTTCCCAAATTTTACAGCAGGATCTGGCCTCTATTACCTTTAAGGGCTCCACACTAGTACAATATGTAGATGACTTACTTTTGGCCTCTCCTAATGCTGAAATTTGTCAGGAAGATAGCCGTCACTTACTGCTGGAGCTGCACAAGAGAGGACACAAGGTTTCCAAGACAAAGGTACAATGGTGTTTGCCCCAGGTAGAATATTTAGGATTTATTTTGGCTGCTGGAACTCGCTCTGTCTCTTCTAAGAGAGTCCAGGCCATTCAACAACTCTCTGCCCCCACTACTAAGAGGCAGTTGAGAGCCATTCTGGGAGCAGCTGGGTACTGTAGACAATGGATACCCTCTTTTGGTGAAATTACTAAACCCCTCATAGCTCTTACAAAAAGTTCTGTTCCAGACAGTTTACAGTTGGATCCCCAGCATCTCTCAGCCATAAAAGAATTAAAACGGGCCTTGTTATCAGCACCTGCCCTAGGACTGCCAGATTATAGTAAGCCTTTCACTCTCTTTGTGCATGAACAAAGGGGGGTGGCTTCTGGAGTCCTGACTCAGTCACTGGGGCCTAACCAACGTCCTATAGCCTACTATTCAATTCAGCTGGACCCTGTAGCGGCTGGAGCGCCACCTTGCCTTAGAGCAGTGGCGGCCACAGCGCTTTTGGTAGAAAAAGCCTCTGATTTGGTCCTAGGTAACCCTCTAACTGTGCAATGCCCTCACGAAGTGGAGGCTCTCTTACTACGTCACAGGACACAAGCCTTTTCAGATCAAAGGCTGGCTAAGTATGAAATAACCCTGTTAGGTAATGAGAATATCACTTTAAAACGCTGCACAGTTCTTAATCCAGCAACACTACTCCCTAACTTACCATTCTCGGGGGAACCGTTGCATGACTGTGCTTCTTTAGTTGATATGGCTGAAAAACCCCGTGATGATCTTTTTGATACACCTTTAGAAAATCCTGATCTTGTCCTCTATACAGATGGTTCCTCATTTATGAGAGAGGGAACCCGTTTTACTGGAGCTGCTGTAGTTTCTGATTATGACACCCTCTGGGCAGCTTCTCTGCCTTCCCATTTTAGTGCACAGGCTGCTGAACTTGTGGCTCTTACACAGGCCTGTAATATAGCTAAAGATAAGAGTGCCACCATTTTTACTGACTCGAAATATGGCTTTGGCATATGCCACTTTATTGGTATGATTTGGCGTCAACGAGGCTTTCTAACATCCTCGGGCAAGGCTATTGCCAATGGGGACCTTATCAAGGACCTCTTAGATGCCCTAAAACTGCCTTCTTCCCTAGCCGTTGTACATTGCCCTGCCCACACAGGGAATAGTGATCCTGTTTCAAAGGGAAATGCACGAGCCGATTCTGCAGCCAAGCTTGCTGCATTAGAAGCTCCTGAACATGTATTTAACCTTTCACCTTCTGAGGATATTCCTTCCAACCTAACCTATGACGATTCTGAAGTAGAAAAGTGGAAAAAGAAATTTAAGGCGAAACAGATCAATGGCATCTGGGTGTCTCCGGAAGGTAAGCCATTTCTTCCCCGGAAATTCTACCACCAGGTATGCCTCTCTGTTCACAGAAAAGGCCATTTTGGTACACAAGGCATTGTAGACTCTATTAAGAGAACCTGGATAGCACCAGGTGTGACTAATACAGCATCTCGAATCTGCTCGGGCTGCTCCACATGTCAGTCTTATAATCAGTATGCTTTTAAGGTCAAAGCTTATGGAGGGCGTCCTCTAGCATATACACCTTTTGAGCACTTACAAATTGATTATATTACTATGCCAAAAGCAGGACATTATAAATTTTGCCTTGTTATAGTTGATCAGCTCACTCGGTGGGTGGAGGCCTTTCCCAGCCCCCGAGCCACAGCTGCCTTTGTTGCCAAAATTCTTCTTAAAGAGATAGTACCTCGTTTTGGCCCACCAGCCCGCATCGATTCTGACAAAGGCACACATTTCACTGATTCGATTTTATCCCAAATCTACTCTTTCTTGGGAGTGACTCCAAAATTCCACACGCCCTACCATCCACAAAGTTCAGGCCAAGTCGAACGTATGAATAAAGAGCTTAAGAGTATGATTGGCAAATTATGTACTGAAACCCATTTGAAATGGCCTGATGTTCTACCATTGGCATTATTCTATCTACGAAGTAGACCAAGAGGAGAACTTCATATATCTCCTTATGAAATGCTTTTTGGTCACCCTCCTATCCAAGCTAAAACTTTTTCCCCAGTTTATACATCACTGGTGGGAGGTGATACTTCTGTTGCTTCCTATATACAGGAATTACAGACCAGGCTACGTGAACTCCATGAGGCAGGAGCTGTGGTCCAGGCAGGACCATTAGACTTTTCATTGCATAACTTCAACCCAGGAGATAAAATATATGTAAAGAATTTTCAGAGAACCAGTGGAACTCAACCTGCCTGGGAAGGACCTTTTCAGGTATTATTGACAACTCCTACCGCCATTAAAATTGGTGAAAAAGACTCATGGATTCATTGCTCTCATATAAAGCCTGCACCATTCATAGGTGAAGAGATTTCAGATAGACCTGAGGTAGACGCTAAAGAGGTAAAAACCCTAACGATAGCAACTGTTAAAGAGCAAAGAAAGTTCAGAGGAAACAGGAAGTTCCCATTTAAGAATCCCACTGATCAGTTAAATGCTTTGGGACTCAGTCTTCGTAAAGTATCAGGAGACGGAAATTGCCTTTTTAGGGCTTTAGCAGACCAGCTAGAAGGTCACTGTAGAAATCATCTCAGACACAGACAAGAAGCTGCTTCTTATATGATTAACCATAGACAAGAGTTTGAGTCTTTTATAGTAAATGACTCCCCTTTTGAAGAATATGTTGATGAATTAAAGAAATTTGGAAAGTGGGGAGGAAATGATACAATTGTAGCATTTGCTAAGCAGCATCAGCTGAATGTTGTGGTTCATCAATTAAATCAGCCTTTATTGAAAATCAGTGGCACAGACAAAACTGATGCTACAGAACTCCACATTTTCTACCATAAAGAACATTATGACAGCATTAGAAAGATCAATGACAATTCAGAAACCCCTGCCACTTTGGCATGCAGAGAATTGGGGAACCAGTTAAAACAATGTGGCATACCCCAAACTCTAGCAGCTTAAATACCTTATAATTTAACAAGCATTTCCTTCTACAGGCAAAAGCACTGAAGTACATGGCCTAGTTTTCTGGCCTACCTCAACTATTTTTTTTTTTATTTTATTAATTTTTGGGTTTTTTTGTTTTTGTTTTGACTTTTGAAAGGCACTGAAAAGACCTGGAATTGACTGCACCTTTAAGTTCTTTAAGAGCACAAAAGGGTGCTTAGCGAATCTTTTGCTTTTTATTTTTTATTTTTGGTTTTGCTTTGGTTTTTTTTTTTTTACTTTTGTTTCTTTTGCTTTTCTTTAAAACTAAATTTTGTAAACTAAGTGATTATTCAAAGACATTTTAAGTATATGCTGTGGGTGAGGCTATCGGGCCTCAGAAGCTACCAGAATTCTTCTTTTTTTTTATTTACTCTTTCTTTTTGAGAGAACCATGAGTTCTAATGAGTTTTGTTTTATTTATTTATTTTTCTCCTTTCTCTTGTATGTTGTTCTGTTTAACTAAAAAGTACCAGAAATTGCTTGATACCTCACTGAAAACATTGAATATTGAATCTTGCTAATTGAAGTCTTATTTCTTTTTGATGAATTAATCACCACTTTAAGTATCTGCTACTGTTATACCAGAGAATTCATGTATAAGATGATGTGGTCTACTTGCTAAAAGAAGATTATGTAACAATGTCTAATATAATCAGCTATTTACATTCGTTTATTATTTATATGTCATTATACTCTGTGTATGGTTTGGAATTATTGTATATATCACTAATATATTCTCAGTTATGCAGCATAGCACACATTTTTACCATCATATTGTCTTTGGTGAAATTAATGAGATTTCAGAAATATGGAAAGTGAACTCTGACGCAGGCCCTGGAGAGAATATATGTGCAACAAAAGGAGAGACAGGTATACGTAAGTCCATGGTTTGCTTATGATGGTGACTATGTAGAGCACAATTACTAGGCACAGTCCAGTATTCATCCTCTCTCCCTCCTAATTTAACCTAATTTAACTGAACTTATTTATCTTTTTATCTCACTCAGTTGAATTCACCTGTGGCCTAGCACAATCACTGGCTGTCTCAGAACCATGAGATATGGTATGATAACCTTTCCATAACATTTTCAGGTGTCATGAACACATACTAAATTTGGCTTTGATCCAGACACATGGTGGTAAAAAGTGTTACACATTGCATAACTACCTCAACCCTCTATTACAAGTCTAACCATATAAAGGAGGGAATGTAATGGAATTTATTAATTTGATCATTGACAATGCTATGCTAAGGTTTTAAAAATACAGCAATTCAAACAGTTAAAGAAGATAATCCAGCTTTCCAGACCAGAGTCCAGAATCCAGTTTTCCAGACCAGAATCCAGTTTCCTCCTGATGACATCTTACCACTTCAAGAAGACAAGAGAACTCAGAGACTTTATATGAACTGTTTTGCTTTATTAGCTTTTACTATCTCCTTTCTGTTATATACTATCTGTAACATGTACTCTCTGCAGAGGCTCTCCCTTTGCAAGACTAATGTCAAAGCGTCGGTTCATGAGGAAAAAAAAAAAATCGCCCCTCTGGACAAAACTTTCCTCTCTTCCTTTTCTGTATTGTTGTTCGCATATTATTAGTCAGCAAAAGTTATTATATTCTTTTTACTGTTCCATCAAGGAAACATTCCGTTTCTTGAGGAAGCAAAGGGGGGAAATGTGGTAAAATATGAAAGTTTTTAACAGTCGGTTAGGATAAGTGAAAGACGCCAGTTTTTCAAGGACCACCCTTTTGGGGAGGAGATGAACAGTCTGCCTGCTGCGCATGTCAGACTGCCTGCCGGGTACAGTCCGCCTGCTGCGCATGTCAGACTGCCTGCCAGGTACAGTGCGCCTGCTGCGCATGTCAGACTGCCTGCCGGGTTTTTTTGACTTCCGGGGTGGAGAGAACGGGAGTAGCCTTTTTTTGCCGGCTTGGCGGGACTCCGGGCGGCGCGGCACAGACGGTCTGACTCACTCCAAAGGTGGCCTAAATCGGTTTGGTGAGTTTTTATAAGGAATATAGACAGCCTAGATTTAAGACGATTTGTACTGTATTTCTGTTTTCCTATCCTTCTAATCAACAACACCTTATATACAATAAAGGCTCTATCTAGAAAACCAGAAGCTTCTTCCATTTACTAGTCTGGGAGATGAATTAAGGGAAGGGTTAAGTAGGGGAGATTTATGATCTAATATCCAATTTTAAATCTCACAGTATTAATGATGAAAGTGGTCTATGAGAATGGTCTTTGTACATATCTACATTGCATCCTAGATGAAAAATATAGTGCACACAAATTTTGTAAATAATACAGTATAAAGAATAAGGGCTGTATTACTTCAGAGAAGAAAGGAGTCACTGTGGGTGGGGATACTGAGGGAAGGCCCCATGGGACATTTAAACTGACCTCAAATGATGTATAGAGCTTGAAAAAAGATAGGGGGTTAGTTCCTGAAAGAGAGACTTCTAATTAAGATATTTTAGGTGCTGTCATATACGATTATTTGGGCAGAGATTTTCTGTCTTCTTTAAATAACACCATGCATGATCACACTTGGATACAGCTTGTAATAGTAGATAAAAGCACTAGATTTTGAACACCTCAGTCCGAGACACAACTCTGACACTTGTTATTTGTGTGACTATAACAAGTCACTTAACCTCTGAACCTCATTTTTCCTGGATTGTAAAATAGAGATCATTATAGACAATCTACCTCCCAGGGCCATTGTAAGAAAAGAACTTTATAAAACCATAAAGTGCTGTTTAAATGCGAGTGGTCGTGGTTTGATGATGCTTTGATGAATCGATGATTTCATCAGTATGGTTATTCACTCATTTCACAACCCTTCCATCTTTTCTCACACCTTGTTATTCTTATACTCCAAAGGGGATTTAACTAATGCACTGTAGGTCTTCCTCTGGTTGGCTTAGTATCTCTAGGTCCAATGGTAACACTCTCTTGGTAGCCATCTATTCCTTCTCATTTTTGCAACTTATCTACTTTTCTAGTTAAAACATGATTGATGAGAAAGATAGAGATAGACAGAGAGTTCATCTTTATATAGTATTTTAAGATTTGTGAAGCACTTTTCATTCATTATCTCATTTCCTCCCCAGAGCAACCTTGTGAAAGAGATACTATTATCCCCATTGTAAAGAGTAGCAAACTTTAATGTCACTTCTCTCTCTTTTGTTAACATTGTTGACTTTTAGTCTACTTATATACATCATCTGTCTTTCCATTGCCTTTGCATAATAATGGTTCTTTAAAGGATGTTTTCTTTTTTGTGATTTGCTACTTAATTTTCACCTAGAGAATAATGGTGTTAAAGAGATAGGTTTTTACTGTGACAGACTTATTAAAATCATTGAAAGTGCTTTGAAATTTCCTAAATATGCTCCAGCCTGATCCCCTTCAGTATTCATTTTGAGGACATATCACAATGCAGCAATTTATGTTTTCTATCTGTTTTACCTTTTCCAATATATATTAATGTGGATTTTTCTGAACAACCTTTTTTAGTAATCTAGCACTTGATTTAATAGGCAAAATGTAAGTGAATGAGTGGTTGTCTCCACCAAATTCCCACTTTTATCACCTTAAAACAAAAAGAACAAAAATGCACAAAAATGAAATTATAAGAGGAAGAGAACAAAGGAAATCCTTCTCCAAAATGTAAAATCTTCTGAAAAAACAAAACAAAAAGCTACATTGAGCAGAAGACTTCATTATAGAGCTCTTCTCCTTAACTTCATCCAAAGGACTTTGTTCCCTTTTCCTAGTACAACTCTCTTGCTGGGACTACAATCCCGGATTGGGCTATGATGTTTCCTTTCCCCTTTCTTCTTTCCTTTTAATTTTCTTTCTGTCATGACCCACTCTGATCCCTCAAGAGAGGGTAAACACTGAATTAACCCAATCCCTGAGATAGGAAAAAATGGGTGACTATGCATGAATCCAGAATCATAAAGTTTTGAATAATATTGATTTGAAAAAGAGAATAGCAATTTTGGAGCCCAGACTGCAAAAATGGAAGAAAGCTTGACAGAACAAAATCAATGAACAACAATATTTGGGTAACATATGACTTCCATAACCCAAAGTAATTAACTTTGGATAAGCAAATAGATAAAATTTTTAAAAGATAAAGAGATAATTTAAAGATCATAGGTCCCCCAGGTGTATGTGTGTGTCTGTGTATGATGAATTTCAATAGCATAAAAGCTATACTTCAGGAAATAATGGTAGAAAATTGGTGAAAAGTATTGCAAACAGATTGGCAAAGTATAGATCAATAGAATCCAATTGAATCACTAAGGAAGACCAATGCCAAATTTAATTCACCAAGAAATGTAATCACTATTAAAATTTAGGCCTTCAAAATCAAAAAAGATTTGTAGACAGTCAAGAGAAACCCTTTTACCTACAATAGAAGAAATATTTTAATATCTCAGAAATAATCATCGGAAGGAAAACAACGAAGAAAGTGTAATATGATATTATGCAAAACAAATTAGATAGAATATGTTGGCAGTAAACGAGCTTAGACCAGCGTTTTATACCATATACCAATATAGCACCAAATATATCACAATCTAAATACTAAAAAGTCATGAATTTTTTAAAATAGAGGAAAATAGAATGAATTGCATTCCACAAAGTGTGTGTGTGTGGGGCTATTCTTAAGTAAAAGAGGGATACTAATAAGTATAAAATAAGAAATAGATAATTCTTATTATATATATAGCTAAGACATTTTTGCATGAACCAAATCAATGAAAATAAGACAGTTGAGTGGCAAAATACTTTTGCATTAAATATTACTGATAAAAGTCTGATATCTAAGACATATAGGGAATTAATGCAAATATATAAGATCAAGAGTCATTCTCCAATAAAGAAATGGTCTAAGAATATGATCAAACACTAGCAACAAAACTAAAAACAGAGAATGTGATTTGACTGGGGGAATGAATTAAGTAAATTGTGGTTTATGGATGTAACTAAATATTATTATAGTGTAAAATTGTGAATAAGAGAAATTAATATTCAAATTAAATTTAAGGAGACAGGTAAATAATGGGGATAGGATATAGAGACTTAGACCTGTAATTACATATAGAACTCAAAAAATGAGGAAACTCTATCAATGTAAATTGACTCCTTCTTTGCAACTTATAGTTTCAAAGAGATGCCAAGAGCACTGATTGTTTAAGCAACCAGCCCAGCATCACAGTCCAATAAATGTCAG
Source organism: Dromiciops gliroides (assembly GCF_019393635.1). Taxonomy (NCBI): domain Eukaryota; kingdom Metazoa; phylum Chordata; class Mammalia; order Microbiotheria; family Microbiotheriidae; genus Dromiciops; species Dromiciops gliroides. Next base: position 578,848,973 of record NC_057861.1, read on the forward strand.
AGACCTTCCTGAAACTGAAACCAACTCTACACTTACAGATGCCTTGATATAAAATGATGCAAAACAATAAAAATGCAGCATCGACCAAACTATATATGTGTGTATGCAAATAATATGTACAAATTATACTTAATGCATCTTAACTGCAGCGACCAGTCTTTGTCCTGGACAAGAGATGATAAAACACATTTCTCTCCTCTTTATAGAGAGAAAGAGGTATATCAAAATGGAGTGTTGCATATTCTGTAAAGTGTGATTTTGTAGATTGTTTTTAGTTAACTTTTTATTTGTTACAATGGAGGTTTCAGTTTGGAGTAGGGATATTAAGAGATAATTGTGTTGTAACAATAAAAGACATCAATACAACTTTTCAAAGAAAAATATAGGTAATACAAATAAATAATATCTATTATATTTTTATAATTTATATTGTTTCTGTTTTCTGTTATAAATATTTCTGTCTTATTTCTGGTCATGGATTCTTTTATCCATAACTATGAAAGCTAAAATCTCCCATTCTATGCAAATATTTTATCAATGTGGATTTTTATTTTTTTAGTTCTCTGGTCAATCTGGAATTTATTGTTGTAATTTACTGATCCAAACCTGTTTTTCATCTGGCTTCTCTCCATTCTTTCCAGTAGTAATTGATGGAAAAAAGTCCTTTCAGTTCTCCTTAAGATGAAAGATCTAGAGGGAGGAGAGAAGCTCAGTTCTTTCACAACTACTTCACCAAGTATTAAAAAATAACAATGATGGTGAAAACAAATGATCAAGAAATCAAGGAAGCAACTATGGCAAGTAGACTATGCTAGCTCAAATTCACAGGCTGCCCCAGCAAAGGCAGGAGGAATGGGCTACATATGAACTCCAGCTTCATGTTAAGTAGTCAAAGGAGGGTTTGATATACTCACACTCATACCCATACACATGCAGACTCAAAGACATACAGAGTTTGGTATAGAAATATGTTTAACTCAACAGGGAATCTGATAGGGACTGAAAGAGAGTAATTAAGAGTGAAGAAGTGCTCTTTAGGGAAAGAGTAGTCATAAGAAAATTAATTCTGTCCTCAAAAGATAGAGCATGAATTGGGGAGAGGAGGAATAAAATGAAAGATGATGGTGAGCTGGGACGGTGAAAGAGAAGCAGATTTCATCAAATAGATCACATGTTGAAGACATTCTTCTTTCAGCACCCCCCCCACCTTTTTAGAGAGGGACACAGTAGATAAAAAGAAGAAAAATTATCTTCCATTGTTGGACTTCCATGCCATATGACTAATAAAATGAAGGCCTAGACATTTTCTCTAATCCTCATGACCTCTCAAACCCTCTCAAAATAGGAATTGTGTGGATGAGGTAAAGCAATTGCAGTTTTCTTTAGAATTTAAGAACCCTATCATGGTAATAGCCTCATGAATGAACAGCAGGGAAGGGCAATCCCTAATTCCTAATGGAACCATTCAACCTGAACCAGTCTTTACACTGTGAGAGGGAGACACAGTCTAACCTATGGGCTTATTCTTTAGGATCCACTCAGTGATCCTCCTCTGCCCCTATTCTCAGTCTACCACTCTGAGACAATAAGCATCAGAACTCTATTTTGCCACCTACCTATCCTTTCTCGTATATATTCAATTACCAAAAAAAAAAAATCCTTCTTAAGAAAGAATAACCTAGATAGCTGGAGGAATATTCATCCTCATGGTCCAGTTTGGGCTATATAATAAAAGTAACAATATGACCAAGCTTAATTTATAATTCTAATGCTATATCAATTAAACTATCACAGGGATACTTTATAGAACTTGATAAAATAACATTAATTTGGAAAAATAAGATTTAGAATATGGAAGGAAACAGTTAAAATAGATAGGAATGAAAGGTAATAAATAATACTCCCAGACCTCAAAATATATTCTAAAGGAGCAGCCACCAAAACCATTTTGTATTAGGTTTTGGGTTTTTTTGTTTGTTTGTTTTGTTTTTAGTGAGGCAATTGGGGTTAAGTGACTTGCTCAGGGTCACACAGCTAGTAAGTGTCAAGTGTCTGAATCCGGATTTGAACTCAGGTCCTCCTGACTCCAGTCCTCTATCCACTGTGCCACCTAGCTGCCCCTGTATTAGTTTTTTAAATTTATTTTTAACGTTCATTTATAAAAATATTCCCAAATACTCTCCCTCCTGCCTGCCTCTCCCTTGCCCATTGAGAAGACAAGGAATATGATATCAATTATACATGTGAAGTCATGCAAAATAAATTGCTGTTATTACTATGTATAATGTTCTCCTGGTTCACTTTGCATCAATTCATATAAGTATTCCAAGTTTTTCTGAAAGCATACTGATTATCATTTCCTTTAGCATGATAGTATTCCATCATAATCAAACCACAACTTGTTCACCATCTCCCAATTGATGGGCATCCCCTCAATATCCAGTTCTTTGCCATCACCAAAGAGTTATTATAAATATTTTCATACAGATGAATAATTTTCTCCATTTCTTTGATCTCTTTGGGATAGAGACCTAGTAGTAGTATTGCTCAACTGAAGGGTATGCATAGTTTTATATCCCTTTAGGCATAGTTAGAAACTGTTCTTCATAATTGTTGGACCAGTTCATAACTCCACTAATAAAGCATTAGTGACCCTATTTTTCCACATCCCCTCCAGCATTTGTCATTTTCCTCTTCTGTCATGTTAACCAATCTAATATGTGTGAGGTGGTATCTAAGAGTTGTTTTAATTTGTATATTCATAATCAATAGAGATTTAGAACATTTTTAATGTGACTATTGATAGGTTTGATTTCTTCTTTTGAAAACTGCCTATTCATATCCTTTGACCATTTATTGATTGGGGAATAGCTTGTATTTTTATAAATTTGACTTAGTTCCCTAGATATTTGAAAAATAAGCCCTTTATCACAGGAACATTGAAAAGCTCCCTTCCCCCCACCAGTTTCCTACTTCCCTTATAATTTTTTCTGCTTTTTTTTGGGGGGGGGATGAGGCAATTTTGATTACAAGGAATTGAAAAGGGTTTATCAATTTTACTTCACATGATCCTCTCTATCTCTTGTTTGATCATAAACTTTTCCCTTATCCATGTATCTCACAAGTATATTTTTCTGTGTTCTCCTAATTTACTTATACTATCATCCTTTAAATGGAAGCCAGGTGGCACAGTGGATAGAGTGCTGGGCCTAAAATCAGGAAGACTCATCTTCCAGAGTTCACATCTGACCTCAGTACTTCCTAATTATGTTACCATGGGAAAGTAACTTAAGTCTTCCTCAGTTCAGCTAGGTGATGCAGTGAATAGAGCACCAGACCCAAAGTCAGGAAGACTCATCTTCCTGAGTTTAAATTTGGCCTCAGACATTTACTAGCTGTGTGACTCTAAGTCACTTAACCTTGTTTCAGTTTCCTTATCTGTAAAATGAGCTGGAGAAGGAAATGACAAACCATACCAGTTTCTCCAAGAAAACACCAAATGGAGTCAAAAAGAGTCAGGCACAACTGAAATGATTTAACGACATTACCCTTTATGTCTAAATAATCCAATTTGATTTTATCTTGTTATATGGTTTGATATGCTCATTTAGTTCCTGCCAAACTGCTCTCCATTGTTCCAACTTTTATCAATTGATGAGTTCTTGTCCAAAATGCTTGGATATCTGGGTTTCGAAAACACTAGATTGCTACGGTCATTTGCTACTGTGTATTCTTTACCTAATATATCCCACGGATCCATCACTCTATTTCTTAGCTGATACCAGATCATTTGGGTGATTACTGCTTTGTAATATAATTTGAAATCAAATACTTCTATGCCAACTTCCTTTATATTTTCCCATTGATTCCCTTGTTATTCTTGACATTGTAGTCTTCCAAGTGAGGTTTGTTATTATTTTTTCAAGCTCTATAAAATAATTCCCTGGTAGTTTGATTGGTATGGCACCGAATAAGTAAATTAATTTAGTTAGCATTGCCATTTTTATTATACTTGCTTGATCTACTCATTAACAATGAATATTGCTCTAATTGTTTACCCCTGTCTTTGTTTGAAAAGTGTTTTGCAATTGTATTCATATAGTTATTGAGTTGGTCTTGTCAAATAGACTCTCAAGTATTTTTTAAAAATTGCAGTTATTTTAAATGGAATTTTTCTTTGCTGGGTTTTGTTGCTAACATATAAATGTTAATAATTTATATGGTTTTATTTTATATCTTGAAACTTTTCTCAAGTTGTTTTAACTATTATTTTAGTTGCTTCTCTGGTTGTCTAAGTATACTATCATCTCTAGAGTTCTCTAAGTATACTATTGACTGGAAGCTATACTGCTTCTCAGGATCACTGATCTCTTAGGACAATAAACACTCTTCTCTACCCTGGAACTGTGAACCAGAAGTTAGTATAGGCAATGCAATTGCCAAACAGTGTCCTGTTTTGGACCCAGTCCTAGCACAGGGGCCCCTGTGATCTCTTTCTAATCACTTGTCCCAATCTTCATTACCATTTCTGACCTGGGAGCTCCAGAAGCTGCTTCTATTGCTGTTGCCACTTCCAAGGAACACAACTCTCACAGTTAATTAACAAAATTCAATAAAAGGCCATTGGATAAATTATCAAAATTAATTGGAGACTAATAACTGTCCAAAAAATTTATGGATCAAAGGAAAAATTGTAGAAACAATAGATAATTTTACAAAAGGAAAGGCAAAGAGGAAAAATATCTATTTTTAAACACTTTCATCAACAAAAAAATATAGATCAATGAATGAGGAAATGTTACATTTTAAATGCAATGTAAACATAAAAATAGACATTGTGAAATAAAAGAGGAGATTAAAGACACTGAAAGCAAAAAACAACAAGAACAACAACAAACCCAAACCCTAAGGAATTGATAAAAAAAAAAAAAAGAACAAAAGTTTGTTTTTTCATTTAAAAGAGATAGGGGCAGCTAGGTGCCACAGTGGATAGAGCACCCGCCCTGGATTCAGGAGGATCTGAGTTCAAATTTGGCCTCAGACACTTACTAGCTGTGTGATCCTGGGCAAGTCACTTAGCCCCAATTGCCTCACCAAAATTAAAAAAACAAAAGAGATAAAAACAAATGACCAATATCAAAAATGGAAAGAGGAGTGAAGAGGACAATAAAGGGAATATCAGAAACTATTTTATTCACTCATATGCCAACATAAAGGATAATTTAAATAAAACGGATGTCTACATAAATGGAAAATATCTAGATTAACAAAATAATAAAGAATTTAATAACCCAATCTCATAAAAAGACACTGAACAAGCTATAAGTTAATTTCATGGGGCAAAAAAATAAATAAACCCACCTAGGACCTGATGGAATATATCCAACATTCAAAGAACAATTAATTCAAGTATTACAGAAATTGCAGGAAAAAAATAGAAGGAAAAATGATCTTACCAATTCTGTCTGTAATACAAGTAGAGTTTTTGAGTTCTGAATGTGGAGGAGACAAATTAGAGAAAGAAAATAATAGATCAATGTGCTTATTGAATACTGACACAAAAATGTAAATAAAATATTAGCAAAGAAGCTACCTCAACACATCAAAAAGTTGTATACTCTGACTTTGTTGGCTTCTTGTTCAATATTAGGAAATTGACTCAAAGGATCCAATTCAAGATCAAGAAAACTATATTCAATATTAAGTTCGATATTTTAAAAAATCTATAAACACAATAGTATATATGAAAAGCAAACCAATTAAAATTATATGATTATCTCAGTATATACCAAAAAAGCTTTAAATAAAAATACAATAATTCTCTTTAAAACCCCAATAAGACATAAATAAATAAATTTTCTTTAATTTGGTAAATAATATCTGTACAAAACTAAGTGTCAACATTTTATGTAATAGAAGTAAAGATCTTTCCAATAAGATTATGTATAAAATACAACTTTTCATAATCATTATTATTTCATAATGATAGAAATGCTAGTTATATTAACAAGACAAGAAAAAGTAATTAAGGGAACAAACATAGGCAATGAAGAAAAACATTTTTTTTTGTTCAACTAAAGGTTAATTGAAATAATTGAAAACTTCAGCAAAATATCAGTATATAAAATCAATCCTCTTTCCTCCCCACACAAAAAGAAATATCCTTTTTACTTAATATTAACAAAACCTAGTAGGGAAAGATAGAAAGGGAAATTGAATTCAAAATAACAACAGGATGAATGAAGACACACAAAAGGACTACAAAACACTCTTTACAGAAATAAAAGGAAATCTAAATTAATGGAGAGATATTTGTTAATCATTAGGCAATCATCATGGCCTTTTCTCAGTTTTTGGTTTCCAGATTTATCAACAACCTCTCTCTCCCCCTAGATATCCTCTCTTCTATGGTTTTCATGCTGCTGCTCCCTCTTGGTTCTATCTCTCTAACCACTCTTTAGTCCCCTTTGTTGGAATCCATGATAACCCCCAAAAGGTTATATATTAGGTCCTCTTCTTCATTCCACATATCCAAATCTTGCCATTTCTACTGTTACCACATATATCACATACCTCTCTCTTCTCTCATAGATACTACATTATTTAAGACCTCATCACCTCTCACCTAGATTATTTTAATAGCATCTTTATTGATTTCTCTGACTCAAGACTATTGCCATTGCAGTTCATTCTGCAAATTCTTGCACAAGTAATTTTCCTTAGGTACAGAACTAATTATGTGACTCCCTACTCAATCAACTCCAATGACTTCATATTGATGTTAGGATACAATATAAAATTCTGTTTAGCTTTGAAAGTCCTTCACAACCCAGCCCCAATTTAACTTTTCAACTTCTTTGGAAATAACCCAATATTACTCTCTGTAACCTAATTGAACTAGATTCCTCTCTCTCTTTTCTCACAGACCACACTCCTCTTATTTTTATGTCTTTGCCTTGGCCATCCCATGTGCCCGGAAAGCACTTAATTTAGTCCTTTGACCTAATAAGGCACTATCTCCCTTTTAAGTTTAAGTGTAAGTTTAAGCACTATATTTTCTTCTTTAAATGGATATATGACCTAGATATGAAAGGTCATATCAGAAACAAGTTATAGAAGCAAGAAAGAAAATATTTTTTGCAACTATTGATAGTGAAAGAATTCATGAACAGATAAGGGATAGAGAGGATCACAGAAGATGAAATGCACCATATTGATTACATAAAACTGAAAAGTTTTCACATCAAACAGAACCATAACTTTTTTACAGACAAAACAGTGTAAGGAAAAATAATTTTGAAAGTCTCAAGAATGCTGATCGATGCAATGACTGACTAACTAGTACTTGAGAATTTTGAAGATGAAGCACACTACTCACCTTCTAACAAAATGATGACGGACCCAAGGTACAAAATGATACATACATCTTTGAACATGGCAGATGTTGATATTTCTTTTTCTTGAACATGCCTATTTATTACAATGATTATGTTTTTCTGTTTTAATTTCAAGGATGAGAATGTGAAGGGTGGAGAATGAAGAGATCTAGTGATAGTCTTGACAAAAGAAAAAAGAAGAAAAGAAATAGCAACATGATTTTTTCAATCATGCTTAATTAGCTTGTTCTATAAATGAACTTTTCTATATTTCAGTCTAGTACTACATCATTTAAATAATTGCTATTAAAAACAGTTTGAGGCCTAATAGCACTCAGTCTAACTTAATCTAACTTTTAAAATTGTATACCTTGATACTTTTTATTTTATATATTTTTAATGGCATAGTAGCAATTATGAAAACATATTTTGGGCAGTATCTCACTTATACCCTTTTCATATTTTTTATTTTATAATTAATACATTTTTGACATCATAGATACTTCCTAAGAAACAAACAAAAGTAAAGTTCTACAAAGTAATATCTCACCAAAACCAAAACCAAAACCAAAACCAAAAACAGTCCTTCTACTAAAAAACCCAGTATTTTAAAATAATAAGAAGGAGACTCCAGCAAGATATCACAAAGATAATATGCAATGACCAGGTAGGATTTATACCAGCAATGCAGAGCTAGTTCAATATTAGGAAAACTGTAAACATAATTGGCCATACCAATAACACAAACAACAAAAATAATATCATTACATCAATAGAAGCAGAAAAATCTTTTGAGAAAATATAATGTTCCATTCCTATTAAAACAGCAGAAAACTAATCTGAAATCAAATCTAAAAATCTAAAACTAATAGCAAGTGTTATTTATAATGGGGATAAACTTGATGCCTTCTCAATAATATCAGAGGTGAAGCAAGATGTTCATTATTTCTAATATAATTTTAAAACATTAGCTATACATGCTAGCAACCATCAAGCATAAATATTGGATATAGGAGTAAGCCAAGAAAAAGAAATTAAAGGACTAAGAGTAGACAATAAGGAAATAAAACTATCAGTCTTTGGAGATGATCGATGATAGAAATCCAGAGAATCAACTAAAAAACTTGTTAAAACAATTAGTAGAGTTAACATTTTAATTAATTAGCATTTTTATTACCAACACAACTCAGCAAAGAGAGATAGAAAGAGAAATTCCATTTAAAATAAATGCAGATAGTATGATACTTGAGGGTCCACATGCCAAGACAAACCCAGAAACTATATGAACACAATTACAAATATTTTTCTCACAAAGAAAGACACATCTAAACATTGGGAAAATATTCACTGCTCATGGGTAGGCTAAAGAATACAATCAAAATCACAATTCTACCTAAATTAATTTATGTATTCAGCCATACCAATCAAATTACCAAGTAATTATTTTATAGAACAATTAAAATAATAATGAAATTCATCTGGAAGAACAAAAATTCAATGAAAAGAGTAAAGAACAGCAACCTAGCAGTATCAGGTTTCAAACTATATTATAAAGTGGTAATCATCAAAAAAAATCAGCTACTGGATAAGATCAAAGGGTTGTTGATCAATGGAATATATCAAATATATAATACACAATAATAAATGACCCAAGTAAACGCTTATTTAATAAACCCAAAGATTCAAGCTAATGGGACAAGAATTCACTATTCAACAACGACCGCTAAAAAACCTGGAGAGCAATCAGGCAGAAACTAGACATAGATCAATAACTCACAAAATATAACAAGATAAAGTCAAAATGGGCACATGATTTAGACATAAAGGGTGATATGATAAGTAAGTTACAGAAACAGAAAATTTTACTTATCAGATCTATGGAAAAGGGAAGAGTTTATAACAAATGAACAAATAGAGAGGATGATGGGTGGTAAAATGGATAGTTTTGATGATATTAAATTAAAAATCTTTTGCAGAAACAAAGCCAATATAGTCAAAATTAGAAGGAAAGCAAGAAACAGAAAAAAAATTAGATCAAGTTTCTCTGATAAAAGTATCATTTCAAGTGAAATTTAGAAAAATAAGAGCCATGCCCAAATTGATAAATGGTCAAAGGATATAAACAGGTAATTTTCAAAAGAAAAAATTAAAGGTATTAACAGTTACATAAAAGAATGTTCTAAATCACTAATAATTAGAGAAATGCAAATGAAAACAACTCTGAGGTATCACTTTAAACCTCTTAGATTGGCTAACATGATAGAAAGGGAAAAATGCAAATACTGTAGAGGAATTAGAACAATAGGGACACTGATGTGTTGTTGGTGAAATTGTGAACTTATCCAACCATCATGGAGAACAATTTGGGACTATGCCCAAAGGGCTATAAAACTGTGCATAGTCTTTGATGGAGCAATATGGCTACTATGCCTGCATCCCAATAAAATAGAAGAAAAAGGGGAAAAAAAGACCTGAATGTACAAAAATATCTATTATAGTTCTTTTGTGGTGGCAAAGTATTATAAATTGATGGGAGGTCCATCAATGGGATTATAGCTGAACAAGTTGTGGTATATGATTATGATCAAATATTATTGTGCTGTAAGAAATAGCAAAGGGAAGGTTTAAAAAAACCTGAGAACACATGTAAGAATTGATGCAAAGTGAACTGTGAAGAATCAGGAGAACATTATATACAATATTATAACAATGATTAACTGTGAAAAACTTAGCTGCTCTGATTAACACAATGATTCATAACAACTCCAAAGGACTCATGAAGAAAAATGCTATCCAGCTCCAGAGAGAGAAGAGCTCTGAGTGCATATTGAAACATATTTAAAAATTTTTCTTTATTTTTCTTGGTTTTAACTTTTTTGTGCAACATTAATAATATGGAAAATTTTTTTATAACTTCACCTGTATAATTTTATTTTCTATCATTTTTCATTAATACATATATGATAATTTGTTGTCATTTCCCAATAATTTGGTAAATATTTGATTTCTTGTTTTTTAAATTAGAAAAATGAATATGGTATGAATATTTTTGTATATTGGTCTTTTTTTCCCTTTAGGTTCTTCAAGTGTAGTTTCAATCTTGTGATCTGGGTCAAAATTTATATGTAATTTCTAATTTTTCCCACTTAATAAGTTGTTTTCCAAAATTTTGAAACCATTTCACCAGTTTCCCAGCCATGAATTAGAATGCCTGCTATTCGACAGCCCCACCAAAGATTAGTTTTTATATCTTTTACTGTCTTTGATATCTTAGTGTTTTTGATACTATATGTTATTTGCCTTAATTTTCATTTGTCTAATTATTAGTGTTTTTTTTCTAGTTGTTATTGGTACGTTACATTTGTCTTTTAAAAAATAAGTGCTTTGACCACTTTATCAGAAAATAGTCCCTAGCTCTATATAGGTTTGCATTCATTCTCAATAAATTTTAAAAGTGAGACTTTTATCAGGTATTTAATGCAAAAAAAATCCTGATCTGTATCTTTTCTTCTGATTTAAGGTGCATTGGTTTTATTTAGGCAATTGCTTTTTTTTGTGTGTGTGAGACAATTGGGGCAATTGGGGTTAAGTGACTCATAGCTAGTAAGTGTCAAGTGTCTGAGGCCGTATTTGAACTCAGGTCCTCCTGACTCCAGGGCCGGTGCTCTATTCACTGTGCCATCTAGCTGCCCCTGGCAATTGCTTTTTATTTTTTATTATTTTTAGTGAGGCAATTGGGGTTAAGTGACTTGCCCAGGGTCATACAGCTAGTAAGTGTTAAGTGTCTGAGGCCAAATTTGAACTCAGGTACTCCTGAATCCAGGGCCAGTGCTCTATCCACTGCACCACCTAGCTGCCCCCGCAATCGCTTTTTAATTATATATAATTGAGATTGTTTATTTTCTATCCCATGATTTCTTCTATCCTGTTCCTCATTGTGACATCCACCTGCAATGTCTTTCAGTTTCCTTGAATTTTTTAGTTGTTACTTTTTATAGTATCATAGTTGCATCATATCCTTATATACTGTAAAGCCTCCTGGATGAGATCCATCATCATTCAAGAATTTGGCTTAACAATTTACATAGTGAGGAATGTGAGGGGATTAGCAAAGAAAGTGGTTAATTGTGGAAATTGAGTGAACCATACTAGTTCAGTTCCCTTTTGATTCAGTTATGGGTCTATCTTGTGAGAAAACTTTATTTAATTGGGTAAATTGAGAGAAAACCATACCACATTGTTTGAACCTAGCCCTACATGGATGGGAAGCTGGACCATCTCTATCTTTAGAAACTCTTAAATAAGGACCTAGAATATGCTGACCAGAAACCTGTTCAGATTTATGCAAGGAGTTTTGTCATGGTTGTACATCTCAAGAAAACCATATATCTTATCTGAAAACTGTCCTCATGCTGATCAATGTTATTATCTCCATGCTTCTTTGATGATTTACAGAGTCTTGGGTTAGGGGGAATGGGACATTTTTTTTTTCTGAATTCAAGGAATTGCACCTGTTTACTCTCCCTCTCCCAACTTGCAGTTTCTAATCTTTCATCCAATTAGAAATCAGATTACCTAATATTGTGTAATTTCCTTTTAATTAATTGGCCCTATTTGGTTAATTAATTAATTAATTAATTAATTAATTAATTAATTTTTTGCAGGGCAATGAGGCAATGAGTGACTTGCCCGGGGTCACACAACTAGTTAAGTGTCAAGTGTCTGAGGCTGGATTTGAACTCAGGTCCTCCTGAATCCAAGGCCAGTGCTTTATCCACTGTGCCACCTAGCTGACCCCTAATTATTTTAATGTATAGAAGTCTGTCTCCCCCTATTTTTATGGTCCATGCCTCACCTGAGGAGGTCTGGTCCTTCTCTCTTAAGCAATTTGCATGTATTGCTTAATAAATTAATATGCTTGAAAGATTGAATCTTGGTTACCTCAGTCATTTCATTTTCACCCATCACAATATGAATAACCTTGGAGAGACAATTATTTTCCAGATTAAAACCTGTAGTTAGGGGGCAACTAGGTGGTACAGTGGATAAAGCACCGGCCCTGGATTCAGGAGGACCTGAGTTGAAATCCGGCCTCAGACACTTAACACTTACTAGCTGTGTGACCCTGGACAAGTCACTTAACCCTCATTGCCCCACCAAAAAAACAAAAATAAAAAAAAAAACCAACCCCCCAAAAAAAACCCCAAACCTGTAGTTAGATGGAAAAGGATGAGATCTTGGGGTATGTAGATTATAGAGAATGTATGTGTGCTCTTGTGCGTGTGTTTCTGCATGTGTATGAGGAGCCAAGGAGAGGAAGAGAGAGAAGGGGAGAGAGGGAGGGAGGGAGGGAGAGAGAGAGAGAGAGAGAGAGAGAGAGAGAGAGAGAGAGAGAGAGAGAGAGAGAAAGAGAGAGAGAGAGAGAGAGGACATAGAGACAGAGAGACAGAGAGACAGAGACAGAGAGAGACAGAGGCAGAGACAGATACAGAGACAGACAGACAGGCAGACAAACAGACAGACAGAGATAGTCTTGGACAGAACCAGGCCAATAAATGGACAATAAAGTGTCCTAATAATTAAACAAGGGGTGAATAAATTGGATTACGTTTTTGCTAGCATTTCTTTTTAAAAAATTTTTGGACATCATTTTTTTGGGGAGGCAATTGGGGTTAAGTGACTTGCCCAGGGTGACACAGCTAGTAAGTGTTAAGTGTCTGAGGTCGGATTTGAACTCAGGTCCTCCTGACTCCATGGCCAGTGCTCTATCTACTGTGCCACCTAGCTGCCCAGTCATCAATTTTTTTAAAATTTATGTTCAAAATTCTCTTACTCCCTCCCCACCCAGAACTCAAGCAATAAAATATAAGCTTACCATGAGCAGTCATGTAAAACATTTCCACGTTAGCCAGGTTGTGAAAGAAAACAGACAAAAACAAAACTGCAGATAAAGTCACTAACAAAAAAAATGCTTTAATCTATATTCATACACCACCAGTTCTCTCTCTGTAGATGTACTGCAGTTTTCATAGGACTTTCAGTGTTGTCTTGGATAATTGCATTGCTGAAAAAAACCAAGTCATTTACAGAAGATCATCTTATAGTATTGCTGTTATTTTATATACAGTACATTTCATGTTGCATCAACTCATGTAATTCTTTCTGGGTTTTTCTGATAGCATCCTGCTCATCATTGTTTTAGTAGTAAATTGTATTTATATACTATTTTAAAGCAATATTTCCTTACAATAAACCCATGAGATTGATTATTGTAACAGGAGTAATATATGATATTTATATAGTACCTTATACCTGACAAAGAATTTTCTTCACAATAGCCCAGCAAAGTAAGTACCATACATTTTATCATCATCAATCAATTCTCATCATCATCATCAATCCATCCTCATTGTCATCAATCCCCATCTTCATCTAATCATAATCAATCCATCAGTCATCATTATCTTATATTCCTCTTGCTTCTGCTTCAAAATTTTTTTCACAGTTACAATTGTTAAATGTTTCCCTCCATTTCATTTCCTTCCCCATGATATTTACTCTATTTTATATCTTCTTTCTCCCTATTCCTCCTCAAAAGTAATTTGGTTCTGACTGCCTTCTCCTCCAATCTGCCCTCCCTTCTTTCACCCCTCCCTTGTTAATCCCCTTCCCCTCCTACTTTCCTGAAGGGTTAGGTAGAATACCCTGCCCAATTGAGTGTGTATGTTATTCCCTCCTTGAGTCAATTCTGGTGAGATTAAGGTCTTTGAGCTAGTTCTGATGAGTGTAAGTCTCATTCACTGCCCTGCTCCTCCCCCATACCTCTCCCACTCCATAAGCCCTTTCCTGTTTCCTTCATGTGGGATTTTACCCCATTCTACCTCTCCCTTTCCCCTTCCCCCAGTGCAACTCTCTCACCCCTAAATTTTACTGTAAAGATGTCATCATGGGGCAAATAGGTGAAACAGTGGACAAAGCACCTGCCCTGGACCCAGGAGGACCCGAGTACAAATATGGCCCCAGTCACAAGACACTCACCCACTGCTCATCCCCAGGCATGTCACCCAACTCCAACCACCCCACAAATAAAAGATAAACAAAAAATAAATGCTTTACAGATATCATTCCTTCATATTCAATTCATACTTGTGCCCTCTGTCTAAATTTATTCCTATTATCTGCCCTCATACTGAGAAAGTTCTCATGATTTAGAAGTATCATCTTCCCATGTAGAGAGGTAAACAGCTTAAGCTTTTAACATCCTTCTCAATTTTTTTCCTGTTTACCTTTTTTGCTTCTCTAGGGTATTGTATTTGAAAGTAAAATTTTCCATTCAGTTCAGGTCTTTTCATCACAAATGCCTGAAAGTCCTCTTTTTCATTGAATTCCAATTTTTTACCCTGAAGGATTATACACAGTTTTGCTGGTCAGGTGATTCTTGGTTGTAATCCCAGTTCCTTTGCCCTCTGGAATAGCAGTAGATGGAAAAGAAAATGTGATTTGAACTATTTGGAGAGAATTTACATAGATTTAAAGGGGTGGAAATGCAGTTGCATGTCATATTATTCTACTGTTAAATAAGTTTCTATTGTTAGATAGAGGTAGCTGGTGGCACAGTGGATAAAGCACTGAACCTGGAGTTGAGAAGATCTCAATTCAAATCTGGCATCAAACGCTTAGTAATTGTGTAACCCTAGGCAAGTCACTTAACTCTTTTTCGGTTTCCTCAACTATAAAATGGGGTAACAATAGCAGCTAATTTACAGGATTATTGTGAGAATCAACTGAGAATATCTGTTTTTTAAAAAAGCACTTAGCATAGTACTTGGTACATAGTAGGTGTTATATAAATGCTTATTCCCTTCCTCCTTTCTCTAATTATTCTTTCCAGAGGAGCTTTCCAGTCAGGGAGAATTTTTGGAAATGAACATGTGTGTATGGTGAGGGAAAGGAAGGGAGGAAGCAGTTAAGAAACAGTATTGGTGTGAGTGATATATACATATTAAGGGGTGGTGGGAAATTAGTTTAAATGTAAAACCAGGTAGTGCTACAGTTCTAGGGTCCCTTAACCAGTCATTTCACATTCTTTTTCAGACCACCTTGGCACAGTAAATTGCTGTCACTTAACAGAAAGAGTCACAGCTGATGAGAAAGACCTTACCAAGGTCAGAATTTTCAAGGTAGAGTGTGGAAGAGAACATATATTTCCTGGTTTCCCATCTTTTAAACCTTGTGGAATATCCATCCTTTTAAGAAAGAACCTATTCTGAACAAAAACCAAAAACCAAACCAAAACATAAACAAAAACAAAAAGGGGGAAGCTAGGTGGCACAGTGGATAAAGGACCCACCCTGCATTCAGGAGGACCTGAGTTCAAATCCGATCTCAGACACCTGACACTTACTAGCTGTGTGAGCCTGGGCAAGTCACTTGACTCTCATTGCCCTGCAAAAAACAAAACAAAACAAACAAACAAACAAACAAAGAACCTATTGTGTTTTAGTTTTTATATGTTTATCTGCCAGCACATTAAGGTGGCACTTTGTAGGAACTTAATCAATAATTATTGATTTGAAAATTGAATTGAACTGAAGGGAATTACTTTATCTGTTTGCTCCATGATTTACCCCTCATTTACAGGCAGAATTCTATCAACTAGCATAGAAAGTCCTGAAAGACATTCCCTGACCTAGACACCAGATAAGTTATCCACAGCTGAGCTCCACTTAATTGCATAATGAAAGAATCAACTGCTTTAAATCACCTTACAAAATCCCAAGCCCTATCATATTTCCTTCCATGTTACCTATACCTGTTAAATGCAGTCCTCATAGAGAAATAATTCACTTGATTGTATTTTTTAAAAAAGCACCCTCTTGGAGTCCTTTAAGTGTTGCAGTTCTCAATTATCTCACCCCAACTCCACTGTGAAGTGATAATTAGGGGCTAAAAGCTAAACCTATTACTGGAGAATTTTCTCCTGACAGCCATTTAATAGCTAATCAGGTGTTAAATCCTGAAATTATGCATTTCTCAGCAGCATGTGGATCACAATAAATTTGAAAAGTTTGAAGTTACCATCTTGTCTTTCACAACTTTGCCCCAACACACTGAAGTTCAGGAATTTCCTAGTTAGGAGCGAATCAAAATGCATGACAAATAATGTGTGCAGTCACATTTGCTTCCATCTCACATATTAGGCAAGGACAAGAGGGATGAGTTCAATAGTGTTTTTCTTCTGATTATAATTTTTACTCTTGTTCCCCTACTTGGAAGGAAACTAGACCATCCCATAACACCTCACCATTTTCCCCCTCCTTATTTTCCCTTCTCTTCTCTAAAGTTATGGGACAAGGGGACAGGTATGGTCAGAGAATGAGACAAACTGATATCTCAGATACTATGGTACATGCATTACTAGGTTATAATTTTTCCTAGTTTTGGTCATTGAGATATTTACATCAAGCAAAACTATAGAGAAAATAGTGAGTATAAACATACAAACAAATAAAAAAGATCTCTATTCATGTATCATACCATGAAGATCTGAGATTTATAATATCAAATGTTTTAGTTGGAGCTGACTCAAAGAGATTTATAAAGATGATTAAAAGATTAAAGATGGAGAGTTTTAAGAATAAGTTAAAGGAACTAGAAATTTTTGGTTTAGGTAAGAGAAGGCTGAAGGATCGTATAATAATTAAATTGAAATAACAATTCTTTATTGAGTGTCAATTAAGTATGTATTGGACTCTTTAATAATAGCCTTCCAATATATGAAGGAATCTTTTACTAAGAAGGATAACAAGTTTGTTTCAACCACCCAGATGATTTCTACCCTTTACATACTCTTCATTTCGGTCAAATGTGACTGACTACTCTCCATGCCCTATTCTTGTCCTCCCTTCTCTGCCTTATCTCTCATTTCCCTTCCTCATAATTTCATCACTACCTAGAATAGTGCTCCTCACTCTCCTCCTATTTCCATTTAATCACATTCTTCCCTTTCGTCAGGCCAAAATGTAAGCATATCCACATCCCCTTTCTCCACCATTTGCCCCCTGAATGTGCTTTGGAGTCTCCTGGACTTTGTTACCATAACTTTCGGGGAATACCCCTCTACCATGCTAGTTCCATTACCAAGAGCTTTCTAGGGACCTCCATTTTGGAAACAGTCCAAGTCCATTCATGCATCATTCTCCTCTCATCTGTGCTTCTGGCTCTCCCAGACTTCACCCTGAAATTTTTCTCATCACATGAAGTCTTCTTACTTTGGTACACAACTCTATTAATGAGAACCCCCTGAGTCTATTGGTGGACTCCTTAGAAAGCATTTATTCTAACTACAAACCCAGACTGATCCTGTTTCATTCACCTCGTAATTATGATTCTGATTTTACCAGACTTTGCTACCATTACCTCTTGACAGTTCTGCCTTCTGACCCTCCTCCTCTTTTCATATCCTTTTTATGTGCTATCTTCTTTCATTAGAAACTAAGCTCCTTGAGGACAGGGACTATCTTCCTTTTTTGATTTCATTTATTTCCCCAGAGATGAGCCCAGTATCTGGCACATAGCAAGTTGTTAACAAAGGCTTGCTGTCTTTCTTTACTGCATGCCTACTCAGCCACCCCAGGGGAAAGTGATCTCTTTCCTCCACAAGTTTCTTTGAGCACTTTGCTTAGACAGCTTCTTTACATTTATCTCTTTATGCCATATCTCACAATTATTTGGGTACTTTAACTTGCCCTTTCCTTCATTCAGTCAAACACTACTGAAGGCAAGATCTATTCTAGCTGTCTTTATTCCCAGTATTTTGAACATAGAAGGCAGTGATAAATGTGTGGTAAATTATTGAAGAGAATAAATCAACCAATAAGGCCCTGCTGTGGACCAGGTACTGAGCAAGACATAGTATTAAAAGGTAACAAACTAAAGTTAGGTAAGATATGACAATAAGAGTTGTGAATTATGAGAATGGGATGCTAGAAGGAAGATAGGGTCTCTCCTCCTGTAGAATAAATCAAGATATTCATTGATTATTTGCTATGTGTATAATATACATAAATATATAATAATATATTTATATTACTATATAATAATATATAATAGTCTTTTTAAAAAGGTGGCATTTTTTCTGAGATGATTTAAGGGTAGGTAATGGCCTCTTAAGAGCATGGCCAAGCCACTCATTCTATGAGTGCTGTGCTTTCTAGGACTATTTGTGATTTGGGTTTTCTATTCTATAATGTATCCTTGGTCCAATGAGAAGTCACTAAATTAATTGGCATATTTTCTCAGATCAATACTTGTGTGGATTGAATTATTGTTGCCCTTTTGTGTTTTGAGATCATATAAGGTAAAAAGCAAAATCAACTTTAACATAACACTTGGTTTCCAGAGGTTCTTACACAATCCTGAAACCTATTTCACTATGGCTTGGACACTTCACCGTTTCTTTTTCTTTGTCAGACTTAGAAATTTTTACGTCACCTTACAATCTCCCAGGTTTCCCAGTGTGTTGTTTTGGCTCACTAGCTATCCAAAACTAATCCAAAGGTCTCACCAATGTCAATAGACCACACCAAAGATGCAAGAATGAAAAATGAAGTCAGAAAAGCAAGGAAAATAATAAGTAATTGAATCAGCTTGTAAACATTCTTTGAACCCATACTCATAATCAGTACCATGGTCTACACTCACAGGGGAATTATATTTAAATTTTCTTAAATGGGGGCAGCTAGGTGGCACAGTGGATAAAGCACCAGCTCTGGATTCAGGAGGACCTGAGTTCAAATCCGGCCTCAGACACTTGGCCCTTACTAGCTGTGTGATCCTGGGAAAGTCACTTAATCCTCATTGCCCCCCCCCCCACATCCACACACACAAAATCTTAAATAACTCTGCACCTCCACCATAGTGGATGGGCACCATTATTTCAGACTCATGGTGTTTGTAGTGAAGCCTGGGGTTCAATGTTCTGTGCCTCTTAAGGTTCTTTCCCTTCATTCTCAGGGAGGCAAGCTAGAGCTCTTGTAATTATGCAGAACTCATCATGCCATGGGCAGGCTGGGCTGTGCATACCTCCTGTCTTCTCTGCCTGCTCTGCTCCTGACTTCTCCCACCCATTAGTTAATTAGTTCCCATGACTACATGAAGCAAAAGTTTAGTTATCTCTATTCTCTATCTTCCTATTATGTCTCTCCTTCAGGTTCATGTAGCCTTCCCTCTATCTGCTTCCCATGGATGAAATTTTCTTTAGGTCCTATCTACCTGCCATATTCCATGCTCAAGGATATGGCCACCTTGTGACCCAGAGCTTTCTCAAAGAACAGTAGCTCTGCCCATGTCTTAGCCCTAAGATTAATGCAGTCAACCTACAGAGCTAGGTGACAGTGTACAGAATGTTGGACTTATTATCAGGAAGACCTGAGTTCAAATTCTGCCTTAGACACTGTGTGACCAGGGGGAAGTCACTTAACTCCTCTCATCCTTGGTTTCCTCATTTACTTTTTCACACTTATTTATAATTTTATTTTCCCCAATTAC
Source organism: Dromiciops gliroides (assembly GCF_019393635.1). Lineage (NCBI taxonomy): Eukaryota > Metazoa > Chordata > Mammalia > Microbiotheria > Microbiotheriidae > Dromiciops > Dromiciops gliroides. The sequence continues at coordinate 578,868,898 of NC_057861.1, forward strand.
ATGTAAAAACAATTCTAATGTCCATTTAAAAAAAATTGTTTTCCAAATTCTCTTCTTCCCTCCCTCTCCACCTCCTTTTAAGAACTCAACCAATTCAATATAAGTTATATATGTGTAGTCATGCAAAACATTTCCATATTAGTTAGGTTGTGAAACAAAACAGACAAAAAAAACTTAAGAAAAAGAAACTAAAAAAATATGCTTCAATTTGTATTTAGACACCAGGAGTTCTTTCTCTGGAGATGGATTACATTTTTCATATGTCCTTCAGAGTTGTCTTGGATCATTGTGTTGCTGAGAATAGATAAGTCATTCACAGCTTATTATCTTATAATATTGCTGTTACTTTTATACAGTACATTTCACTTTGCATCAGTTCATGTAAGTCTTTCCAGGTTTTCCTGAGAGCATCCTGCTCATCATTTCTTATAGCACAATAGTGTTCCATCATAATCTCATCCCACAATTTGTTCAGCCATTCCCCAGTTGATGGCTATCTTCTCAATTTTGAATTCTTTGCACCAGAAAAGGGTTGCCATAAATATTTTTGTACATATAGCTCCTTTAACTTTGGTTTTTATCTCTTTTTTGGATAGTGACCTAGTAGTGGTATTACTAGGTCAAAGAGTATGGCTGGTTTTATAGCCCTTTGGAAATAGTTCCAAATTGTTCTACAGAATGTTTGAATCAGTTTACCACTCCACCAACAGTTTATTAATGCCCCATTTCCCCCATATCCCCTATAACATTTTAAATTTTCCTCTGCTGTCCTATTATCCAATCTAATAGATATGAGATAGTACCCCAGAATTATTTTGACTTGCATCTTTCTAATCAATAATGACTTAGAGCATTTTTTCATATGGCTATAGATAGCTTTGATTATTTCATCTGAAAACTCTTCATATTTTTGATTACCCATTTATCAATCAGGTAATGGTTCTTATTTTAACAAATTTGACTCAGTTCTCTATGTTTCAGAAGTGAAGCCTTTGTGAAATAAACTTACTTCAAAATTTTTTCCATAGTTACTATTGCTAACAGTATTTCCCTCTATCTTATTCCATCTCCATATCATTTACTCTATTCTCTATTTTCTTTTGCCCATTCCCTCCTCCAAAGCTTCTGAGTGCCCCTTCCCCCAATCTGTACTCCCTTCTTTCACCTTTCCCCTCCTTATCCCCTTCTCCTCCTACTTTCCTGCAGAGTAAAATAGGTTACTATACTCAACTGAGTATGTATGTTATTCCCTCTTTGAACCAATTCTGATGAGAGTAAGGTTTACTCACTCCACAGAACTTCCCCCATCTTCCCTTCTACTATATAAGCTTTTTCATGCTTCTTTTATGTGAGATGCTTTACTCCATTCTACCTCTCCCTTTCCCTTTCTCTCAATGCACTCCTCTCTCACTCATTAATTTTATTTTTTAAAGACATCATCCATTCATATTCAACTCACATTTGTGCCCTCTGTCTAAATATCTAGCTCTCCTATTAATGAGAATGTTCTTATGAGTTACAAGTATCATCTTCCTGTGTAGGAATGTAAACAGTTTAACCTTTTAATATCCTTTATGATTTCTTTTTCCTGTTTACCTTTTTATGTTTCTCTAGTGTATTATACTTGAAAGTCAAATTTTCTATTTAGTTCAGGTCTTTTCATCAAGAATGCCTGAAAATTCTCTCTTTCATTGAATTTCCATTTTTTCCCCTGAAGGATTATAATTCGTTTTGCTGGGTAGGTTATTCTTGGTTGCCCTCTGGAATATCATATTCCAAGCCTTCTGATGTTTTAATGTAGAAGCTGCTAAAACTTGTGTGATCCTGAACGTGACTCAATAATACTTGAATTGTTTCTTTCTGGCTGCTTGCAATATTTTCCCCTTGACCTGGGAGCTCTGGAATTTAACTATAATCTTCCTTGGGAATTTTCATTTTAGCATCTCTTTCAGGAGGTGATCAGTGAATTCTTTCCTTTCTATGTTATCTTCTGGTTGGAATATCAGGGCAATTTTCCCTGACAATTTACTGAAAGATGATGTCTAAGCTCTTTTGATCATGGCTTTCAGGTAGTCCAATAATTTTCAAATGATCTCTCCTGGACCTATTTTCCAAGTCAGTTGTTTTTCCAATGAGCTATTTTCACATTGCCTTCTATTTTTTTCATCCTTTTGGTTTTGTTTTATTGCTTCTTGATTTCTTATAAAGTCATTAGCTTCCATTTGCTCCATCCTAATTATTAAGGAGTTATTTCCTTCAGAGAGCTTTTGTATCTCTTCCTTTTGGCTAATTCAACTTTACAAGGTATTCTTTTCTTCATTGGCGTTTTGTACCTCTTTTACCATTTGGCCTAGTCTGTTTTTTAAGATGGTATTTTCTTCAGTATTTTTTTATGCCTCCTTTACCAAGCTGTTGACTTTTTCCATGATTTTCTTGCATCACTTTCATTTCTCTTTTCATTTTTTCCTCTACGTTTTCTATTTTATTTTCAAAGTCCTTTTTGAGTTCTTCTATAGGAAGCTTTAGATGTAGGAGTTTTGGCTTTGTTATCTTCTTCTGAGGGTGTATTTTGATCTTCTTTGTTACCATGTTAACTTTCTAGGGTCAGCATTTTTTTGTTTGCTCTTTTTTCCCAACTTATTTTTTGATTTTTAACTCTTTGTCAAAGTGGAGCACTGCTTCCATGGTGGAGCTGCTCACTGTCACAAGCTTCAGAGGGTTTATGCAGCTGTTTTCAGAGATACTTCTAGGAATTTGTAAGTTTTTAGTTCTTCTAAGGTGGTATGATTTAAAGAGAGGTGTGTTTACTACTCTATTGGACTATGCTCTGGTCTGCAAGCAACCACAGGCCTGCTTATCTGCCCTGGAACTATGAACAGAATCCTGCTCCACTTTGGCTTATATTCCTCCCCTTCCTGGGACTGCCATCCAATATTGTGACCTGGATCTGAGTATGGGCAAAAATCTGAGTGCTAGCAAAGAGACCCCTGTAATCTCGTTCTGACCAATTCTTTTACCCCCTTATAGTCTGTAGGCTGAGTTCCAGAAACAATTGCTGTTGCTGCTGCTGCTGACTTAGAGGCTCCTAAAGCTAGGAGCGGGGCTGGGTTTGTGCTGGGTCTGGGTCTGTACTGGGGCTGAGTCTGTGTTAGTGTGGCCTGTGCTGGGCTGCGCTCCACTCTCACCAGAGTATAACACACTTTTTCTGCAGACCTTCTAAGTTGTCTTCAGCTGGGAAAAGATTTCACCCTGTCTTTTTGTGGGTTCTGATGCTCCAGGAATTCTTTTATGGCATTATTTGAAGGTATTTGGAGGGATGTTGGGGGGAGCTCAGGTAAGTCACTATCTTACCCCACCATCTTGGCTCTGACCCCTTAATAGTTTCCTCATTTGTAAAATGAAGTTAATAATATCACCTATTTAGTAGCACTGTTATGAGAATGAAATAATTTGGCATGTGTAAACGCTTTGCAAACCTTAAAGCACTATATAAATGCTAGCATTTTATTGTTATCTATTGGAGGGTAGGGACAATCTCTGACCCTCTAACATTAATCTAGTGATGATTTTCTTATAAAGGATAGATAGGTTCTCACATATTTGGACATATAGCCATTGTCTAATTGTCTATCCTTTTAACGACATTCACTGTAATTATTCTTTTCCCAAAACTCAACAGGGAACAGAAATTAACGGGTAGCCTGGTGAGATGCTGAAGGTACTCTCTAAAAATCACTATAACATTTGACCTTAAACTATGTTTTCAAGCAATAGTAGACTCTCATCTCTTCCAAACTGGTTTATCTGCCCCAGCCCATATAGCTCACACCTAGCACTTCTAAAGCATTTACATGACATAATGTCTCATAGCTTATTCTCATTTTTTTTTCTTTTTTACATCAGGAAAATAAACAGTGAGCCAGACTGTCCAAGTAAAGGTTAATAGTCAGAGCATGATTTAGAGCTGAGAATTCAGAATGAGTTGGCTCTATTATGCTGAGGTATTATAGGGTTGCTTAGAACAAGGTTGGCTCATCATCACTAATACATACGTGTTACAACACATAGAATTGGTGAAAAGGATTAGAAAGCTGTAGCCCTCGTTTCAAATTCCTGGGGGTTGGCTGGCTTAAATCACAGAGCTTTGACATCAAGCAAATGGAGTTTCTGTGGCTGAACAATAATTTGGGCCTGGAGGTATTTGAGTCATGCAAGTTAATAAAACACACAGACACACACACACATACTTATACACAGAGATGCCTACAACTTTTCTTAGATTAGCCATTATAAAGGAACTCTTATAATCACACAGTTACTACAATTACTTACCCTCCACCCTGAAGAGATCTTCAGTAACTGCAATTGTCTTGAAATGTTTGTACTTGCTTATTTCATATCATGCATGCTGACCAGCAGGACTAGAATTTCAAACTCTAAACCAATGAGATCCCCAAAGTGCGTGGTTCATTGTGGGGTGAGAAAAGGGAGGAGATTTTGGGGAAGTTAGGGTAAGGGAGAGGGAGTGTGATGGAGGAACTATGAGCAAAACAATAGCTCCTGGCCACTGTAAATAAGATGAAATTAATTAATGAATATACAAAAAAAAATTAAGCACTTTCTAGGTACAAAGCACTCTACCAAAATGCAAGGAGTACAAAAAGAAATGTACAACAGTCCCTGCTCTGAAGGAGATCACATTCTAATGTGTATAAGATAGTAAGCTGGTTGCTTAATATAGGAGTTAGATTTTAGGAGCATGGGGTCAGTGATACAGAGTTTGAAAGGACCCATGAAGTTATCTAGTCCAATCTTCTCATTTTTTTAAATGGGAAGATTGAGACTGAGGAAGTTCAAAAGACTTGCTCAAAGTCACTGAAGTAGTATCAAAGATAAGATTTAATCTCAGCCCATGTTCTTTCCACTGTACACAGTTTAGGGAGGACATAGATTTCTTCACCCCTTGCACTGTGACTTCTGATTACTATATAGCCCCGCACTGCACACTGGAGACCCCCAGCTTTTACTATCTACCCTACAGTTGAATCCTCCTATTTGTATTGCCTCATCTTATTGGAATATGTGTGGTCCTTGGGAACAGAACTCTCTTATTTAATAAATGTTTTTTCCTTCATTCATTCAATCTGACACTACCACTCTATAAAAACTTTTCTCGCCAAGGTTACCAACAATCTTTTAGTTGCCTTAGCCAATAATCTACTCTCAGACCTTGTCCTTCTTGATCTTTTAGTAGTTTTGAACAATGTTGGCTCCTCCCTCCTTCTATTTGCTCCCTTTCCATAACTTCCATAGCACTACTCTCTCCAGATTCACCTCTACCATTTCTTTTTGGCCTTTTCGACTAGTTGATTTTTTCTCCTTCAATTCTCCTACCCTGTGTGCTTATATTCTAAAAAATTTCCCCGTAGGTCAATTTTCTTCTTTCTCTTTTTCTTTAATTTATCCAAGTCCATGATTTCAGTTAACACCTGGAGTCAGTCCTAATCTCTTTCTGAGCTCTGATTATATATTTCCAACTGTCTTATGGACAAATGTAATTTATAGACACCTGAAATTTGATATGTTTAAAACTTAGCTTATCGTGTTCCCCCATAGACTTGCTCCTTCTCCAAGGATTTTTATATCATAGGAGCATAGTTTGAGAGTTAAAAGTGTCCTAATCAAATCCATTGTTTTCATTTTACAGATGAAGAAATTAGGCTTTTAGGTTAGATGACTGATTTAACCAATATCACACAAACAGTAATTGGTAGAGTTAGGATTAAGATCAGGCTCTCTGAGATAATGATGAAAAATACTATCCAACTCCTTTGGGAGAACTGATGAATTCTGAGTGCAATGTGAAGCAAACTTTTTTTTCTTTTAACTTTAACTCTGTGTGTGTGTGTGTGTGTGTGTGTGTTTCCTATTAGGGGATAATTAGGAACTCAAAATTAAAAATAATTAATGTTAAATTTTTATGTGTAATTGGGAAAATTTAATGAAATTGATATATCTGCAATACATATGTACATAGATACACTCACACATGTATGTATGCATGTGTTTATATGTGTGTATTATCAACAGGCAATTACAATGTCATATAACTTATGTGAAAACTAGATTTATTACATAATAAATTAACATGCATGGGAGCCCAAAAGATTCTCTATTTTACATATGATCAGGTCCACTGACTCCAAATTTTACATATTTTTCATTGTACCATGTTGTGCCCTGCTGAGCCTCAATTTTCTTGCTCATAAAATAGGGGTAAATACAGCATCTGATCCAAAGTGTTATTGTGGGGATTACATGAGATAATGTATGTAAAAGAAGACTCGAGATTAAATCCAGCCTATTACAATGGGTATCACCTAACCTCTCTCTGCCTCAATTTCATCATTTGAAGAAGAGCGGCAATAATAGTACCCACCTTCCAGAGTTGATGTGAGGAAAAATGAGATAATATTTGTAAAGTGTTTTATTTTATTTATTTATTTTTATATAATTTTGGGGGGGTAAGGCAATTGGGGTTAAGTGACTTGGCCAGGGTCACACAGCTAGTAAGTGTTAAGTGTCTGAGGCCAGATTTGAACTCAGGTCCTCCAAAATCCAGGGCCGGTGCTTTATCCACTGTGCTTTACAGCATTTTATAAATTTTCAAGAGGACCCAGAGTCAGGAAGATCTGAATTCCAATCTGACCTTAGACATTTAGTAATTGTGTGACCCTGGCCAAGTCACTTAATCTCTGTTTGCCTTAGTTCACTGGAGAAGGAAATGGCAAACCACTCTAGTATCTTTGCCAAGAAAACCCCATGGACAGTCTGTTCCACAGGGTCACAAAGAGCAGACATGACTAAAAGTAACAAGAAGTGACTTGAGATGATGTCTTCCCAACATGACTTTATATTACTACCCTTCATAACTTCAAAGTACCAGACAAACTAACCAGTTTGTCAGTGACTTTGGACAAGTCATTTAACCCTGTTTGCTTCAGTTTCCTCATCTGTAAAATAAGCTGGAAAGGGAAATGGCAAACTGCTTCAATGTCTTTACCAAGAAAACAGGAAAGGGGCCATGAAGAGTCAGACACATCTGAAAAGCAACTAAATAACAACAAGAAAAAGCTATATAAAAGCTAGCTATTATCACTACCTTTATTGTTGTTCTAGTTATAATTATTATTTTTAAATTTTTTTCTAATTACATGTAAAACCAATTTTAACACTTTTTAAAAAAATTTTGATTTCCAAATTCTCTACCTTCTTTCATCTTTCCCCTTCCCTGAGACAGCAAGTGATTATAGGTTATACGTGTGCAATTATGCAAAACATATTTCTACGTTGGTCATGTTGTGAAAGAAAATACAGGCCAAAAATAAACATGAAAAAATAAAGTGAATAATAGTATGCTTCAATTTACATTCGGACTCCATCAGTTCTTTCTCTGAACTTGGATAGCATTTTTCATCATGAGTCCTTTGTAATTATCTTGGCTCATTGTATTGTTGAGAATAGCTAAGTCATTCAAAGTGGATTATCATAAAATATTGCTGTTATTGTGTACAATGTTCTCCTGGTTCTGTTCACTTCACTCTGCATCAGTTTGTGTAAGTCTTTCCAGATTTTTTTGGAAGCATCTTGCTCATCATTTCTTATAACACAATAGTATTCCATTACAATCACATACCACAATTTGTTCATCCAATTGATGGGCATCCCCTCTATTTTCAATTCTTTGCTACCACAAAAAGAGCTACTATAAATCTTTTTGTACAAATAGGTTCTTTCCCATTATATTTTATCCTTATGATATAGACCTAGTACAGGGTATACCAAAAGTCATGAAGGGGTCTGATGTTTTAAAAACTTTTTGAAAATTATTTTTTCTTTATTTTTCACCATTTATGAGATTTGATTTTTCACATATAATGTAAATTCACTTCCTATATATATACTGTACATGATGCTATGTTATTGTATTAAAAATAAAAATAAAAAAAAATAAAAAATGCTATGGTATTATAAAAATATGGTATTATAAATTAAAAAATAAAAGATGTATTAAATATTCATTATTTTCGGTACACTTTGTAGTACTAGGCCAGAGGGTATGTACTGCTTTATAGCTCTTTTGGCCTAGTTCCAAATTCTTTTCCAGAATCGTTGGACTCGTTCACAATTCCAATAGTGAGTGTTTAACAACCAACCTCCAAGTTTTTTTAATTTGTATTTCTCTAATCAATAGTGATTTAGAGCTTTTTTTATATGACTAGAAATAGCTTTGGCTTCTTCATCTAAAAAATTGCCTTTTCACTTTGTTTGACATTGTTTGACTATTTATCAATTGGGAAATGACTTGTATTCCTATAAAGTTGACTCCATTGTCTATCAGAGATAATTTCTGTAAAAATTTCCCCAGCTTTCTATCTTCCTTATAATCTTGGCTTCATTATTTTCATTTGTGCAAAACCTTTTTAAATTTAATATAATCAAAATCATACATTTTATATTTATAATGTTTTCTATCACTTGTTAGGTCACAAATCCTTCCCTTATCCATACATCTGATGGATAAACATGCTCTCCTAATTTACTTGTGATATCACCCTTCATGTCTAAATTATTTTGCACATTTTGATTTTATCTTGTTATACATTGTAAAACATTCGTCTGTACCTAGTTTCTGCAAAACTGTTTTTGGTTTTCCCAACAATTTTTGTCAAATAGTGAGTTCTTGACCCAAAAGCTTAGATCTTTGGATTTATCAAACAGCAGATTGCTATAGTCATTTCCTATCACGTCTTATGTACCTAACTTGTTCCACATAGCCAGTACCAGATTGTTTTGATGAGTACTGCTTTATAATACAGTTGAGATCTGGTATGGCTAGGCCACCTTCCATTACATTTTTTTCATGAATTCCCATGAGATTCTTAACCATTTTTTTCTTCCAGATGATTTTTTAAATTATTTTTCTAGCTTTATGAAATATGTTTTGGTAGTTTGATTGGTATGGTATGAATAAGTAAATTAATTTAGTTAGAATTATTGTTTTTATTATTGGCTTGGCCTAGCCATGAGCAATAAATATTTTTCCCAATTGTTCATATCTGACTATTTGCATGAAAAGTGTTCCGTAATTGTGTCTATATAGTTTCTGGGTTGCTCTTGTCAGTTATTTTAAATGGAATTTCTCTTTTTATATCTTCTTGTCAAATTTTTTTTAGTAACATATAGAAATGCTAATAATTTATATGGGTTTATTTTATATCCTGCAACTTTGCTAAAGTTTTTAATTATTTCAACTAGTTTTGTAATTGATTCTCTTAAGTATGTCATCATATCATCTGCAGAATGATAATTTGTTTCCTCAATGCTACTCTAATTCCTTCAATATCTTTTTCTTCTCTTATAGCTATAGATAGTATTTCTAATATAATATTGAATAATAGTGGTAATAATGGTCATCTTTGCTTCACCCCTGATCTTATTGGTAAGGCTTCTACCTTACTCCCATTATAAATAATGCTTCCTGGAGGTTTTAGATAGATGCAGCTTATTATTTTTGTTTGTCTGTTTTTGTGACTTGCCTAGGGTCACACAGCTAGTAAGTGTCAAGTGTCTGAGGCCAGATTTGAACTCAGTTCTTCCTGAATCCAGGGCCAGTGGTCTATCCACTGTGTCACCTAGCTGCCTGCAATGCTACTTATTATTTAAAGAAGGCTCCATTTATGAGTGTTTTTTTAATAGGATGGATGTTATATTTTTTCAAAAGCTTTTTTTCCCCATCTATTGAGATAATATATAATTTCTGATGATTTTATTGTCAATAAGGTCAATTATGCTGACATTTTTTCTAATATTTAACTTGCCCTATATTTCTGGTATAAATCCCATCTGGTCATTGTGTATGATCTTTGTGACATATTGCTATAATCTCTTTGCTGGTTTTTTATTTAAAATTTTTGCATCAGTATTCATTAGGGAAATCGGTTTTCTTTGTGTGTGATCTTTCTGGGTCAGGTGTCAGTGCCATATTTGTGTCATAATAGAAATTTGGAAAGACTTTGCACATTTTTCTAAATAGTTTATATAGTATTTAAATTAGTTGTTCTTTAAATGTTTGTTGGAATACATTTGTGAATCTATCTGGTCCTGGGAATTATTTTCTTAGGGAACTCACTGATGACTTGTTCAATTCCTTTTTCTAAGATAGGAATATTTAAGTATTCTATTTTTCTCCTCTTGCAATCTGGGCAATTTATATTTTTGAAAATATGTATGCATTTCATACAGATTTATTGGCATATAATTTGGCAAAATAGCTCCTAATAATTGCTTTAGTTTTATTTTAATTGACGGTGAATTCAGTCTTTTCATTTTTGAAATGGGTAATTTGGTTTTCTTCTTTATTTTTTCATCAAATTAACCAAGAAGTTGTCTATTTTACTGTTTGGTTTTTTATAAAACCTAGCTTTATTTATTAATTCAATGGTTTTCTTCCTTTCAATTTAATTATTTTCAGGATTTCCAATTTGGTGTTTAACTGGAGATTTTTAATTTGTTCTGTTTCTAAGTTTTTTAGTTGCTTGCCCAAAATAATTAATAATAATCTGCTCTTTATTTTATTGATGTGTTTAGAGATATAAATTTCCCCCTTAATACTTTTGTCTGCATCCCATAAATTTTGATGTATTGTCTCATTGTTGTCTTTCTGTTTAATTAAATTATTTCTCTTATTTGTTCTTTGACCTGCTCATTCTTTAGGATGAGAATATTTAGTTTCCATTTAATTTTTAATCCATCTTTCCACAGCGATTGTTACTGCTTTATGATCTGAAAATGATGCATTTGCTCTTTCTTCTTTTCTGCATTCGGTTATGTGGTTTCCAAGCATTATTAGATGATCTATTTTTGTGCATATGCCATGTACTACAGAGAAAAAGGTATATTCCTTTCTATTCCCATTCAATTTTCTCCAGGGGTCTATCATTTACCTTTTCTAAAATTCTATTCATTTCTTCAACTTCTTCCTTGTTTAATTTTTGGTTACATAGATTTAGTTCTGAAAAAGGGGAAATTGAGTTGCCCCATTAGAATGGTTTTACTGTCTATTTCCTCCTGCAACTCATTTAGCTTTTCATTTAAGAATTTGGATACTATACCATGTGGCATGCATATATTTAGTACTGATATTACTTCATTATCTATCGCATCTTTGAGCAAAATGTAGTTTCTGTACTTAACTCTTTTAATGAAATTTATTTTTCCTTTTCCTTTGTCTGAAATCCTGATTGCTACCCCTGCTATTTTTCCCCTGAAAGTGAAGCATAATAGACTCTATTTACTTTCACTTTACTTTTACTCTGTTTCCGTCTCTCTCTTTCAAGTGGTATAAACAACATATCATAGGATTCTGGTTTTAATCTAATCTGATATCCAATTCTGATTTATGAGTGAGTTCATTCCATTCATATTCACAGTTATGATTACTAACTTTATTTTTGTCCATCTTGCTTTCTCCCACTATTTCTCTGTCTGTCTCTCTGTCTCTGTCTGTCTCTATCTCTGTCTCTCTCTCCCCATTCACCCTGTACCTCCTCAAAATTGTTTTGCTTTTGACCACCACTTCCCCCAATCTACTTTCCCTCCTATTACTTCCCCTTCTTTTATCCCCCTCTCCTCCTATTTCCCTGCAGGATGAGATAGATTGCTATACTCAATTAAGTATATATGTTATTCCATCTTTGAACTAATTCTGTTGAGAACAAAGTTCCAGCATTGCCAACTACTCACTTATCATTCCCTCCACAATAAAAGTTCTTTAGCTTATATTTAACATGAAATAATTTATCCCATTGTACCTCTCCCTTCCCCTTTCTCATATTACATCCCTCCAACTTACCCTCTAATTTGATTTTTCTGGATATCATCCCATCATAGGTGAGTCACACACATGCTCTATGTCTACGTACACTCCTTCTTACTGCCCTGATAAAGAAAAATTTCTTAGGTGTTTCAAGTATCATCTTCCCATGAAGAAAAAATTCCTTAAAATTTAGAATTGAGCAAATGGAACCCAATGACTTTATGAGAAATCAAGAAACAATAAATCTAAACCAAAAGAAAGAAAAACCTAGAAAACAATGTGAAATGTCTCACTGGAAAAACAATTGACTTGAAAAATAAATCCAGGAGAGAAAATTTTTATCCTTCATAATTTCTTGTTTAGGCTCTTTTTTGATCATAGCTTTCAGGAAGTCTAACTGCCCTGATATTCTAGAATCAGAGGATAAAGAGAATTGAAAGAATCCAACAATCAGCTCCTGAAAGAGATCCCAAAATGACAACTCCCAGGAATATTATAGCCAAATTTCAGAGCTCCCAAGAAAAAGAGAAAATATTTCAAGCAGCCATAAAGAAATAATTCAAGTATCACAGAGCCATAGTCAGGATAGCACAATAATTAGTAGCTTCTACATTAAAATATCTGAGGGCTTGGAATATGATATTTCAGAGGGAAAAGGAACTGGGAATACAACCAGGAATCAACTACCCAGCAAAACTTCCTTCAGGGGAAAAATGGGATTTCAATGAAAGAGAGCACTTTCAGGTATTCGTGATGAAAAGTCCTGAACTGAATAGAAAATTTTACTTTAAAATAAAAGACTGAAGAGAAGCATAAAAAGATAAACAGGACAGAGAAAACATAAGGGTCCTAATAAGGTTAAACTGTTTACATTCCTACATGTGAAGATGATACTTGTAATTCATAAGAACTTTCTCATTATTGGGGCAGTTGGAAAAAAGTACATATAGCTAGAGGGCACAGGTGTGAGTTGAATATGAAGGGATAATATCTAGAAACAATAAAATTAAGTGGTAAAGAGAGTACACTGGGAGAAAGGGAAATGGAGTAGAATGGGGTAAATTAGCTCACAGAAAAGAGGCAAGAAAAAGCTTTTACAAAGGATGGAAAATGGGGGAAGAAAGGAGGAGTGAGTGAACCTTACTCTTATCAGAATTGTCTCAAAGAGGGAAAAACATACACACACAGTTGAGTATAGAAATCTTTCTTACCCTGAAGGAAAGTAGGAGGGAAAGTAGATAAGAAAAGGGGAGGTAATAGAAGGGAGGGCAGATTAAGGGAGGGGATAGTCAGAAGTAAAACACTTTTGAGGAGGGACAGGGTGAAAGGTGAGAGAGAATAGAATAAACAGGGGTTGGGGTTAAGTATAAAGGGAAACACAGAAATAGTAATTGTGAAAAAATAGAAACAAGTTTCTCTGAATATAAATCATTCCCCAATTAGTAAATAATCAAAAATTTGAACAGTTTTCAGATGAAGTAATCAAAGTTATTCATAGCCATATGGAAAAATGCTCTAACTCACCACTTATTGATGAGATAAAAATCAAAACAATTCTGAGGTACTACCTCATACTTAACAGATCGCCTAATAGGACAGAAGAGAAAAATGAGAAATATTGGCAGGGATGTGGGGGAAATGAGCCATAAATCACCATTGCTGGAGTTGTAAACTGACTCAACCATTCTGTAGAGCAATTTGGAACTATGACCAAAAGGCTATAATACCATGAATATTTTTTGACATAGCAATACCACTATTAGGTATCAATCCAAAAAGAGATTAAAACAAAAAGGAAAAGTACATATATATATATATATGCTTATCAATTGTGGAATGGCTGAACAAATTGTAGCGTGTGATTATGACAGAATACTATTGTTCTATAAGAAACAATGAGTAGGATCCTCTCAGAAACCTGAGAAGACTTACATGAGCAGTTGCAAAGTGAAATATACCGTGTACAAAGTAACAGCAATATTGTAAGATGATCAGCTGCAAATATCTTAGCAATACAATGATCCAAGACAACTCAGAAGGACTTATTATGAAAAATGCTATCCATCCCCAGAGAAAGAACTGATGGCATCTGAATAGAGATTTGAAGCATAGTTTTTTCTTTATTTTTCTTGGGTCTTTTTGTTCTTTTACAACATGACTAATATGGAAATGTTTTGCATGACTACACATATATAACATATATCAAATTGCTTTCATTCCCAATGTAGGGGAAAGGAGTGAAGAAGGGAGATAATTTGGAATTCAAAAGTTTTAAAAATGAATGCTTAAAATTATTTTTACATGTAATTGGGGGAAAAACAAAATACTAAGTAATCCTAGCTCCTTTACCTTCTGAAATATCATATTCCAAGTCTTTTGACCATTTAAGGTAGACGCTGCTAAATCTTGTGTTATCCTGACTGTAGCTTCATGATATTTGAATTGTTTCTTTCATGTAATATTTGACCTAGGAGTTCTGGAATTTAGCTATAATGTTCATGAAAGTTTTCATTTTGCGATCTTTTTCAGGATTCATTCATGGAATCTTTCAATTTCTATTTTACCTTCAGGTTGGAGGATATCAGGGCAATTTTCCTTGATGATTTCTTCTAATATGATGTCTAAACACTTTTTTTATCATAGCTTTCAGGTAGTCCAAGGATTCTTAAATTATCTCCTTAATCTATTTTTCAGGTCAGTTTTTTATGAGATATTTAACATTTTCTTTTATTTTTTAATTCTTCTGATTCTGCTTTATTGTTTTTTGATGTATTGTAGAGTCATTAGATTCTTTCTTTCTTTCTTTCTTTCTTTCTTTCTTTCTTTCTTTCTTTCTTTCTTTCTTTCTTTCTTTCTTTCTTTCTTTCTTTCTTTTTAAAGTGGGGCAATGAGGGTTAAGAAACTTGCCCAGAGTCACAGAGCTAGTAAGTGTCAAGTGTCTGAGGCCAGATTTGAACTCAGGTCCTCCTGAATCCAGGTCCGATGCTTTATCCACTGTCCCACCCATCTGCCCCCCCCCCACCCCGAGTCATTAGATTCTAATTGTCTAATTCTAATTTTTAAGGAATTATTTTCTTCAGTGATCTTTGGTGCCTCCTTTCCCTTTTGGTTAATTCTACTTTTTAATGAGTTCTTTTCTTGCTCTTTTCCCATTTGGTCAATTCTGCTTTTGAAAGAATTCTCTTCAGTGGATTTTTTTTTTTTTGGTTTCTTTTACCATTTAACCTATTTTAAGCTGTTGGTTTTTTTCAACATTTCTGTAGCTCCTTTATTAAGCTGTTGACTCTTAAATCACTTTTATTTCTTTTCTACATTTTTCTGTGCTTCTCTTATTAAATTAAAAAAATCCTTTTTCAGGGGGCAGCTAGGTGGTGCAGTGGATAAAGCACCGGCCCTAGATTCAGGAGTACCTGAGTTCAAATCCAGCCTCAGACACTTGACACTTACTAGCTCTATGTCCCTGGGCAAGTCTCTTAACCCCCATTGCCCTGAAAACAAAACAAACAAAAAAAAATCCTTTTTCAGCTCCTTTAGGACTGGAGACTAATTTCCTTTTTTGAGGTTTTACATGTGCCTGCTTTGAACTCATTGTCTTTTGAGTTTGTGTTTTGATTTTCCCCGTCACCATAACTTTCTATGGTTAGTTTTTTATGTTTACTCATTTTCCAGACTTTTTCTTGATTTTTGACTTTATTATAAAGTTGGATTCTGTTCCAGGAATTGAAGGTTCACTGTTATGAGCTTCAGAGATTTTTTTTTTTGTGTGTTGCCATGTTCAGAGCTAGTTCTGGGGATCTATAAGTTTCTGAGATGGTATGATTTAAGTAGAAGTGTGGTCAGTCCCCTCCTGGCCTATCTCTGCTCCTGCTAGTCTTCCTCTTTGTCTTGGGTCTATAACCCAGAACTATGTATGGGCAACGTAATAGAGTCTGCACCCAGTGCCAACAAAGGATTTCCTATAATTTCCTTCTGACCAATCCTCCAACCCTTTTGCTTTCTATGAGCTGAGAGCTCTGAAAGCCACCGCTGCCCCCAAAATCTGCTGCTGGCTTGCACTGAATTCCTCTCTTGCCTCAGTGAGACAGACCTTTCTTGCTGAATTTCTAAATTGTCTTGGAATAGAAATTTTTTTCATTCCATCCTTTTCTTGGTTCTACTGCTCTAGAATTCATTTTGAGGTACAATTTTTTGTTTGTTTTGTTTGTTTGTTTTTTGGTGGGGCAATGAGGGTTAAGTGGCTTGCTCAGGGTCATACAGTTAGTAAGTGTCAAGTGTCTGAGGCCAGATTCGCACTCAGGTCCTCCTGAATCCAAGGCCGGTGCTTTATCCACTGTGCCACTTAGCTGCCCTGTTGAGGTATAATTTTAATGTTGTTTGAAGGGGAATTTGGGAGAGCTTAGGCGATTTCCTTCCTATATGTCACCATATTGGCTCCATCCCCCCCAGCATTATTATCATCAGAAGACACTGAAGACCTTGCTTCATGTGTTTAAGTCTTGTTTCCTCAATAAGACTATAAAATGCTTGAGGAAAGGAACTGAGGCATCCATTTCTCTTGCTAAACCTTAGTGCTCAAGTAGCATTAATAAACACCTGTTGATGAATCTTTCTAGACTGATTAGTATCAGTCAGAGTATGTGTCTAGTAAGCATATTTATAAGCAACAATAATTTACAAAAGTACAATACTAGTAAGATGTATGTTTTGCTGGAGGTTTTGCTTACTGATTGCCAAGATTGTTTTTGACTTCGTTTAGCTTATCTCTTCCCAGCTTCTTGATAGAATTGAGTCTTTCAAATTCCATGTAAGGTTTCTAACTGAAAAGGCACCTTTTAAATCAGTTTTCCTTAGTAGAAAACTGGCTGCTTGATCTCAGGACCACTCCTAGAAATCCCCTTGATACTTTCCTCAAGCACTTTGAGGTCAGGAATATGTCGTCTGGGTTTTTCATGAAAACTCTGCAAGCTGGTAGCTGCTGTTAAATCACCTTCATGATTTTACTCAATATACCACATCATATCTAAGTACAAGCAAGCAGTACTCTGCTGCCATAATTTACTATATGCCATATTTAATTGACAAACCTGAATGGATTGCATTTTTTGCAGCTTTTATTAAAGTATAATATACATGTGAGATGATGTCATTTATTAAGGGCTATTGTCAGTCAATCATGTAGGTTGTTATATCATTTATTTTTCTTTAGCTTCTCATTTTATTAGTCATGGTCTTAGGATCATTACAAGTAAATCCCATTTGCAAAAGGATCAGTCAGATGAAACATCTATAGTTGCCTTTCTCTTACTTTACAATATTACCAACTATATGAAGATGAAATCCAATCTCAAAAACTTACTAGCTCTGTGACCCTGAGCAAGTTATTTAACCAGTTTGCCTCAGTTTCCTTATTACTAAATGGCCATAATAATAGTGTCTACCTTCCAGAGTGGTGTGAGGATCAAATAAGGTAACATTTATAAAGTGTTTAATATGGGGTTAGGTGCATAGTAGGTGCTTAATAAATGCTTGTTTAAAATATTTATAACCCAGGAAGGACTAAACAGATTCTTAGGTTTATATGCGTGAGATTTTTTTGTAGGGCAGTGAGGGTTATGTGACTTGCCAAATGTCACACAGCTAGTAAATGTCAGGTGTCTGAGGCTGGATTTGAACTCAGGTCATCCTGAATTCAGGGCCAGTGCTTTTTCCACTGCACCACCTAGCTGCCCCCTGATTCTTAGGTTTATATGACACAAGTATCATATTGGGTGAATATTTTATTGCTGCCTAGAACTGGGAAGAGTAGTTTTCATAAAGCAAGGTTTTTTAAGTCCAAGGAGCATTCTGGTGCTTACATTTGCACAAAGGATGAAAATCTGAAGCCCTTCAGTCTAGGGCAGAGAAGATGAGGCTATCACAGTGCATGGGAATTCTCCCATCTTTCCAAAGGGATGAAGGAATTCAGTTTGTGTTTTTGAGCAGCTTTATTTACAGAATACCATAATTCAGTTCCTTTCCTTGATCACTGCCTTGTCATGGTAAAGGAGCTTGTGTAATGAAACTATGAGCTATGCCATGTAGGGTTACCCAAAACAAACAATTCATAGTGGACAGTTCTAACAAAAGGTGATCCATTAGAGAAAGAAATAGAAAATCACTCCAGTATCTTTGCCAAAAAAACCCCATGGACAGAATTAAAATGATAATAGACATGACATTGAAAGATGAGTCCCTCAGGTCAGAAAATATCCAAAACGTTACTGGGGAAGAGCCAAGGACAACTCCAAGTAGCTCTACAAAGAATGAAGCTGCTGGCCCAAATCCAAAAAGAAGCTCAGCTATGGATGTATCTGGTGACAAAAGAAAGTCCAATGCAGTAAAAATCAATATTGCATAGGAATATGGGATGTAACATCTATAAACAAGGTAAGTTGGATGTGGTCAAAGAGGAAATAGAACATGTAAACACCAATACCTTGGGTGTCAATGAACTTAAATGGATGAATAGTGAATTTAATTCAGGTGATCATTACATATACTATTGTGGGCAAGAATCTCTCAGAAGAAATGGAGTGGCCCTCATAGCCAATAAAAAGGTGAGAAAAGCAGTACTGCAGTATCATCTCAAAAAGAATAATATCTTGGGGAAGCTAGAGGGCACAGTGGATAGAGCACTGGCCCTGGTATCAAGAGGACCTGAGTTCAAATCCAGACTCAGACACTTAACAATTACTAGCAGTGTGACCCTAGGCAAGTCACTTAACCCCAATTGCCACACTAAAAAAGAAAAAAAACCCAAGACAAATCATTTAACATCATAGTAATACAAGCCAATGCTCCAAAGAAGACAAAGTTGCTCAATTCTATAAAGCAATTCTTTATAGCATCTTATAGAAATAACACCAAAAAGCATCACATTCATCATAGGGGATTGGAATACTAAAGTAGTAAATAAAAAATAAATTGGAATGAAAGACAGGTTTTTCTTGGAGTATAAGATGAAGAAAAGCAGAAACTAATAGAGTTTTGTCAAGATAACTTGCTGGTCATAGAAAATACTATTTTTGAACAACTCAAAAGGTTACTCTACTCATGGACATCACCAGAAGGTCAATACTGAAATCAGATTGATTATATACCTTGCAAGCAAATGGAAAAACTCTATACAATCACTGACTGTGTTTTAGATCATGAGCTTCTTATTGCAAAATTCTGACTTAAATTGAAGAAACTAGGGAAAATGTCACACCATATAGGAATGACCTAAATAACTAACTTATGAATATGAAGTAGAAGTGAGGAATAGATTTAAGGGATTAGATCTGGTAGATAGAGTGTTAAAAAAATTATGCACAGAAGTTCACAGTATTCTACAGGAGGCAGCAATAAAAAAAAACATGCCAAAGAAAAAGAAGACCAAGAAAGCAAAATGGCTATCTGATAAAGCTTTATAAATAGGTGAGAAAAGAAGCAAAGTAAAAGGGAAAGGAAAGCGGGAAAGATATACAGAACTGAATTCAGAATTCCAGAGAACAGTAAAAGAGATAAGGTTTTTTTAAATTAGTAATGCAAAGAAACAGAAGTAAACCATGGAATAAGAGACAAGATCTCTTTAAGAATATTAGAGACACCAAGGGAACATTTTATGCAAAAATGGGCATGATAAAAGACAAAAATGGTAAGAACTTAACAGATGGTGAGAATACACTGTGGTTACTAAACCCAATATTCTGGCAAATGGAGTCAAATGGGCTGTGGGAAACATTGCTAACAATAAGGCTAGTGGAGGTGATAGAATTCCAGTACTTTACTTAATATGCCAACAAATTTGGAAAACTCTATGGTGGCCACTAGATTGGAAAAGATAAGTTTACATCTCAATCCTAAAGAAGGGCAATGCCAAAAAAAGTCCAAATTACCGAACAATTGGATTCATTTCAGGCAAGGTTATGCCTGAGATTCTACAAGCTAGGCTTTGGCAGTATGTGAACTTATGTGAATTTATCAAAAGTTCAGGCTGGTTTTTGAAGAGGCGGAAGAACTAGAGACCAAATTGCCAACATTCACTGGATTATGGAGAAAACATGGAAGTTCCAGGAAAAAAAAAACAAAAAAAAATCTAGTTCTGCTTCATTGACTACATCAAAAAAGGCCTTTGACCACGTGGACCACAACAAAATGTGGCAAGTTATCAAAGAGTTGGGAGTACCAGATCATTTCATTTGTCTCTTGAGGAACCTGTATGTGGGTCAAAAAGCAACATTAGAATGGAACATAAAACAGCTGATAGGTCTAAGATTAGAAAAGGAGTATAAGTCCATATATTGTCACCTTATTTATTTAACGTACATGTAGAGTACATCATGTGAAATGCCACACTGGACAAATCAAAAGCTGGAGTTAATGTTGCCAGGAGAAATACAAAAAATCTCATATATGCAGACCCTGATGACAGGAATTGAAGAATTAAGAATCCTCTTGATGAAGGTGAAAACAGAGAATTTAACATTAAAAACAACAACAACTAAGATCATGACAACTGATCTCATCACTTCCTGGCAAACATGGAGAAGATAAATAGAAGCAGTGTCAGTTTTTATATCCTTGAGCTCAAAGATCACTGCCAAGAACAGCTATAACCATGAAATTAAAAGATGCTTGTTCCCTGGAAGGAAAGCTAAGGAAAATCAGGACAAACTTTCTAAAAAGCAGAAACATCATCTTGCCAACAGAGGCCCATACAGCCAAAGCTTTGTTTTTTCCAGTGGTAATGTATGGCTGTAAGATTTGGATTGTAAGGGTAGTTGAGCACTGGAGAATCAACACTTAAATTATTTTTCTGGAGAAGACTTTTGAGAGTCCCTTGGACAGAAAGGAAATCAAATAAGTTAATACATAAAGAAAATAATTCATACTATTCATTGGAAGGGTAAATATTGAAGCTGAAGCTTAAATACTTTTTCTACAAAAAGAGAAGCCAGGATTAATTGGAAAAGACCCTGATGTTGGGAAAGATTAAAGGCAAAAGGAGAAATAGATGGTAGAGAATGGGATGGATAACTAGTGTCATAGAAGCAATGAACATGAGTTTGGAAAAATATTGGGAGATTGTAGAAGATAGAAGGGCCTCATGTCTATGCCATCACTAAGAGTTGGCTGAATGACTGAACAACATCAACAACAAATGAATTCAATTCTATAAAGATTTCTTGGCTCAGTAGATAGAGTGCTGGGCCTGGAGTCAAGAAGACCTGAGTTTAAATCTAATTTTAAACACCTAATAGCTGTGTGACCCTGAGCAAGTCATTTAACTGTACCTTAATCCACTGAAGAAGGAAATGGCAAACCACTCTGGTATCTTTGCCAAGAAAACACCATGGCAGTATGGTTCATAGGATCATGAAGAGTTGAACATGACTGAATGATTGAACAACAAGAAGAAGCCATTTCAATTGATGCCTTCCCAGCATAACTCTAAATTATTCATCTCTTTATGACCTCTCTGTAACAGCTAAACTGCCCTGCTTGCTGTTCCCCATAAGTAATATTCCATATCCAATCCCTATTCTTCCTTTAATGTTCAGCTAAGTTTTCACCCTGCCCAACCTGGAAATTACTTTATTTTTAGATTGTTAGTTTAAAACAATCAGTGAATTTGCCATCTCTACATCTCTACCTAAGTATTGTTGTTCCAGTTGTTTTTCAGTTGTGTCCAACTCTACATGATGCCATAAAGATACTGGAGTGGTTTGCTATTTCCTTCTCCAGTTCATTTCACAAATGAGGAAACTGAGACAAACTAAGGTCAAGTCACTTGCCCAGGGTCATTCAGCTACTAAGTGTCTGAGGCCAGATTTGAACTCAGGAAAATTAATTTTCCTGACTCCAGTCCTGGCATTCTGTTCATTCTGTCTCCTAGTATAGCAGGCAATAAATTATGGGTGCAGAGTATGAATTTATTAAGAGCCCACTATATGCCAGGTGCTGTCTTAAGATCTGGGCATTAAAAAAAAGCCAAAATATATTTCCTGTCCTCTGAAATTACCATCCATTAACACATTTGAATTTATGATTTTTTTTTGCCTTTCGTCTCATCCATTAGAATGTAAACTCCCTCAGGGCAAGGATTATGTTTTCACTTTTCTTTGTATCCTCAGTATTTGGCATAGTTCCCGATATATAGTAAATGCTTTTACTGAATAGTTTCCCCCCTTATGTATCTGCCCCTTTGAAACCCATCAATTTCTCTTAGTTTTGCTTTCTGAGATTAAGAAGTTGTTCTCTGTCCTTTTTCCATGAAATTTTGTATAGGAAGTTACTGGGAGGTAATATCCTCTATCAATGCAGTTTAGCAACTCACCTTCAATTTTCTGTCTTAGAATTTTGCCTGTGGCATTGAAAGGCTGAGTGACTTGCACAACCAGGAAGTAAGATGTGAATCCAGGTCTTCCTGACTCTGAGGCTAGATGTCTATCTACTGTGCCATGCTATGTCTTTTCAAATATGTGAGGACTATGATCATATCACCCTCTACTGCCCAAGTCTTTTCTTCTTCTGCCTAAATATCATTACTTCTACCAACCAATCCTTAATACAATATGATCTTGAGGAGGTAACAATTAAGATGGATTTTGAAGAATATCTAGGATTTCAACAAGTAAAAAGTCTTCACACTATTTCCTCCTCTTAGAATTTAACCCCTTCCTTAATTACCCAACATTTCTAACAGGGAATAAAATATAAAGGAAAAAAAAGACAGTATAGTAAAAACAGCCAACATATTGCCACATCTTAAACTATATGCAATATTCCACACAGATAGTGTATTTTCTCAACTCTTCCTTGGGGCCAACCTTGGTAATTATAATGATACTGAATTCAGGTTATTGTTGTTGTTTTATCCATTTAAATCATCACAATCATATTTGTTTTGCTTATTTCACGCTGTACCAGTCTTTCCATGCTTCTTTTAATTCTTCATATTCAAAATCTCTTACCAGTATGAGAATATTATGCACTGCATTCATATGCCACAATTTGTTTAAAAAGTCTGGTTTTTGCTGTTATTAATATTTTAGTGCTATTATTTCTTTCCTTGGCCTCCTTGTGACACATGCCTATTGGTGGGACTTCTGAATCAAAGATCATAGTCACTGTAGTTACCTTCTTAGAATAATTCCAAATTGTTTTCTAGAATAGTTGGGTCAATTCACATCTCTAACACTAGTATTTTAGTTTCTCTCTCTCTCTCTCTCTCTCTCTCTCTATATATATATATATATATATATATATATATATATAGCCTCCTTTATGATGTTGACTAGGTTCCTCTTTTTTGTCATATTTACTAATTTGTTGAGTGTGAAATAAAAACCTCAGAAATATTGTGATTCACATTTTCTTTATTATTTGTGATTTGGAGTAGTCTTTCATATGGTTATTAATAATTTACAACTCATCTTTTGAGAACTGTGGTTCATCTTTGATGACTCATGCAACTTGGGAAGGTTTAAAGCACTGTACTATTTCTTTCTCATTGTTCATCTGCATTGCCTATCCTAATTATATGTACTTTATGTGCTAACTGCATAGCATAGGCTTTACAATATCTGTTCTTCATTTTTCATTTGCTCTTTCTTTTACTGGTTATTCATCTGATCTTATTTTGAGAAATTGTATAACACTGAGGAAGAATCAATACAATGTCCTCCTTATGTGGACCTTATTCTCCATAGGGAATTCCTCTTCCATTTGGATCCTTTGAAAGACATTATCTATAGTCACAACAAACACCTCTGGTCTATGTATACTTTTTTCTTTTATGCTTCATGTGACATTAAGAATAAGGGAGTCTTTGAAGATAGCGCTCTCAGTGGTTATATTTTTTTCAAGGAACCTTGAATGATCTTGATATAGGAAGGAAAATACTTGTTAGAGGAGAGCCTTTAAGGTGCTTTTTTCTCTTTTGAGTCATATACTTCTTTTTAATCAACATGGCAACAAATCTTGTATTTTTTATTTGTTTGGACAATTTTGCGGCAATAAAGATGTAGTTTTCTATAGAAAGTTTTGTGTGTGCTCACAAGTGTGATACCCTGCTTATTACTTTCATATGTTTTCATTGAGAGCAGCCTCAATATTTCCTACTGAAGATATCATAAAATGGGAAAGCATATGGATCAATAGCTTTTGATGTGCCTTCAATTGACTGGTGTAGTAATATTGTGTGCTTTGCTCCCAGTCTTTTGATATCATGACTGTTTTCTAAAATGCATTAAAAATGACCCAATGCTGCTTTCAGGAGTAGATAGCCCTCAATACCAATTTCCTCTGCTTGTACTAGTGTCTTCTGATTTCAGCTTCAAAAAAGTCTCATTTTTATTGCATACCTGAGCCAAATGTTGTTCTACAATGGTTCCTGATGAAACAGATTGTAATAGAAACTAAGATCAAATCTATTACTTCCTGCTATTAGCTTTTTCTGGTTGTACCTACTGAAGGAATGCTGTTACAATAGGATATCTTAGTTGGATCTTAAACCAATCTGTCAGAAGAATTGTGTTAACTTCCACTGCATTTATTCATCTTTATTCTTCTATATCATTTTATAGATGTTTGTATTCGAATGAGTTTTGGGTTGTATTAGACAGCTAGGTGGTACAATTATTTGAAATCTGGGCCTGGATTCTAGAAGATCTGAGTTCAAATATGGCCTCAGACACTTACTAATTGAATAATTCAGGGGAAGTCATTTAACCTCTTTGGCTCAGTTTACTCAAATGGAAAATGAGGATAAGAAGAACATCTACCTCATAGAGTTGTTGATCAAATGAGATATTTGTAACACACTTAACACAGTGTCTGGCATGTAGTTAGCCCTCAATCAATACTTATTCCTTTCTTCCCTCCTTCTAAAAGGTTATTGCCCTTGGTCACACCTCTCCATTTGTCAAGGAGATCAAATATTTTCTTACTAAGGCTATTTCTGAGCTTTTGGGGTCTTTAGACTGTGGTGATTTCTTTACATTGTTTAAACTTTGTAAAATCTTCTGTCCATTTCCCAATTTCCTTCCTTTGATAACTTATTTGAATATGTCAGATTGAGGCTTTTGCAATTGTAGGCTGTTTGCTCTTTTATTTATCCTTTTTTCTAATTTGATGTTGCTTTTGACCTTTGCTCTAATCAGAGATTCTTAACCTTTTTTTTGTGTCATGGACACCTTTAGCAATGTGGTAAAGCCTATGCACCCATCTTCAGAAAAATATTTTTAAATACATAAAATACAAAATGTAGGATTACAAAAGAAACCAATTATATTGACATGTAGTTATTAAGATTTAAAAAAAAAACTCAAGTTCACAAACCCCACTATAAAAGCTGCTACCTAGTCAGATAGACAGATAGTGTAATATTTTTATATTAGTAACCCTTTATTCCATGCCTGTTAAAAATAGCTAATTATAATTTTGTGGTGTTATTACCTTCTTACCATGTTAACAACTTTTCATCTCATAGGCAGAAAACCTATTTTCCCACAATTCCACCATTGCACTGGCATCACCAGGGGATCATATCAAGTTGTTTGTAGCATTTCTCTTCTTCATCATCTGCAACAAAGGTGAACAAATATGTGCACTCATCCAGAACACTGCAATGTAAAGTGGCCAAGTATCTAAATATTTCATATTGTCTTGGGTATATGATAATTTCCAAGGACAGACTGTGAACCATATTTGAATTTGGCTGCAACTCTTTTATTATCTGTTTTGAGTTATCATGGAATTATAAATATTGATATGACTCAGTTTTTCTGAAAGAATACTAGCTCACTGATTTTTAGATAGCTATCTCATTTGGAGTAACAATATGTAAAATAATATTTATAGGTGGTTTTACAATTGTTCTTTAGGATTTTCCATATCCTTTTTGTGATTGAATCATTGTAATTAGAAATAGAAGGAAGATATGATAGCTGTTTTCAAGTATTTAAAGGGTACATCATATATAAGAAGTATTTAAGATCTAAATGATTGGAAAAAGCATCAATTGCTCATGGATAGGTTGAGCTAATATACTAAAAATGATAATTCTACCTAAATTAATTTACTTATTCAGTGCCATACCAACCAAACTACCTAAAACTTATTTCATACAATAGAAAGAATATCATTTGGAAGAACAAAAGTTCAAGAATATCAAGGAAACTAATGAGAAAAATGCACAGGAAGGTGGGCTAGCCATACTAAATTTAAAGTTGTACTATAAAGTACCAGTGATCAAAACTGTTCGGTAGAGGCTAAGAAATAGAGTGGTGTATCAGTGGAATAGGTTAGGCACAGGAGACACAGTAGTAAATGACTAGAGTAATCTACTGTTTGATAAACCCAAAGATTCCAGCTTCTGGGATAAGAACTCGCTATTTGAAAAAAATTGCTGGGAAAACTGGAAGATAGCATGGCAGAAACTAGGCATGTACCAACATCTTACACCATATACCAAAATAAGGTAAAAATGGGTACATGATTTAAACATAAAGGCAAATTAGTAGAGAAAGGAATAATTTACCTCTCAGATCTATGGAGAAGAATTTATGACCAAACAAGAAATAGAGAATATTGTGAAATGCAAAAATGGATAATTTTGATTACATTAAATTAAAAGGGTTTTGTACTAACAGAACAATGCAGCCAAGATTAGAAGGAAAGCAGAAAGTTAGGGAACAATTTTTACAGCCAATATTTCTGATAAAGGACTCATTTCTAAAATTCATAGAGAATTGAATCAAATTTATAAAAATGCAAGTCATTCCCCAATTGAGAAATGCTTAAATGTTATGAATAGGTAGTTTTAAGATGAAGAAATTAAAGCTATCTATTGCCATATGAAAAATGCTTTAAATCACTATTGATTGGACAAATGCAAATCACAACAACTCTGAGGTGCCACCTCACACCTACCAGATTGACTAATATCACAAAAAAGGAAACTAATTAATGTTGGAGAAGATGTGGAAAAATTGGAGCCTTAATGCATTATTGGTGAAGTTGTGAACTGATATAGTCATTCTGGAGAGCAATTTGGAATTATGCCCAAAGAGCTATTGGGCTGTACATACCTTTCGACCCAGTAATACCACTATTAGGTCTGTATCTCAAAGAAATTGTAAAAAGGGGAAAGGACCCACATGTATACAAAATTATTTCTAGCAGCACTCCTTGTAGTGGCAAAAAAACTGGAAATGGTGGTGATGCCCATTAATTAGGGAATGGCTGTATATGAATGCAATGGAATACTATTGTGGTATAAAAAATGAGCAGACAGATTTCAGAAAAACCTGGAAAGATTTAAGTGTACTGATGCTGAGTGAAGTGAGCAGAACCAAGATAACATTGTATGTAATAATAACAACATTGTGCCATGATCAACTGTGATAGATTTAGCTCTTCTCAGAAATACAATGATCCAAGACAATTCCAAAGGACTCATGATGGAAAATGCTCTCCACATCCAGAAAAAAAGAACTGTGGAATCTGAATGCAGATTGAATCATACTATTTCTACTTTTTAAATTTTTTTTGTCTTTTTTGAGGTTTTTCTCTTTTCTTCTGATTATTCTTTCACAACATGACTAATGCATAAATGTGATTATACATACATAACCTATATCAAATTTCTTCCTGCCTTCAGGAGGAGGGAGGGAAGGGAGGGAGTGAGAAAAATTTGGTACTCAAAATATTATAAAAACAAGTGTTGAAAACTATCTTTACATGAAACTAGAAAAATGCCATCAATATTGAAAAAGGAAGTATTTACCTTGTGTTCTGTGGCCTCTAAGAACAAAGATTGAGGGCCAGTTTTCAATTTTTCTTTGCTTTGTGGGTTACCATGGCCAAGGAATCCATCACCTACTGGTGATGGGCTTCTTCATGCTTAACAAGCTTGTTCTTTAGACAGAAATTTAAGACTGTTACTGGTATAAAATGTTCCCAGCATGGGAAGCTCATAGGATTTTACACCATATTGAGACAGCCTTTGAAAATACAGTCACCTCCATGTCACAATGAATCAAGAAAACAGGACTTTGTGAGTGTAAACTGTATGTGTTTTTAAAGTCAACTGCACAAGTACAAAATGGAAGAAGTTGAGACTTATACAAACATTTGTATCAAAAAAGATGAGGAGCTTTTTGGGAGCTCTAAGCTCCCCTTTTCAACAATGTAGAAGAGGATCTGAAAACTTTAATTAATAGAGGCATTGCATTTAGAAAGGAGGTAAAAATCTTGCTACCTTGTTTGACAGTCAAGCCAAGACTAAAGTGGAGGAGAATTAATGCATGATTTATTTGTTCTCAGATGAGTGTGTACTCCATGAAGCCTTTGAGGCTGAGATACAACAAAGTATGCTTATATTCTCTGCTACTTGTACTAATTTTGGCCTAACAGTTAATACCTAGAAAACACTGGTGCTTCACCAACCAGCACCACACCATTGGTTACAGCAAACGGAGAAATTTTAATACTGTGGATAAGTTCACTTACTTTGGCAGTATACTTTCCAGGCATATACACATGGCTGATGATGTTGATGCACACATTGCCAGAGCTAACTCAGTGTTTGGGAGACAGTAAAGGAAAGTGTGGGAAAGAAGAGGTATCAGGCTGCCTATCAAAATGAAGGTCTACAGAACTGTTGTGCTAATCTCTTTGCTGTATTCCTGTGAAACCTGCATAGTCTACCAGCACCATGCCAGGAAACTAAATCACTACCATTTGAATTGTCTTAGGAAGATTCTGAAGATCACCTGGCAGGACACTGAGATCCTTTCTCAAGCTAAACTGGCAAACATTCAAACTCTATTGTAAAGAGCACATGAACTGATGGACTGACTACATATGTTTGCCAAAAAGATTATTTTACAGAATACTCACACAAGGCAAGCACTTACATAGAGGTCAAAAGAAGCAATACAAAGATACTCTCAAGGTCTCTCTGAAGAACTTTGGAATCAATTGTGTGGCATGGTAGACACTGACATAGGATGGTATGCCCACATCAAAAAGGGCACTATGCTCCATGAGTTAAGCAGAATTGCAGTAGCTTAAAAGAAACATGAAATGTGCAAAGTTAGGGACATCTCTAGCCCAAATTTTCATGTGGACTATTTGTACCTGATATGTCATAAAGCCTTCCAAGCTCATATTGGTCTGGTCAGCCACAGTTAGACTCCCTATACTTGACTACAACATAGTGATGTCAATTTGTTCAACTGGCCCTTGTCAGACAATATCTGGAATATTTTCTTCAGTTCTGGTTCCCATATCTATACATGTATATTGACAAGTTGGAAGGTCTCCAGAGAAGGATGGCCAAGGTGTTAAGTGCACTGAAGGCTATGATATGAGGATCAGCTAAAGAATATGAGGATGTTTAACCTAGAGAAGAGAAAACATGGTGTGGGGTCTTGTAAGTTAGCTTTAAGTATTTTAAGGACATGTGAAAAATAAGTTTTATTTGTTCTACTTAGACCCAAAGGGCAGTACCTCCTCCTCTTCAGGAAAATCTGAGTTCAGACCTTATATCATCTAATATGTGTGTGTGTGTGTGTGTGTGTGTGTGTGTGTGTGTGTGTGTGTGTGTGGATAGATAGATAGGGATCATGGATAAGTCACTTGTCCCTTCAATAAAACTAAAAGTTGCAAATGAGTTGCCAGTCTGCATTAATAAAGGGAGTTTCCATACTGAGAATCCCCCATAAATGAAACTGTAGGTCCAGAACAAAACAAAACAGAACACCAAGATTTTGATGTTCTGCCACATCATACTTGGTCATATACTAAAGTCTATTTATACCCACTATGTTTTCCCACTATCCTTTGGGTTATTCACAATTTTCAATATTTGATATTGTGGTTTTCAACCATATTTTACCAACTAAAGAATATTGGTATTCTATGTGGCTCAATATAAGAAATATGCATATTATAATTCTATGTGTCCAGAAATGCAATGGGTTGCCTCAAGAAACACTGGATTTTTCAGCATTACAGGTTGGTTTAAGCAAAGAATGGGCAATCTCTTTTTAGGAATATTGTGTAGCTGATATTTGTTCGGATATAGGTAGGATATGGTGGCCTCTGAAATCCCCTCAAATTATGAGTTTCTGTTATTCTTTGACTATGATTTATTAATAGCTCTCAGGTTTCCCCCCAATGGGTCACTGGGGGAAATAAAGATATCAAGAGAGAGGAGCTGGTTTGAAAATGAAGATGTTAAGTTTGGTTTTAGGCATTTTAATTTTGAGGTGCTTGTGTGACATCCGGGTTAAGTGCCCCGCAAGTCATAGGAAATGTTTATCTGGAGCTCAGAAGAATGAGTCTGGAGGTTCTGATTTAGACGTCATTGACACAGAAATGTTCATCAAATTCATGGAAGCAGAAAAAATGACTGAAAGAAAAAAAGTGCAAAAAAAGAATACAGCCAAGTATAGAACTTTTTTTTCAAAGAAATTTATCATTTAGGGAGTAAGAAGTGGCAGAAGGACCTAAAAGGCAGAGGTAGGACAATGAGAAAGGTAGTAATGAACCCCTAGTAGAATAATATCATAGAAGAAATTGGATGGAAGAGGTTCAAGAACAATGTTAAGTGTTATGTGGATGTCAAGGATGAAAAAAAGCCATTAGACTTGCATATTAAGAGGTTATTGGTGGGCAGCTAGGTGGCGCAGTGGATAAAGCACTGGCCCTGGATTCAGGAGTTCCCGAGTTCAAATCCAGCCTCAGACACTTGACACTTACTAGCTGTGTGACCTTGGGCAAGTCACTTAACCCCCACTGCCCTGGGGGGAAAAAAAAGAGGTTATTGGTGACACTAGAGAGAACATTGTAAATTCACTAGTAGCAGTCACATTGCAAGGAAATGATAAATAAGTGGGCAATAAAAAAGTTGATGCAAAAAACATGGACTACTTTTTCAAAATGTTTCATTATGAAGAAAATAAGAACTAGAAAAATGGTAGTTTTAAGGCAAAGTAGGATTAAGGAATGTTTTTGTTTATGTAACTCATATAAGCTATAAAATATTTTATTCCAACTCCCACTCCCATTGATCAGTTGGGTCCCCAGAGCTTGGCTATATCACCCCTTGGGATTATAGAGGTACCCTCAGGTTTCAGAGGTTATTTTACAATATAAGCTTGAGACCCCACTGGTGTGCCCCCACCAAGATTATCAGTTGAAAAACATTTAGTCAGACAGCCTTAGGTAGCTTTTATTTTTTAAATTTTTTGCTTTGGTTTTTTTTTTTTGGGGGGGGGTGGGGAGACTACTGGGTCTTCTTTAATAAGAAACTTAAAGTACAACCTTGTTCAAGCCCTGTCAGGAGAGTTGCTCTTTAGAGAATGTCCTCTGCTGAAAGGATGCTCGTTTTTCCAGTCCACTGTAGGAAATTTGGACTTTGTTTGATCAAAAGATATTATATCCATCTGATCAAAGGAAAAATTTTTGTCACGGTATGATTTAAGAAAGCAATCTTCAGCAACATCCATTCCTAGATGAAAACCCAGGGTCCCCTCCTGAAGACCAATGGCCCAAATGACCTAGAGCTCCCAGAAAAATCAAACTCCTTTAGTTGTCTCTCAGTGTGGACCTCCTTGGAGGCAGTGAGCCCTTAGGTGCCTTTTGGAAAGGAGTATTTACTATGAGGGTACACTAATAGTAGTTGGTATAAAATATCCATTTAAAAGTCTTTGACACGTCCCAGAAGTACATACAGGGTCAAGCTTAGAGAGCAGGTATAGTAAATATATAACCCATGATACCTGGTTTCTAGAAGTCCTTTTCTCCCATTTGTGTGGGATTCTTAAGAAGTCACAAGCATGGTGAATCTTTGTCCATCTTTTTTATTGCCTCCCTATGCAAACACTGTTGCTGACCTGATCTGGGGGTCCCATTTAAGGCACCAGTGGAAAGATGAGAAGTACAACATCCTTCACATCCTTTAGAGTTGGAAAGGTCCACTTCTGGTTTAAAAAAAATTGTAGAAGAGGGAGAACGGGCCAAGACCAAAGTCAGGGCATTGTACTACAAAGCACTTATTCTAGTATCTAGGGAAAAAAAAAGGCCTTTTTTCCCAGCTAACTTGATGCTTTTATATAGGGCATAAGGAAATCCCACAGGCAATTGGAAGAGACATTTTGTCTGGTATAATTTCATTTATGGCTTTCAAAGGCTCATTCAGTCTAAGGTATTTTGGTTGATTGATTGATTGACACATGTTCTTGCCTAGTTATCAGGCTAAAATAGGGTAGGGAGGATTACAGCCCCACTCTCTCATTTAGGACATGAGAGACCTGAACATGTTTATTAGGCAGAGGGAAATGAAGCAGTGGAAAATGAAAGAATAAGTGCTAGAATGCAGAGAGGGAATAATCGTCAGAAAAATATTTTGGAACAGACAAGAAGGAACAAGATTAAGCATCTTTGTAAAGGAGTGAGCCTTCCTCTTAGAGAGGAAGAGAAAATCGGAGAAGAGACAGAGATATTTTAAAATCTAGAAAAAAGAAATTGAGAGAGCTCTATCTGATGATCCTTATTTTGTTGGAAAAGAAGACGAGGCTTTCTCTACAAAGGGTAAGACTTGAGGACTTGAGAAACAGTCTTGTCAAAAAATTTTTCAAGGCCCAGTTCAAGTGTAACTTCTTCCCTCATTCCCCTAATTTTAATCTCTCTCCCCTTAATGTTACTCAGTGTGGATCTCTCATATGCCTTTCTATTATATATTGTACTATACTTGCTATGTCTTCTACTTCCTCCTAGATTGTGAAATCTCAGAAAGTGGGGATTGAGAATATTCTATTATCTATTCTAATGAGTCATTCTATCATCAGTACTTAAAAGGTAATAGTTGTTCAGTAAATGTATGTGAGTAGAGTGAGGTTTTAAAGGGCTGCTTTGGGTGATGCATCAAGAAGTCAATCAAGATGAATCAAGGGAATAGTTATGAAGACCTAGAAGAGTTCAGGTAGCAAGACTTTGTAGTGGATCAGATACCAGGATCCCTTTGTACTCAATGGATGTTTAGAATACCTGGAATACTCTCCCCTCACGTTTACCTCTGAGAATAGCTGGCTTCTTTCAAGACTCAGCTCAAATATGACCTTATCCTGGGGGCTTTTCTTGGTTGCTCAGATACCATAGCATTTCCATCCTAAGGTACTTTTCCAACTATTCTACACATATCTTTTACTTACAAATCTCCTCTGCTAGACTACATTAAAAAATAAGCCCCTTGAAGGCAGGGACTGTTTTTATTTTTTGTATCCTCAAAGCTTAGCACAATATCTACCAGTAAATGCTTAATAAATGCTCATATATTGATTCAATAAGCATATTCCTTTCTTCAGCAATACTCAGAAACTTGGGTACAGGAATGGAGAAGGAAGATAGTATAGTAAAGTAAAGCCAAAGAGTAGCAAGTCACTGGTTTAAAAAGGATATAAAGATTTTGCAGTGGAAGGCAAATCATGAAATAGTTTGACTGTAGAATCAAAGTTGAAGACAAATGAAGGCAGAATAAGGGTGATGGAAAGGAGAAACTATGAAAGGGTTGGCATTAAAAAGGCACTGTATTACAATAGAAAAATATTGGGAGGCAGAAGACTGGTCAAAATCCTGCCTGCAATAAATACATACAACTTATATGACTCTAGGCCTCAGTTTCCTCATATCTATGAGTGGAAGTTAAGATTAGATGACTTTAAAGATCCCTCTCAACTCTAAATTTATGATCATGAGTATAGTCTGAATTTCATGTTGAGGATCAAGAGAAGATTTGGTAGGAATGGAGGATCAGGATGGGGGAAAGAGAGGTTATTGTGGTCAAAGAAGAGAATGTCAAATGTATAATTAATTTCCGAACACACCTTGGAAATGGAGCAGGTCAGTGTGACAATGAGATGTAAAAATGGAGCAAGCAGGCAGTTGAATGAAAATTTATAAAGAGGACTTTGGAGATGGAGAGAACCTTAAAGATAGTTTTGTCTTGCTCTGCAAAGTTGTCCCGTGATTTGAGAGAAGCAGCCCATTTTCTCTGTCTACCTTGAGTATGCAGAACTCCTTGGCATGTCAGTTCTGCAAGAATGAGAAGATGACTTCTGGTGTGTCCATTGCACAATGTGGGCACTTTAAAAAATGTCAAACGCATAACCAGTCACTCAGAACAAGATTGGCAGGGAATGTGAAGCTTGGAGCCTCGGTTGGCAACTTCAGAGGAAAAAAGGGGCCCACAAAACATGTTTGTGCCAAAGAAAACAGATGCAAAACACCTGGAGATCCCCTTGCCCCTCCTTCCACTCACACCACACACAGAGTGATTTGGGGTATTACCCTGTGTGTTCACTTTAGAATAACACTTCCTTTTGAGTTAGTCTGTATGGAAATGCAAACAGGTGTTAGAAAGCTAGTGTTACATTTTGACAAAATCTATTTAAATAAACACGCCTGGGCTTGTCATAGTTCAGTGAACTTGGAATGTGGCGCCATAAAATGAAAATGAAGGACTGCTTCTTACCAGTAGCATTTTCTGAAAGCAATCCAGACAGGGAAGTCCAAGTATTAGCAACTTTTCTGTCTTCCTAGAGGAAGTTTTGGTGTTGGAAAATGAAGACGACAAATCTGACACAGAGACAAGACAGTTGTGATGGGAGATTTCAATTATTTGTTAGGCATTGTGGCCCTCACATAATTGTGGAGCTCTCATAGTCTTAAATGTGAGAATATAATTCTTGCCTCCTCAGAGATGAGAATATAATTATGAATGGTTGCAATGAGTAAGAACAAGGAAAAACATCTCACAGAATCACTGAACTTTAGTTTGGAACAGGACCTCAATGGTCATCCAGGCCAGTCCTTATCTAGATCCATATCTAAAGAGTAATTCTCATCCAGAAAGATAGGTCAAAACTCTGTGACATAGACTGACTTAACTTCTCAGTGCTACAAAGCAGTATAGTAAGCCTATGAGTTACAGAAAATGTATTAGTAGAGCAATATTTCTCACCGAGGAGGAGTTCCTTATACCAATAAAATCACAGACCCAGTCTAAAAATACATACATATAGATAGATAGATAGATAGATAGATAGATAGATAGATAGATAGATAGATAGATAGATAGATAGATAGAGATATATATACACACACATGCACATTTTAATAATCACAAACATTATTTACAACAAACATAAATCAATCACCTTCTGGTACTCAAATCCTTGTCAAGGAAATCTCAGAGAAAGTACAGATAGGTAAATCATCACAGCTTCTGTTTCAGAAAAGGTGCCACTTGAGTTGATATTTTCCTCACCTATAATCATAGAATACAGGTCTATTTGCAATCCTACACATCTGTGGAAAATCTAATTGTATTAAAAATAGAGTTCTATGGGGTAGCTAGGTGGTGCAGTGGATAAGGCACTGACCTTGGATTAAGGAGGACCTGAGTTCAGATCTGGCCTCAGACACTTGACCTTTACCAGTTGTATGACCCTGGGCAAGTCACTTAACCCTCATTGCCCTGGAGAGAGAGGGAGAGAGAGAGAGAGAGGGAGAGAGAGAGAGAGAGAGAGAGAGAGAGAGAGAGAGGGAGAGAGAGAGAGAGAGAGAGAGAGAGAGAGAGAGAGAGAGAGAGCGAGAGAGAGAGAGAGAGAGAGAGAGAGAGAGAGAGAGAGA
Organism: Dromiciops gliroides; assembly: GCF_019393635.1. Lineage (NCBI taxonomy): Eukaryota > Metazoa > Chordata > Mammalia > Microbiotheria > Microbiotheriidae > Dromiciops > Dromiciops gliroides. The sequence continues at coordinate 578,904,503 of NC_057861.1, forward strand.
GAGAGAAAGTTCTATGAATTCTTGATTTTCTTCAATCATAGTTTCTTTATTAGCAGACCCCAAAAACAAGAAGCAATGAAGGAAGTTGTTACTCAGAAGTCCTACTGATTCAGACCAATCAATTACTTAGTGCTATAGAAGGATTAGCAACCCTAGAAGAAAGACATTGCATCATTTTATGGGAATTATTAACCTGGAATTTGTGAACTTTTAAAAATATTTTTGATATTAAAAAAATAGTTTTCTGAAAAGTCATCCATAGACTTCACCAGACTGACAAAGGAACTCATTAAAAAAAGTTAAAAACCTCTGCTTTTAGACCTTATCATGAAAGAAATGTTGTTTATATTTGGAAATGTACCTGGACTTTAGCAAAGATTTCAAGAGATTCCAAGAACTGACAAAGTAGAAACTGATGGACTAAGTCTCCAAAAGGAAAGATGGCTCAAGAGGAAGAAGATAGCTCTCAAAAATGTATTTCTGAGAATATAATTATGAATGGTTGCAGTGAGGAAGTACAAAGAAAAGCATCTCACAAAAAACCCTGAATTTTAGATTTGGATAGGACCTCAGTGGCCATCTAGCCTGTCCCATAACTGAAGAAGAATTCTATTACCTACCTAACAAGAATTTAGACTTTACTTTAAGACTTCCAATTGTGTGGAATGGGATTGGGGTGTGGAACCCACAGGGTTAATTCATTCCATTCTCCATTTTCTAAAGAAATCAATAAGGAGAGTGATGCCTCATCCAAAGAAGGGAGTGAGGTAAATTCTGGCACTCTTGAGTCTTACTATAGGTATACAATTTTCTCTTGTCTCAGTAAAATCACTATGCTGACTCTGAAAGAACTGACATTGGGAATAGAAATTTCTATGACACTAGAGAGAAGAGAAACTTTTAGGGTGGCTCCTTTTGAATAGTTAAAGAGACTCATAGTTTGAATAAGTCCTCTAAGTGAACCCATTTCTGGACAAGAATTCCTTCTCCAACATTTCCAAGTTAACATCTAGGATTGGCTATCTGCATTTTGAGACTCAAGGCAGAACACCTACATCCTGAGTATCTACTTCAACTCAGGTCCTCCTGAATCCAGGGCCAATGCTTTATCTACTGAGCCACCTATCTGCCCCTATATAGTACTTTAAAGAGAGAATCCCTTACAATAAACCCATGAGATTGATTATTGCAACAACAGCAATAGATAGCATTTATACAGTACCTCATACCTGACAAAGTATTTTTTCACAATAGCCCAGCTAAGTACCATACATTTTATCATCATCATCATCACCATCAATCAATCGATCCTCATCTTTACCTAATCATCATCAATCTATCCATCAATCTACCATTATCTTCATCATCTCATATTGCTCTTACCTCTGCTTAAATTTTTTTTTCACAGTAACTATTACTGTGTTTATCTCCATCCTCTTCCTTCCCTGTGATATTTACTCTATTTTCTATCATCTTTCACCCTATGCCTCCTCAAAAATGTTTTGCTCCTGATTGCCCCCTCCTCCAATCTGCCCTTTCTTTTTTCACCCCTCCCCCCTTATAGCCTTCCCCTACTACATTCCTTTAGGGTTAGATAGATTACTCTAGCCAACTGCGTGTGTATGTTATTTCCTGCTTGAACCAATTCTGATGAGCGTAAGGCTCACTCACTCTCCTGCACCTCCCTCATCTTCCTTTGCACTCCATAGACTTTTTCTTGCTTCTTTTATGTCAGATACTTTACCCCATTCCACCTCTCCCTTTCCCTTTCTCCCAGTACATTCTTCTCTCACTCCCTAATTTAATTTTTAAAAGATATCATTACTTAATATTCAACTCACACCTGTGCCCTCTGTCTAAATATATTCCATCCACCTGCTCTAATAATGAGAAAGTTCTTATGAGTTACAAGTATCATCTTCTCATGTAGGAATGTAAAAAGTTTAATTTTTAAATACCCTTTATTATTTCTTTTTCCTGTTTACCTTTTTATGCTTCTCTAGGGTGTTGTATTTGAAAGTCGAATTTTCTATTCAGCTCATGTCTTTTCAACACGAATGCCTGAAATTCCTCTCTTTCATTGAAATCCTATTTTTTCCCCTGAAAGATGATACCCAGTTTTGCTGGGTAGGTGATTCTTGCATGTAACCCCAATTCCTTTTCCCTCTGGAATATCATATTTCAAGCACTCTAATCCTTTAATGTAGAAGCTTCTAGATCTTGTGTTATCCTGATTATGGTTCCACCATACTTGGATTGTTTCTTTCTGGCTGCTTGCAATATTTTCTCCTTGACCTGGGAGTTCTGGAATTTGGCTGTAATAATCCTGGAGGTTTTCATTTTGGGCTCTCTTTCAGGAGGTGATCAGTGGATTCTTTCAATTTCTATTTTATCTTCTGCTTCTAGAATATTAGGGCAATTTTACCTTACAATTTCTTGAAAGATGATGTCTAAGCAGGGGCTGAGTCTGCATGGTGCAGCCTGGTTCCACACTCCACTGTCACCCTAGTATAATAGCCCTTTCCTGCTGACCTTCTAAGTCATCTTTGGCCAGAAAATGATCTCATCCTGTCCTTTTGTGGGTTCTGCTGCTCCAGGAGTTGTCTTATGTCATTATTTGAAGGGATTTGGAGAGATTTGGAGGAGAGCTCCAAGGAGTTACAGCCTTTACTCCACCATCTTGGCTCTGCCCACCAAGTCCAGAGTTAGAGATGTTTTGAAGGAGAAAGCAACTCCATAACAAATGTAAACAGAGATTCAAAGGAAAATTTGGATTTTCCACAAGGACTATATGAATTCCTAAAAGAAATGAAGGAAGAGATAAAAAATGAAATAAAAATTCTGGAGGAAAGAATTGGAAATAGAATAAATAATTTAGGATAGAAAGTAGTAGACATAACCCAAGAAGTGGAGTCCTTGAAAACAAGAATACATCAAATAGAAATTAATGACTCCTTGAGACAGCAGGGAAGTCTGGTTTACTTAGATTGAAAAGGGCATGGAGAGGAGATGAAAGGTGAGGTTCATAATCAAAGATGTATATAAAAGTACTATGAATTTGTAAAGATAATCAGGAAGGCTAAAGCCCACTCAAGAAAACAAATTTACATGTAGCCTACATACAAAAATGCATCTCTCATTCTGTACTCTTAGTACATCACTTCTCTGACAGTTGGTGGGTAGCATTCTTGATCACTGGTCTTCTGAAAGCATGGGACCATTGGAATGATCAGAGTTCTGGAGTATTTCAAAATTGTTTGTTTTTACAATGTGGATGTTATAGTATCAATTGTTCTCCTGATTATGATCACTTCATTCTGCATTTGTTCACACAAGTCTTTCCAATTTTCTCTGAAACTTTCCCCTTCATCTTTTTTATAGCACAGTATAATATTCTTTTTCATTTACATATCATATTTTGTTTGGCTATTCCTTTAATTTCTAGGTCTTTGCCACTAAAAAAAGAGGTGCTATAAATATTTTTGTACCTATAGGGCTTCTTTCTTTGATCTGTAGTATATGCTTAGTAGTAGTATTGATGAATAAAAGGGTAATGGAGGGGGGGGGGGTTCCAAGTTGAATTCCAGAATGACTATCAATTTACAGCACTACCAAGAGTGCACTAATGGGCATGTTTTCCAATAATCTTCCAACATGTCATTTTCCTTTATTGTCAATATTGCCAATCTGATGGATTTGAGCTAAAACCTTGGATTTACTCAATTTGTATTTCTTTAGCTATTAAAAATTTGGAGCATATTTCATATGGCTATATATAGCTTTTATGTCTTCCCTTGAGAACTTCCTGCTAATAGCCTTTGACCATTTATTTATCAATTGGGGAATGGTAGTTATTCTTTTTAAAAAATGAAGCAATTTCTTATTCATTTTCGAAATGATCTATATCAGAGAAATTTATTGCAAATACTTTTTTGTCCAGTTAACTATTATCCTTCTAATCTTAGATGCATTGCTGGGTGTTCTTTTTTTTTTTTTGGTGAGAAAACCGATTTTCTATGTAATGAATTTATTAAATTTATTTTCTGCACTCCTCTTTAGCCCCTCTTTGATCAAAAACTTCAGCCCTTTTCATAGACTTAAAAGATAATGTCATTTCTGTTCTCTAATTTGTTTATGATACGACTATATCAAGGTCATTTGGAGTAGATAGAAAGATTCAAAACAAAGACAACTGTAGACTAATATTCCTAATGAACAATGATGCAACCGTTGTAAATAAAATATTAGCAAAGAGTCAATATATCACAAATATCACACTAAGACCATGTTCTATTTATGCCAGGAATGTAGGGTTGGTTCAATATTAGGATAATTTAAGAATAATCAATAATATTAATGTCAGGAGTAAGAAAAAGTCATAATGCTATCTGTAGATACAACAAAAGCTTTGAAGTTCTTGATCTAAACCTAATTTTTGCCAGTCTTCTTGATTTTCCTATCAATTTTTCACAATAATGTGTCTTTACCCTATGGTCTTTAGATTTATCAAACACTGGGTTCCTAAGCTTCTTTGTTATAAAATGCAATCTATTTGACTGATCAATCTCTTTTTTTTCTTCTTTAAGCTAGTACCAAAAAGTTTTCATGATTCCTTCTTTATAGTATTGTTTGAGATCCAGTACTGCTTGACCCAAGTCCTTGACATTTTCCCCCACAATTTCTTTCTTTAAATCTTTTATTCTTCCAGATGAATTTTGTTATTATTTTTCTAGTTTTAAAAAGTAATGTTTTGGTAGATTGATTGGTATAACACAGAATGAATAAACTAATTTAGGTAGTATTGTCATTTTTCTTGGTCTGTGTTTATTTCTGAAAGGGGTTTTATAGTTATATTCAGGAAAGTAGACTCCAAAATATGTTATATATTAAGTAATTATGTTAAATGCAACTTCTCTTCCTATCTCTTCTTTCTAAGATTTATTGTTAATATAAAAAATGCTGATAATTTATGTGGACTTACTTTACATCCTGCAATTTTGCTGAAATTATTCATTGTTTCAGTGGTTCATTTGATTATCCAGGTTTCTCTAAGTATGCCATTATATCACCAGCAAAAAAATGATAATTTTGGTTTTTTCCCCTCAATTGTTTTTCTTATCTTATTTCTATAGGTAGCATTTCTAGTACATTATCAAGTAGTGGTACTAACAATGGACCCCTTTCTTTTACTGCTACTGTTAAGAAGACTGAGAGGGTAGAAAACTTGCCCATTCATGGAGCACTAGGCATCAGAGGCAAGATCTAAACCCAGGTCTACTTAGCTTTGAGATCAGTTCTCAATCCATTACATATGCTCAATGACAACAAAAACTGCTTTTGAAATAATTGCTTTTTTTGCAAGTAGAACGAATATGGAATATACCCATTTCTTAGACTAAATGGAATAATGTGAACAAATAAGAAAGCAAACTACTAAATTGTTATTTTTCATCCTTATTTTTCGATTAAGGAAAATTAAAAATAAATGGTCTTTCTGGAGAGTGTAGGAAAAAACCATAGTTAAGTGAAAATAGAAATTCAAGATAGTTGGGGAGGCAGTAAGAGAGCATCTCATCACTTTAAATGAAGACATATATCCAGGCTCAGAAGAATTAAATCCTAGAACTCCTAAAGAATAGATATAATCATAGAACCATTCTTATATTAGCACTGAAGAATAAAAAACAAGGAGAAAGATGCCAAAATATTATTAAATTATTAATTGATACCTTAATTTTCAAAAAGGAAGAAAGGATACATGCTAGTACTTAGAGACTCCATACTATATCCAAAAGAGATCAAAGAAAAAGGAAAGTGACTTCTTTGTACACAAATGTTTAGAGCACCTCTTTTTGTGGTGGCAAAGAATTGGAAATTAGGGGGATGCCCATCAATTGGAGAATGACTGAACAAGTTGTAGTATATGATTATGACAGAATACAATTGTGCTAAAATAAATGAAGAGCAGAATGTTTTCAAAAAGACCTTGGAAGTCCTATATGAACTGATGCAAAGTGGGTAAGCAGAGCCACATCATTGTGCACAGTAACAACAATGTTGTAAGAATCATCAACTGTGAAAGACTGATGTATTCTGATCAGTACAATGATATGAGACAGTTCCAAAGGCCCCATGATAAAAGATGCTATCTACCTCCAGAGAGAACTGATAAACTATGAATGTTGATTAAAGTATATTTTTTTACTTTATTTTTCTTGTTTATTTTTGTGCTTTCTTTTGCAACATGGTTAACAAAGAAATATGTTTTGCATGACTTCACATGTATAAACAATATATTGCTTGCCTTCACAAGGAGTGTAGGAGAGGCAGGAATAAATGAAGAGAATTTGAGACTCAAAATTGTAAAAAAGTAAAACCAATGTTTAAGTGTAATTGGGAAATATTTAATGAAATAAAAATTTTTAAAAAAGAAATTAGAGACCCATGCACATTTGTTTTGATAGGTTATCATCCATGCTTGGAATGCTCTACCTCCTCATATTCTTTTCACAGAACTTGGGGTGTGTGTGTGTGTGTGTAGTGCAGTGTTTAACTTCTTATGTGATCTCACTGAGAACAGAAACTATCTTTTGTCTTTCTTTGTACCCTTAACATTTAGCAAGTGTCTGGTACATAGTATAGGTATTACAAATATTTATTGACTGACTGAAATGTTGTTTACCCACCAACAGTAGATAAGCTCCTTGAGAGCAAGGCCTACTTCATTCATCATCTTAATATCTCTAGCACCTAATAAAGTGGTGATACACTAACTTATAATAGATGCTTATTAAACATTTGTTGTTCCAAGTAACTTAACCTCAATTCTTAACAGAATTCTTATGTGGAATGTTAAACAGATGATTTATTACCATACAGAAAAAAGTTATAATGATCAGAGTCCAGTATAGCTTCACTTAGAAAAAGCTGTTTCAGAAAACTTGGCAGAGCCAGGATGGTGGGGAAGAGGCTGTGACTCCCACAAGCTCTCAATAAACCCATCCACTCACCCCAAAATAATGCCATAAAACAACCCCTGGAGCAGACTAACTCACATAAGAACAAAGTGAGACTATTTTCCAGCCAAAGACGGCAATTGGGAGCACCTGCTGATTGGGCTTAGAGAGGAAGCTCAATTCACAGTCCAGACCCATCCAGGAACAAACTGTGCCTCCAGTGCCTCAGAGACTTTGGTGCCAGTGACTTCTTCTGAGGCTCATCTTGCAGATTGTTGAGGGGGTTTGGTGGTTGGCCAGGGTGAAGTGGCTACAATCTCTGCTGGAGTTGGAGTGAAACACCCTAGTTCTGAAATAGTGGGCCAAATTGAGTGGTGGTGGCCCAATGGGGGAGGAGCAAAGGCATGCCAAGCTTCCAAACATAGAGAATCAGATTTCAATTAGGCATCTGCTTCCGAGTTGAGATGAATAAGCAGAGAAAGCAGCAGACAATAGAAAACTTCTTTGGGGGAGAAGTAGACCAGAATTCACCCTTAGAAGAAGATAATAACAAAGTCAAAGCTCCAACATCCAAAGCTTCCAAGAAAAATATGCATTGGTCTCAGGCCATGGAAGCCCTCAAAAAGGACTTTGAAGAGAAAATAGGAGAGACAGAATGAAGATATAGAAAGATGGGAGAAAGAATGGGAAGATAAATGAGAACAATGCAGGAGAGTCATGAGAAAAAAAGTCAACAACTTGAAAAGCCAAATGGAAAAGGAGATACAAAAGCTCTCTGAAGAAAATAATTTCCTAAGAATTAGGATTGAACAAATGGAAATTAGTGACTTTATGAGAATCCAAGACACAGTAAAGCAAATCCCATTGAATAAAAAAAAACTAGAGGGCAATATGAAATATCTCCTTGGAAAAATAGCTGACATGGAAAATAGATCCAGGAGAGATAATCTGAAAATCACTGGACTACCTGAAAACCATGACCAAAATAAGAGTTTAGACATCATCTTCCAAGAAATTATATGGGGAAATTGCCCTGATATTCTAGAAGCAGAAAGTAAAATAGAAATTGAAAGAATCCACTGATTCCCTCCTGAAAGAGATCCCCAAAGGAAAACTTCCAGGAATATCATAGCCAAATTCCAGAGATCCCAGGTGAAGGAGAAAATATTGCAAGCAGCTAGAAAAAAGGAATTCAAATACTGTGTAGCTACAGTAAGGATAATACAAGATCTAGCAGCACCTACATTAAAGGACCAGAGGGCATGGAATATGATATTCTGGAGGGCAAAGGAACTGGGACTACAGCCAAAAATCACCTATCCAGCAAAACTGAGTATAATCTTTCAGGGAACAAAATGGGACTTCAGTGAAAAAGAGGACTTTCAGGCATTTGTGATGAAAAGGCCTGAACTGAATAGAACATTTGACTTTCTAATACAAGACTCTAGAGAAGCATAAAAAGATAAATGGGGAAAAGAAATCATGAGGAATATTAAAAGATTAAACTGTTTACATTCCTACATGGGAAGATAATACCTCTAACTCATAAGATCTTTCTCAGTATTAGGGCAGCTGAAAGGAATATACTTAAACAGAAGGCACAGGTGTGAATTGAATATGAAGGGATGATATCTGTAAAGCATTTATTTATTTTTGTTTGTCCTTGTTTTTTGTGTGGCAGTCAGGATGGGGTGGCTTATGTCTCTGACCAGATATGGGTTCAGGGCCTCCTGGGTCCAGGGATGGTGCTTTGTCCACTGTGTCACCTAGATGACCCATGTTGACATCCTCAAAATACAGTTAAGGGAAAATTATCTGGTACTGGCTAAGAAATAGAGTGGAGGACCAATGGAATAGGCTAGGCACAGGAGACACAGTAGTAAATGACATTAGTAATGTAGTCTTTGATAAACCCAAAGACTCCAGCTGCTGGTGTAGGAACTCAATATTTGACAAAAACTGCTGGGAAAACTGGAAGACAGTATGGCAGAAATTAAGCATAGACCAACATCTTACACCTTATACTAAAATAAGGTCAAAATGGGTTCAAGATTTAGACATAAGATGTGATACCATAGGTAAATTAGGAGAGGAAGGAATAGGCTACCTTTCAGATCTTTGGAAAGGAGAAAAGTTTATGACCAAACAGGAGATAGAGAATATTATGAAATGCAAAATGGATGATTTTGATTAGATTAAATTAAAAAGTTTTTGTACAAACAGAAGCAATGCATCCAACATTAGAAGGGAGGCAGAAAGCTGGGGAACAATTTTTATGGCCAGCACTTCTGATAAAGGCCTCATTTCTAAAATATATAGGGAACTAACTCAAATTTATAAGAATCCAAGTCATTCCCCAATTGAGAAATGGTCAAAGGATATGAACGGGTAGTTTTCTGATTAAGAAATCAAAGCTATCTATTCCCATATGAAAAAATGCTCTAAATCACTATTGATTAGAGAAATGCAAATTAAAACAACTCTGAGGTACCACCTGACACCCATCAGATTGGCTAAAATGACAAAAAAGGAAAATAATAAATGTTGGAGAAGCTGTGGGAAAATTGGAACACTAATGCATTGTTGGTGGAGCTGTGAACTGATCCAACCGTTCTGGAGAGCAATTTGGAATTATGCCCAAAGGGCAATAAAGCTGTGCATGCCCTTTGACTCAGAAATACCACTTTGGGGTCTTTTTCCCAAAGAGATCATAAAAAAGGGGAAAGGACCCACATGTACAAAAATATTCATAGCTGCTCTTTTTGTGGTGGTAAAGAATTGGAAGTTGAGGGGATGCCCATCAATTGGGGAATGGCTGGACAACTTGTCATATATGGATGTAATGGAATACTATTGTGCTGTAAGAAACTATGAGCAGGAGGAGTTTAGAGAAACCTGGAGAGTCTTGCACGGGTTGATGATGAGTGAGATGAGCAGAACCAGGAGAACATTGTGCACAGTATCATCAACATTGTGTGTTTATCAACTGTGATAGACTAGATTCTTCTCACCAATCCAATGTTACAAAGTTCCAAAGGACTCATGATGAAAAAGGCTCTCCAAATCCAAAAAATAAAGAACAGAAACTGTGCAATATGGACTCTGATTGGACCATACTATCTCTTTTGTTTTTGGTGGTGTTGTTTTTTCTTTTTTGAGGTTCTTCCTTCTTGCTCTGATTCTTCTTGTATAACATGACTAATGCAGAAATATGTTTAATGTTATATATCAGATTACCTGCTGTCTAGGAGAGGGGGGCAGGGAGGGGAGGGAGGAAGAAAAAATTTGAAATTGGAAATCTTATCTAAACAAAGGTTGAAAACTTGAATAAATAAATTAATTTAAAAATACAGTTAAGGGGTAAAGGGAATGCACTGGAAGAAAGGGAAAGGGAGAGATGGACTGGGGAAAATAGCTCACATAAAAGAAACAAGAAAAAGCTTATGGAGTGGAAGGGAAGATGGGGAAGGAGCGGGGGAGTGAGTGAACCTTACTCTCATCAGAATTGGCTCAAAGAGGGAATAATATACACACTAAATGGGTATAGTAATATATTTGTGTCCTGAGGAAAAATTAGAGGGAAAGGAGATGGGGGGATAGGCAAAGGAAGGAAGGGAAGATTGTTGGAGGGGCAGTAAAAAGCAAAACACTTTTGAGGAGGGATAGGGTGAAGGAAAATAGAAAACAGAATAAATATCGGGGGAGAGAATAAGATGGAGGGTAATACAGTTAGCAAAATTACCCATGAAAGAAATGATGAGCAGGATGATATCAAAAGTACGTTTGCAAAATGTTCCTCTTTCTAAAGGTTTTTTTTTTCTATTTTCTTTTACATCCTGACTAATGAGAAAATGTTTTCCAGAATTGCACATGTATGACTTATATTGAATTGCTGGATTTCATAGTTAGGGTTGAGAAGAAAGGGAGGAAGAAAATTTAGAACACAAATCTTTAAAATATCATTGAGAAAAGTAATGATGATGATGGTGGAGTTCAGAGAAACCTGGAAGGGCTTACATGAACTGATGCTGACTGAGAAGAGCAGAACCAGGAGAACATTGTACACAGTAAAAGCAACATTGTGTGATGAACAATGGTGATAGACTTGGCTCTTTTTAGCAATGCAATGGTCCAAAACAATTTCAAAGAACTTCATGATAGAAAATTTTATCAACATCCAGAAAGAAGAACTGAATGCAGGTTGTACCACACTGTTTCTACTTTTGGCCTGTTTTTTCCCTTCTTTTTTGAGCTTTCTCCTTTATGTTCTGATTCTTCTTTTACAATTTGACTAATGCAGAAATATTTTTAATGTGATTGCACATATATTACCTATATTAGATTGCTTTCTGTTTTGAGGAGGAGGGAGGGTGGGAGAAAAATTTGGAATTAAAAATCTTATGAAAACAAATGTTGAAAGCTATCCATATGTGTAATTGGAAAATAATAAAATAACCAAAACCAAAACCAAAACCAAATAAAATAATAAAATACTAAATAACAAAATTCAAAAAAGCCATGTCAAATTAATTCAATATCCTCTTTTTGTAGGGTTCCTTGGCTGCAGGCATTGGGTATCTTTACTTCAGCAAGGAATTAATAAAGTCAGCTCATCAGGATCTCTCTCAATCCACGTATCAAGACACTTGACATATCTTATTGATTCTACCATCCACAACATTTTCCTCATCCATCCACTTCTATCTCCTCATATAACTACCATCCCAGTCCAGGCCCATATAATTTGGACTGTTGTAATAGTTTCCTAATTAATAATAATAATAATAGCTAACATTTATGCTGTGAGAAAATCATGGGATTTGCCAATGCCCAAAGGTCCCACCTGGAGGTTGATTTGGATTGATTGAATTGAGTGAGAGTGATTAAGCCACACTTGCCTGGCCCACAAGAGTACTCAGACCCCCACCCCCGATCTCCCCCCCACACACACACACACACAGGAGTGAAAACCTCTTCTTCCCTGGAGTTTCTACTACCAGGTATGATTATCTACTCACAGAAAAGACCATTTTAGCACACAAGGAATTGTGGACTCAGTAAAAAGGGCTTGGATTTACTAATGTGGCCTCTAGGGTTTGTGCCTCTTGCCCTACCTGTCAGACTTATAATCAACATGCCTTCTGGGCTAAAGCTTATGGAGGGTGTCCTTTAGCATATACGCCTTTTGAACATTGACAAATTGATTATATCACAATGCCTAAGGCAGGATGTTATAAGTTTTGTCTTGTTATTGTTGGGTACACCTGCCTGCATTGATTGACAAAGGCACACATTTCACTGATTCTGTTCTATCCCAAATCTACTCTTTCCTGGGAAAAACTCCACAGTTCCATATACCCTACCACCCACAAAGCTCATCCCAGGTAGAATGTATGAATAAAGAGCTTAAGAGCATGATTGGCGAATTGTGCACTGAAACTCATTTGAAGTGGCCTGATGTTCTACCCTTGGCACTGTTCTATCTGTGCAGCAGGCCAAGAGGAGAACTACATATATCACCTTTCAAGATGCTTTTTGCCCATCCCCCTATCCAAGCAAAACCTTTTTCCCCAGTATATACTTCATTGGTGAGGGGAGATACCTCTGTTGCTTTCTATATACAGAAATTACAAGCCAGACTGCGTGAACTACATGAGGTAGGAGCAGCAGTACAGTCTAGCCCCTTGGACTTCTCCTTACATAATTTGAAACCAGGAGACAGTGTATATATAAAAAATTTTCAGCAGATGAGTGGGACCCAGCCAGCTTGGGAAGGTCCTTTCCAGGTATTGCTGACAACTCCAACTGCCATCAAAATCAGAGAGAAGGACTCTTGGACCTATTGCTCCCATGTAAAACCAGTACCAACGCTTGACAAGTAATGCATTCATGAAAATTATTTAATAATGAATAATAATGTCAGTTCAAATGTTACATAAGTGTTTCTTTTTTATGCTATTGCATAAAAATTTTGAAATTAATAATATGGGCTTATTTTCATAGAGATTTTTATTCTTTCAAGATTGTGTTTTAACTTATATTAAATATGTTCTGATTTTTCACGAAGGTAATTGTATACTTAGCTTAAAAAACAAACAAACAAGAACAAACAAAAATTTAAAGAAATAGAAAAGTCATTATTTGGAATTATTGCATATTATATATTATTTCTGAGTCAAAGCAAATTCACATTTTTTTGTTGTCATCATTATCCTCAGTTATTAAATCTATATGAGACTTGGATTATGGGAATTTACCACTTGAGACATTACTTGCTTTTATTCTTAGTTATCATATCTTGAGCAGTCAAGATGCTAGCCATCCATGAGAGGAACACATACAAGAAGTACAGATACAGTACTGCCTTGGGAAAGGCTGAGAGAATGGCCATTGGCAAGAGCTGAGGTTGGATTCTCTTGGTTTAATTCTCCCCCACATAGCACCAGACAGCCACGCTATGCCATCTCATTCTATGCCTGACTTTGATTCCCCCTCTTATATGCCTGATGCCATGGACATCCTATGCATCTGATTAAACCTGACTCAGTTTCCCCTCAACATACTGCATTGGCTGTCTGCAGAGCCATTAAGTTTGGCAATGCTCATTTCTCTTCCTTCTCTGTTCTTTAATGGTAATCCCATATTATCTCAGATGTCATGATGGATACAATGTTGAATTTGGCATCTGTTACCAATTATATTAGATTCTTTACTTTCTCATAATGGAATGAGGATAATTAGGCAGATGATGTAAAAAGTGATGAAATGAAGATAAAAATTCTTTTCTTAATTAATATCACAATTGTCTTCCTAATTTATTCTCCACAGGGGGGTATATAGTAATATTAAGTTGTAAAAAAAAGAATTTCAATTTTTGTTTTTATTATATCTCAAAGAGATTATGAATTTCCTTAGACTTTTTTTTAATTGAGTGGCAGTTATTAAGCCACATCTGCCTGGCCTTCAAGAGTACTCAGAAGCCACCCCCCACACATACACACACAGGAAGTTACCTAACCTAAGACCACCTTCAAGTCATGTCAATCAATGGACTTGAATGCTATTAACCAATTAAATTGGAGCAGTGTGAGGGGACCACCTCTCTTCCAGACCTTCAGGGAGCTTCCACTCTGACAGGCATAGGATCACTCTCTTTGTTACTGGAACTTGGTGGTGGCAGATGACAGAGGAAAGGAACCAGGCCAGGTTGAACTCTGATCTCTCCTCTAGAATATCTAGGTTTCCCTATCTTTCTGAACCCTATGTATTCTCTCTTTACTCTTTAATAAATGTTTAATGTTTAAACTATTGCTGAAGCTTCCAATTTATAAGTAAATCCTATCCAGATTTCCCCACACTGGAGGCAGGAAAAAGGTGACCATACATTATATTTTACACATCATACAGCTGGCTGGATTTGAAATCAGGTCCTCCTAAATCGAGGGCCGGTGCTTTATCCACTGTGCCACCTAGCTGTCCCCAGGACTTCATAAATTTTATCAACATTTAATATATCGATAGATAGACAAATAAGCTGAAATTAAAAAGGGATAAATGTAAAGCCTTGCAATTAGAAAAAATACATCCATATATCTTGGGAAAAGGAGAGACTCTATTTGTTCTGAAAAGGATCTTTG